>NC_056032.1:343673-687346 GCF_004379255.2 Salvia splendens
AGGCAGTAAGTTAGGTTTTTGATATCAGCTTTTGACAGACACAAAATGGACATGGATAGTTTCAAAAAATTAATTATGAAGGAATTTATTTTATATCAGAACAAGGACACTAGGCCGCCCACAGCAGACCAACTCCTTTCACATCACAAAGTAGCACATATCCTTATAAGAACTGGATAAAATCACAGCAGCAAACACTAAGTATTATTCTCCCTTTTCATCCCTTCACAAAAGCAGGGCATTCATGTATTCTTTAAAAGTGGAAAGGAAAGTACTTAGAGATGCATCAGAAAAATAAGAAAAATTATGGAACATCAGTGTATTAGACGAGATGAGATGATATGCTAACCAGCACAATGCCAATTTTTAGTCTTTCTTCGTGAATCAATTTATATTACTCTACTCTAGTGAAACAATAATGATGAAACACTCCAATCAGAAAACATATGGAAATAGTAAATTTCTTCTATTTGATAAGTTATGCTATAGATTCCGTGCTGTAAACAGGTGGAATCAGAAAAAGTAAAAGAGCACTATGCAAGAGAGTGGATATTCAATCAAACCGATCCCTGCATACCTAGAAGAAAACAGTAGAACATTTAAGTTTCCTTGCCAGAAAGCATAGAAAGCAAACCTGTAAATTGGGTAAGCGTCCGAATTGCAATGGCTCAGTGCCTTCCCAGAATTCCTTGCTTTCAACAAAAAGAAGAGCTAAATCACATTCTACACCTCGCGTTAGAACCTGAAATCATGACAGAGGACGGTGTAAGCGACATAATCAAAGATCAAACATGAACTTCTTAGTTCTCTTCCCCAGACCCAAAAAAACAGAGTAAATTATGCAAGAAACACAAAAAAGAATGGCATCGGCCATGGAAAATCAAGGATTCTAAAAAAATATTGAAACATATTAGCATTTACTATTAGTAAATTCAGCTTTACACCTTTACCACACAAGAAATACAGGATGCAAAAGTTGTGAGAGAAAAAGAACATGATGCAGTCACTGGATAAAGCAGTTACAGGTATAATATCCCAAGATATAAAGAGGATCATTTTTCTATTGCTCAAGAAACGATATGTAAGTCCTCCATTTCCATCTTTCTTTCCCTTATTTTTGTCATTTTTCCTTATCCTCTTTGTAACCTTTCTATTTCTTAATGAGTTTTTGGTACCTACTAGTGGCCCTAACCGTTTCTGTTATCAACTTAAAGCTTTACAATCAGAAGAGAGAGCACAAAACACCTTCATTATTATCAACATATTGAGATGGGATTATTGTTGCATCAAACAATAGTGCCAAAATATCACATAGCATATCAAAATCTAACAATTCGTTACTTATGCATTTACTGCTAGGTGGGTGATTAATATATACCCGTCTGACAACCGTCAAGTATTATTCAGATGTATTACAGAGAACAATGCAACTTGAAAGAGTAAAAAAGCAATACAATCGAGACTGGGTGATTCAATTCCAAAGAAGGTTACCTTGGCAATATACTTTGTATCGTCCCCTCTTCTTTTTACTTTGACCTGAAATTAAGATAAAAATTAAACATATAACTGAAGCAAAAACCTATAGCGCAAGTGAAGACATAATACAGCTTGGACAGAATAAATGCTTGATTTTCAATTCTCAAGTTTAAACCAATTAACTAGGGACTAAAGAATTTTCAAATAGTACTGGAAATATGTAAGTTAGCAGTAACTAGATATCAGTAATAATGAACATAAAGAACAATCCTTTTATAACCTAAAGGTATTGCTCCTTCCGTCCCTGAAAAGTGTGAACATTTGGTTCGGCACGGGTTTTAATGTATAATTGGTAAAGTAAGAGAGAGATAAAGGGTAGTGTTAGTAGTGTTAGTGGAGAGTAGGCTCCACATCATTAGTAGTGTAGTGTAATGGTATAAGTTGTAAATAAAATGATGCATATGGGTATTGTGTAGTTTAACTATTCCAAAATTAGAAAGTTCATACTTTTCAGGGACGGACTAACAAGGAAATAGTTCATACTTTTCAGGGACAAATGGAGTATTAAACTTCTTAAAAAGATCATGTCCAAACACATGCAACATTGCAACACAATTTGTGAAATAGACTAGGGTCCATACATGAAGTAGTTTGAGTTAAAAAGACCCTAAGCTGATTGTGTCAACATGATTTTGAATATTGAACTAGAGCAAATAAAAAAGAGGGCCAATATATATGCACTTAGTACAACAAGTTTGGTTATATTGAGCAACTTGTATATAAACAATAAATGGGAAGGCATTAAATATTCAGAGAGTACCTGTGTATTATACTCGACACAGTGCGCATTTGTCAACAGCTTCCCATCCCCAATCATGAAAGCACTACATAGGAAAACAATATTCATGAGGTGAAACTATTTTCTTCACTCTTCTTTCATTTTTATTCGGAAAGAATCGCAAAGAATATCACCCAGAAATATTTTCATCTAGATTCAGTCAAAATAACATATTCTTAAAAGTTGACATATAAATGGTAGCTCGGTCATGCCTTCCTGTACTCGTGTACTGTTTTTGTTTCTGCCAAGGAAGGGAATAGTCTGGTTCAGTGTGAGTGCAGTAAACCTATGAAGGGAAAGAAACAAAGAATTAGCAAAAAAAATCAAAATTATTTTAAATTTTAGAACATGTACATCTGAAAAAAACTAAAAAAGTTTCAGCAGAAGTTCTATACTTCTATAGTGAGCTCGTTTGAGAATATATCAAAATTAGTACCAAGGAAGAACATGAAACTAACATTGATCAACAAATGCAAAATCAATCATTTTTGTTGAGACCAATTTTTCTTTACATCAACATGGTAATGATCCTATCTCTTCTATATAAGTTAGGGTAATCATCCCTTTTTATAAGGCTTTTTAAGGGGGTGAGTGGCCCCATGTGTACAGTTTTCAATGAGAAAAAGGGTTATGTAGTGTGCTAATGTATAACTGTCGGAGATTAGAAAGAAACAAAAAAAAAGTGAGCACCAATCACTTTACAGATATATAATTTCCACAGACCTATATGAGCAAATAAGCATAATTATCACCAAATAATTAAGTACTTTAAAAACAATAAACTTTTCAGGCATCACATAAATGGTGATTAACCTCATCTGCAATGTCTATGTTGCTAATACCATCATTATTAGCCCTCCATGGATGTACGAGCACTTAAACCTGTTTATTAGAGGAAAAATTACTAAATTCATTTGGATTTAGTAACTGGTCATTGTTCATGAGTCTCTCTGTAAAACTTTACAAGATTATAAGTAAAATATAGTATCTTGTCCTGTCAGCAAAATTAAGTGTCGTGATACAGAGCAAAAGGTGGTGTATATTCTTGATAATATGTCGGCAAAGTAGCATAACGCACTACGCCATGATAACTTGGCTAAAAACATTAGGATGGAAATAAGAATATGAGCATAATAGATAACTATTTCCTCATGGAAAGCCAAATTGTCATTTGATACTATATTCAACGAATATAGTACATGGCAATTCAGAAAATTAAATAAAGTTCATTTTCCCACCTAAAGTATCATAAAAGATTGGATGAACAATAATAACACACCAAAATCAAAGCAACCACACAAAAATAATTTCAAATTTAGCTAACCATATTATCTAAAATTCCAGTTATTCACCTTCACGACAGCATTAAGGAAAGAAGCATCCTGAATATCACTTGTATCCACCTGTGAAATAAATGTGGTGAGCATTGGGGAGAAAAATCAGTGGAAGTTAGCTACAGAGTAGAGATAACCAGAAACTAAGTGCATAACCCTGGAGGAGTAAATAGCTTTACATATAACAATATGTTTTGCATTAAATCATAACACGGTTATAGCCTTTTAATCTAAAGCATGCAGGCCAAAATATGAATGACACAGACGACATTTTTGCTATAGCCATGAATTGAAAAATAACTAAATGTTATATGGTTATGCTATGGAGAGATGAGATGACCAACTAAGTATTTATATCATCTCAAGACCATCAATGGGTAAGATACCTGTGTCATACCATTCAAGGTATACCGACATGTTCATTTTATTGTAAGATATTGTTATTCATGATATTGATGTAATTTAAGATCATTAAGAGAGGTTCTCCATATACTGAATATTCTGAAAAAAAGATTGTCACCCATAGGGGATTATGTCCCATGTTATAGTAAAGTTTAAGAATTCTACTAACATTTAAAATAGCATTATTCACTTTAGCTCCCACCTCCTATCTACTTATCATTTATGTAAAAACATAACAACATGAACAGACTCTTTATCCTCCAAATAGAATTTCACACAAATGGCGCAGACTCTATTCATCTCGAAAACTCCATCCCAATCAAGAGAAACTTGAGCACTGCGATGACTTAAATAAAAAAAATGAATAAGCAGATTTTATCGAGGATGCTCAAAGTACCTTTTGCTCGTCCAAGTCAGCTAGAAATCCCTGGCTTCCTTTCTTCTCTACACCAACTCTTTTAGACATTGTCGATTGGGATCGTTCATTTTTAGTTCTACCACTACTACCGTCAGAGTTTGAAAAGGTTTTCTCATCTTTTGATCTCCGTGACAACTTCTGTGTGATAAATGAAGATCAAATACATGAGCTAATGGTTTCATTCAAAGATAATCTCTTGCTCCAAAGAAAGGCTATACAATATATTCAACATTATTACGTAAAACAATTATGAATAGCCATTTTCCAGGGGAAAAAACAAAAACTATGAATAGCCTCCATCGCATAGTGTGAAGATGCATATTAACTTCTAATCACCGAAAACCTAAAATACAAATGACAAAGAGAGATAGGAGGATATAACTCGGCAAATTATACAATTACTGGAGTCTGGAATAAAAAAATACTCCAATAACAAAAAACGATAAATCCTCAGTTGAGAAAAGCAAATACATCAAACTTAATACAGAAGCATTGAATAGAATTAAGGTTTTGGTGTGTAGCTTATACCTCAATGGGGTAATTGGCGGGTGATTTCTTAGGTTTTCCTTTAACTGGAACTGGATTCTGATTGTAGGAGGCACTATATAGGTAGTTAGGTGTACGCAAAGTGTAGAATAGGCGGTGGGTGGTGGAACGGCCGGTGAATGCGGCGGCGAAGAAACAACAGTTTGCGGCGGCGACTGCCATTTAAAAAGTCCGGCAAGCAGGGAGGCGCCAAGGACCTTATCTTTAAAAGACTATCTATTCTAATTTTTGCGAGCTGTTTTTTAATAGGGAAGCTTTTTACACATAAAAATGTGAGGAAAAAAATGACTCAACTAACTTGGCACGAAGTGAGTACTATATTATACACAAAGTACTACTTCATTTCTTCCTCAAGAAACACATATAGGTCATGTTTGTTTCCAGGATTCTGTAAGGGAAAGTAATCTGATTCCTCACGGATGATACGAGTTTTTACACAAAACTAATGAATATGACTATACATAAATACTAGTTGAACTAATGTTAATTGATAGTGGAACTCACATCTGTAATGTACAGTGAATTTTTTTTTAAAAGTTAGATCCGTTACGTGTTACAAATCGGGCAATCAAGTATGCCTGATTATCCGATTGTGCATACATGTTGACCTGTCGGGAGTGCTGCAAGAAATACTCATCACGTTTAGTCAATGTATTAGCGATGTACTCAACAAACAGTCGATGCATGGAAAAACGACGCTGAAACACTTGGCTACCCCATCAGAGCTCTGCGACAAAATAATCTTCAACAAATCGTGCAACAATCACTTCATGTGCTCAACGAGAATAAGACATTGGTCGTGAAATACGTGCATCGGCTATCCTCGCAAAGCAATTATCTCCTATATTTACTTTACTTAATACTAGTAGTAGTAGTGGTGGATAGTATAACAAAATGAAATGAAATGAAATGAACTAAAAATTAGAGATATAGTAATAAACGGTTATTAAAATACGGCCATCTCTCCAATCCAAAGTGACGAGGTTTTCATGAGCTTCGTAGCAATAAAGTTGCCAAAATCAGTTGGGCTTCGGCCCAAACTAAATACGTAGATAATGCAACAAGAAATGAAAACATTTCGATTCTTCACTGATTGAATTCATATGTAACTAATCATTCTAGCATAAAAATGCTTGTGCATTAAATGGACGTAAAAAGTAAACCCATACTAACACACCCAAAACTGGATTGGCATTTAAGTTGGTAGTCCTCGTATTCAATGACAATTGCAACTTTTACATATGTTCAATCATTCTCATCGGCTACAACATATTACCAAAAAGATCACAATATTGAACCCGAAATCTTTCCCTACTTGTGCTTCATTAATTTCATGTTACATTTGTATTAGTTGAAGCTAACCATCATATTCATCTTCCCATTACGAGCATATATTATTAGATTCCCAACAATATTCTTTCAAGGCTGAGTGAGTGAGCTCACTTGACACAATCATCAATGAGAAAAAGTGGAACCAATATGGTTCATGTGGGTCACTCAGCACATAAGCGGGCTAAGAATATACTATTATATTAAAAATAAATAGAAGCATGGTCATCGAAGGGCATTTGGTCTAGTGGTATGATTCTCGCTTTGGGTGCGAGAGGTCCCGAGTTCGATTCTCGGAATGCCCCATTTCTTATTTTTCATTTTTCATTCCAGATTTTCACTTTTAACATTATGCAAAATTACCTTGCAGTGCATAACTAATGTTTTACAAGAAAGAACATAGTTAGCACAAGTATTAAAATTTTAAGTTTATGCATAAAACGGAAATATTAATACTAAGTTACTTATTTTAATAGTTACTGTAAATTTTAATTTGTAAAGTTGGAGTAAATATCGGAATTCAAGTAAACAAACTATTTTAAAATACATATTTAGCGTTAGTATTTTTTTTTACATGCGTGTAAATATACATAATTATAGAAATGATTGATATTTTTAACTTAAAATTAATGTTTTATTGTTTCCACTACGAGGTTTTGGACGGCGAATAATTTATTTTTATGGATTATATAGGCAATTTCGTAGGAGTATTAAAATACTAATAGAATAATAAATATGATATCAATATTAACTAACATTAAGGGTGTATTTGTAACCTAAACGCCTAAAACACGTGAGTATTTACTCGTACCTTAAGATAAATATGAAAGGTTTATTTGACCATTTTCCCAAAAAGTAATGAATATATCATTCATAATGAATAATACACGGTCCACATGAACGCACACGAAAAAAATAAAAATAAAAGTCCTAAAAACAGAAAAATAATGATACAAGAAAAATACTTTACCATTAAAATTTAAAATATAGAATTATGAAATATAGTAATTCATACAGAAATGGAGTAATATCTTTCAAATCGAGTTATTCAAAAATGTTCAATAAATAGAAAAAATGGGAAAGTAAAACCAAATTCAAAAATTGAGGATACAACAACCATCTGATGGTCACGATAACCAACAACCTACTAAAAGCCAAAATAAAATTCTAGTGACCAAAATTAGGTTGAGTTATAATCTGTTATATACATAAAAAAATACTCCATTACTACTACTATGTGATTTGAATATGGACATAATTAACACTAAAAAAGAAGGCACCAACCGATGGGCATTGCCTGCAGACAAAGTATATCCAAGTCAATAAACGACAAAAAATAAAGGACAAGAATTGATATGACGTTAAATTAAATTTTAGAGTAAATTCAAATGCAAGTATTATTCATATTTAGGAATGTCTTGTACGTTTGTCTTTGTTTGGACCATTTTTATTTTCATTATTATCATAATGGACCACTTTACTTCTGGAGTCTAGCACCTAGTGCGATCCAGGATTAATTAAAAATAACTTTTCCCTTTTTAAGATTATCTAATTAAATTGTGTAATACTACCAGTGATGGAGTACGTACTAAACAAGCCCAACAGCAGTAAAGCCCAAGAAAGAGTATCAGTTCGGCATGACTAAAGAGTATCAAAGTTCAGTTCGGCACAACCAAAGAGTTCGGCCCCAGCCTACAGCTCGGTTGCTCTCAGGTCGGCATCAAGCTCTACTCTCAGATCGGCAAAAGCTGCTCGGCCATAATTCAGCAGTTCGGTCTCAGTATTCGACCGAACTAGGAGATAGTGGACTCATGCAGGATTTCCACCTCCACCACCCACGATCTATTTAGTGGTGTCAAGCAGTCATTAACTCATGCAGGATAGTGGACCCATGCAAGATCGCCACGATCTCCACGACATCCACTACCTAGTAAATGGCTGCATGCCACGATCTAGGTTCAATGTATAAATAGAACCTAGATCAGATAGATAGGGTTAAGTTCTAAATAGACTCTCTCGCTTTCTAGAGATAAAACACAAAATAGCAAGTCTGTATTGTAAGCTGTAAGAAAACAGATCAAGCAATACAACTCTGCTCTCATTTCTTCCCGTGGACGTAGATTTACCTCAGTAAATCGAACCACGTAAAATCTCTGTGTCGTGATCTGTGTTTTCCAGCATTCTTCACCATCAAAAATTCGCCGCTTCATCACTGGCGCCGTCTGTGGGAAACAGAGAACCAAATTTGTGATAAAGCGAGTTTTTGATCCTCTTCTACCAAAAAAATGCATACCAGATCACATAACACCCGTGCCTCCGTTCGTGATAACCATGAGGAAGCTAATCCAGCAGCCCATAGGCCTGGAAAGCAGCCTCGTGAAAAATCTACTTCCAGTTCTCACGGAGAGGGAACAAGCCGCTCAAAAGGTCCACACACCGAGTCTTCCCAGCAGCCTGATTTAAATGAAGCTGTCAAGCTGTTCTTGGCCGAGAAGCAGGAGGAGTTCTTAACCTTCCTGCAGAAGAGCCAACAGCCGGAGAAGACAACGGCGGATTCTCCCTCCTCATCCAGACATGAAAGTCACTACCGCAGTAGTGACGTGTCTTCCAGGAGAAAGAATCCTCAACCCCGACATGTTCCTGTTCCTCCTCGGTACCGGAACCACAGGAGAACTCCATCTCCTCCGTACCGAAGAGATGTCGGGTTCGCCATGTACGGAGCATTAAAGACTCCGTTCTCGGACGATATCACCCGAACTCCTTTGCCGCGGAACTACCGGACACCGTCAATGACTTATGACGGGCTAGAGGATCCTCATGACTTCTTGGGACGCTATCAATATAATATGGCGAACCAGGGTCTCAATGAGGTCCATATGTGCAAGCTGTTCCCCGAACTGCTCATCGGGAACGCCAGAAGGTGGTTCGACAGCCTTCCTCAAGGCAGCATTAGATCCTACCGAGATCTAATGGGTGCTTTCCACAGGAGGTTCTTTCAGAAAGCGGAAGCCCGGATCACTTCGGCTCAGCTGCTTTCTATACGTCAAGGTCGCGACGAAAAGATCAGCGACTTCCTGACGAGATTCCATAAGGAATGCCTACAAGTAGATAATCTCAATGATCTACTTGTCATTTCGGCATTCCAAAATGGAATCCTGCCCGGAGCTCTCTACAGAAAGCTCGTGGAATGCAGTCCGCAAACAGCTCAAGAGATGTGGGACATTGCGGACCAGTTCTCTCGTGCCGATGAGGCAGACCGTCGAAAACGGTCTTTAGACAGCTCATCTAGAGGAGACGAAAAGAAGCCCGATCATAGCGATCAGAGGCTTTCTCGCCGAACTCCTTTTGAAAGAATTCAAAGGGCACCGGTACAAGGCAGATTGGGACCACGTCTCAATCCTGAGAAGTCGCCCGCTCAGTTCGTACCCTTAAACAAGTCAAGAGCGGAAATTTTCGAACTACATTCCGATATGTTCGAAAAACCAAGGCGGATGACGAAATCGGCCGCGCGCCGACCTCAGGATCAATATTGCTCCTTCCATCAAACCCACGGTCACGATACCGAGGAGTGCCGAAATTTGGCTGCAGGTATTGATGTTCTTGTGAAAACAGGAACGTTAAAAAAATACCAAAGCAAGCAGCCGAAAAAGAACAAAAGGCAGAGAGGTGCGAACTGCAATCCTCAGGATCCGAAAAGGCATGAGGATCCCGAAGACGACGACGAGCCGCAATATGATGGAGTAATCCTGACTATTGATGCTCTCCCTGCCGGGAAGACTAAGTCGTCCCTAAAAGCAGAACGCAGAGGTTCCAATCAAGAGGAGCCAACACATAAAAGGCTGAAGAAAGACGAAGTGATTACATTCTCAGATGCCGATCCCGTCCCAGCCATCTCTCCTCACCAAGACGCTATTGTCATTCAAGCCGGAGTGGCAAACAAACTGATCCACAGAGTATTTGTGGATACAGGAGCGTCAGTCAGCATTCTTTTTAAAGAATGTTTCGATAAAATGGAAGTGGATCCAGCTCGGCTCAGTCCGGCTCCACTTCCTCTGAAAAGTTTCGCCCAGGAGGACACCCGCCCTGAAGGTATTATCAGCCTTCCGATCACGGTGGGAAAAGCGCCTACAAGCTCCAATACGATGATCGAGTTTTTTGTGGTGAAAGCTCGGTCCCCGTACAACATCATCCTGGGGAGAGACTGGCTCAACACAGTTCGGGCCGTTTGCTCTACTTATCACCTCACCATCAAGATCCCCACTAAAGGTGGGATAGCGGTCATCCGAGGTGATCAAAAGAGAGCAAAAGAATGTCTGCAGATTGCGCTTAAAAGTGCCGAACAATCAGTTCGGCACCATCAAGCATAGCAATCACAGCAACCGGAGTCAGAGGCAAGCGAGATGACCGAAGTCACTTCAGAGCCGAACTCAATGACCGTTCAGTTATACGAAGATGATCCATCCAGAACGGTCAAGATCGGCTTCGCAGGAACGCCTCTACTCCGGGAAAAGACCATTCAGCTCCTCAAGGAGTACAAAGATGTCTTTGCATGGTCTCCGTTGGACATGACCGGAGTGCCCCCCGAGGTAATCACTCATCGGTTAAATATTGATCCTTCAATCCGGCCAGTAAAACAGAAGCAAAGACTCTTTGCGGCAGAAAGAAGCCAAGTCATCCATGACGAAGTCCGCCAATTGCTAAAAGCGGATGTACTATTCGAGGTGAAATATCCTTCTTGGGTGGCCAATCCTGTGATGATCAAGAAAAAAGAAGGAGGATGGCGGATGTGCATAGATTTTACCGATCTAAACAAGCACTGTCCTAAAGATTGCTATCCCCTTCCGAATATAGATAAAAAAGTAGAAGCTTTGATCGGCTTCGAAATTTTCTGTTTTCTTGATTTATACAAAGGATATCACCAAGTGTTGATGGATGAGAGTGACGCTCCGAAAACAGCTTTCATTACCGATTTCGGCATTTTCGCTTATAAAAAGATGCCATTCGGTTTAAAGAATGCCGGAGCCACTTATCAAAGGATGGTAGACAAGCTTTTTCGGCACCTAATCGGAAAGCAGGTTGAAGTGTATGTTGACGATATAGTCGTCAAAAGCAAAAGCACTTCGGAGTACGAGCTCAACCTCAAGTCCACTCTCAACGTGCTCAAGAAAGCCAACCTCAAACTTAATCCCCAAAAGTGTACCTTTTTGGTAGATTCGGGAAAGTTTCTGGGTTGTTGGGTTTCAAAGGATGGACTCAAGGCAAACCCTTCAAAAGTTCAAGTCGTTCAGAACATGGCAATGCCGAAGTCCATACATGACGTGCAAAGGCTAACCGGATGTCTAGCCGCACTGAATCGATTTCTTTCCCAAGCAGCCGAAAAGCAACTGCCGTTCTTCAAGGTGTTGAAAAAGGCACCAAAGTTCGAGTGGGGAGCCGAGCAGAAAAAGGCCTTTGACGAGCTCAAAAGTTATCTAGCCGAGCTTCCTATTCTCTCTGCTCCAACCGAAGCCGAAGTAATATTCTTATACTTAGCGGCATCAGATCAAACCATCAGCGCGGTGCTTGTACGAGAAGAAGGCCTAAAGCAGTTTCCCATCTACTTTACAAGCCGAGCATTAAGAGGTCCAGAAACAAGGTATCAACCTCTGGAAAAAATTGCTCTGGCGTTAGTAAATGCAGCAAGGAGACTGCGGCCATACTTCTATGCTCACAAGGTATGCGTCTTAACCGATCTGCCTCTTCGGCAAGTTTTGACCAAGCCAGAAGCATCAGGCAGAATCGCCAAATGGGCCATAGAGCTGGGAGAACACTCAATCGAGTACCTACCTCGAAAAGCCATCAAGGGACAAGCCTTGGCAGATTTTCTTGCAGAGGCCAAGTTCGATCAAGCAATCCCTGTCATTGCCGAACAGAAAAATTCTGCCAATACCGAACTAGCACAGCCCTTGGAATCCGAAGAAGAGCCGCCGGACTGCTGGAGCGGATTCGTAGATGGAGCTTCGAATAAAACGGGAAGTGGAGCTGGTATTCTGCTTATCGCTCCCGATGGACACGAGGTAACCTACTCACTTCGGTTCCTATTCCCCACTACTAATAATGAAGCCGAGTACGAAGCCCTCCTGGCCGGACTCCAGTTAGCGCAAAGTCTGCTCGTCAAGTCTCTCAAAATCCATTGTGATTCACAAGTCATAGTGAATCACATGTTGGGTACAAGTGAAGCTCGTGACGAGAGAATGAAGAAGTATTTGGACAAAGCGCAAAGCATCAGCCGAAGTTTCTCCTATTTTCGGATAATCCGCATTCCCAGAGCGGAAAATAGCCGAGCAGATACCTTAAGTAAGTTGGCCTCAGATCCGAGCTCAAAGGCGGAAGAATTAATGCATCGAAGCATTGATGAAGCCGAGGTACATTCAGTATCCAGCTCGCCGAACTGGATGACGCCGATCTTGCAGTATCTGGATCAAGGACAATTGCCCGAGGATAAGAGAGAAGCTCGGAAGATCACGTGCCGAGCACTTCGGTACGAACTTCATGAAGGAGTCCTCTTTAGAAAGTCTTACCTCCAGCCGTTATTGCGGTGCGTAGGACCAGAAGAGACGGACTACATCCTCAGAGAAGTTCATGAAGGATCGTGCGGCAGCCACATCGGAGCTAGAGCTTTAGCTAAAAAAGTTCTAAGATGGGGATATTATTGGCCAACCTTGGTACAAGAAGCAGTGCAGCTCGTCAAGACCTGCCCGAAGTGCCAAATCCATGCAAATATCCCAAGGATGCCGCAGACCGATCTATCCACTATGCAGAGCCCTTGGCCTTTCATGCAATGGGGCATAGACATAGTAGGACCACTTCCTCAAGCTCCTCGGCAAATGAAATTCCTAATCGTTGCCGTGGACTACTTTACGAAGTGGGTGGAAGCTGAACCATTAGCTACGATAACGAGCTCGAAGGCATTGGATTTCGTCTGGAAGAACATAGTGTGCCGATTTGGCATACCCCACATCCTCATCTCGGATAACGGGACTCAGTTCACCGACAAGACATTCAAGAATTGGTGCCAAGAGCTGAATATTCAACAGCGGTTCACTTCGGTCTCTCATCCACAAGCAAACGGACAAACGGAGGTAACAAATCGTATCCTGGTGAAAGGGTTAAAAGCTCGGTTAGAACAAGCCAAAGGACAATGGGTAGAAAATCTCCCTCAAGTCCTATGGTCCTACCGAACTACACCCACAACCTCCAACGGTGAAACTCCGTACAGTCTGGTGTACGGCACTGAAGCCGTAATTCCGGTGGAGATCGGCGTACCCAGTCCCCGAACTCTAAATTTCTCCTCAGAAATGAATGACGACGGACTGAGAGCCGAGCTAGATCTTGCCGAAGAAAGAAGAGAATTGGCATGCATAAAAGCAGCCAAGTACAAGGAGCAAGTAGCCCGGTATTACAACCAAAGGGTGAAGAAGCTGCAATTTCAAGTGGGAGATCTCGTCTTGAGAAACAACGAAGTAAGCCGAGCAGAAAAGCTGGGCAAGCTCGAACCCACATGGGAAGGTCCGTATCGGGTGTCAGAAGTCCTCGGCAAAGGGTCTTACAAATTGGCTCACATGTCAGGAGAACAGGTACCCCGAACATGGCACATTTCCAACCTCAAAAAGTTCCATTTGTAAGAGACAGTCCGGTCAGTCAGTCTTGAGTCATGTTCAGTCAATGTGCTTTATTTGGTTTACTTGGTCTTTATTTGTCTCTGTGCGTTTTGTCTGTGTGTTTTGTCTGTCTCTGTGCGTGTCGTCTCTTACAAATGTTACTGAGGTATCTTGTTCTTCGAAGGCTGATCCCCTTCTTAGAACATATACAAGCCAACGATTGTGAGTCAAAGCTTCTACAGAAGATACAAGACCACAATTCAGCTTAAACAAGCAGTTCGTCTGAAACGAGCTGCAACAAGCCAACGATTGTGAGTCAAAGCTTCTAAAGAAGATACAAGGCCACAATTCAGCTTAAACAAGCAGTTCGTCTGAAACGAGCTGCAATAAGCCAACGATTGCGAGTCCAAGCTTCTAAAGAGGATACAAGACCACAATTCGGCTTAAAAATCAAGCACTTCGTCTGAAACGAACTGCAACGAAAGTCCGATTCTCGCGATAAAACTTGCCTGAATTAGGACAAGGGAAAGTCCGATCCACGCGATAAAACTCGCCGAATTAGGACAAGGGAAAGTCCGATCCCCAAATTAGGACAACGGAAAGTTCGATCCGAGCGATAAAACTCGCCAAATTAGGACGCAAACCAAGTCCGGTCAAAGAAGAGTTCACTTCATCAGACCGAGGACAAACATCAACTTACCCCGTACCTTTATCCAGAATGCCGAAGTGATTCACTTCGCTTTCCGGGGGGGGGTAGTGATGGAGTACGTACTAAACAAGCCCAACAGCAGTAAAGCCCAAGAAAGAGTATCAGTTCGGCATGACTAAAGAGTATCAAAGTTCAGTTCGGCACAACCAAAGAGTTCGGCCCCAGCCTACAGCTCGGTTGCTCTCAGGTCGGCATCAAGCTCTACTCTCAGATCGGCAAAAGCTGCTCGGCCATAATTCAGCAGTTCGGTCTCAGTATTCGACCGAACTAGGAGATAGTGGACTCATGCAGGATTTCCACCTCCACCACCCACGATCTATTTAGTGGTGTCAAGCAGTCATTAACTCATGCAGGATAGTGGACCCATGCAAGATCGCCACGATCTCCACGACATCCACTACCTAGTAAATGGCTGCATGCCACGATCTAGGTTCAATGTATAAATAGAACCTAGATCAGATAGATAGGGTTAAGTTCTAAATAGACTCTCTCGCTTTCTAGAGATAAAACACAAAATAGCAAGTCTGTATTGTAAGCTGTAAGAAAACAGATCAAGCAATACAACTCTGCTCTCATTTCTTCCCGTGGACGTAGATTTACCTCAGTAAATCGAACCACGTAAAATCTCTGTGTCGTGATCTGTGTTTTCCAGCATTCTTCACCATAAAAAATTCGCCGCTTCATCAACCAACATTCAATATACACATAACTTGCGTAGGAGTATATATTGTTGTTTTGTTAAATGGAGTATATACACATAACTTGCGTTGGACTATTAAAAAATAAAAACTTCAGAACTACACACAAAGGGAAAAGTTAAAATGAAAAAACTTACACTATACTGTGGGATAAGAATATAAATAATGTTGGTTGTAATAAAAAAATTCTACTAAACATAATGCAAATGTGTTGGAGTCAATTTCAGATGGAATAGTCAATGCACATCAAGACTCTCCTAATCGAGAGGTCTTTCTTTCAATCTTGCATGTGTACCCATTTCTGTAGTGGTATAATATCTTTAATTGGGTATTGCGAATTAATTTGGTTAGATTCGTAAAAAAAAGTAGAAGGTCAAACTTTGGTACTGAGCAAATCAAATTTTGTTATCTCAAGAATTTTTGCCTATTGGCTATGATTTTATTAACATGACATATGCTAAATAGAATTCAAATAGTTGCATCCAAAAATAACTCTAAATATCAATGCTACGAACAAGCAGGCCGCCGCGAATTTGCCATGGAAAATACAAAATAGTGACAATATTCGAGTGCCGACAGACAGATAATTAGACAATTAATTAATAATTTGTCTTAAACAGAAAAATCTCCATATTAATGACAGTGACTTCACCTTGTTTAGCAAAACTCCAAAAATTTCAATAAGAAGTTAAAACAAACCAGCTAATCACGTGAAGAAGACAAATCATAATAGGACAGAAGAGATAAAGTTAATTAATTTCAAACCTACCCACGCTGAAATAATCAATCAATAAATCAACAGACAAACCAAAAGCAATTAGTATAATTCATAGTATTAATAATTACTACGACAAATAAATCCCAGAAAAAGTCAAATGTGAAACAGGAGTGTTTTATAATTTGTTGTCATTGTCTAATTATTTGAGCTGTTTTCTTTTACCACCATTTAGTGGCCATAGTAACACTCACCAAAAAAGCAATCCCAACAACAACTGTAATTTTTAAAGGTTTTTTTATGGGAATTTCAGAATGGTCCTAATTATGTGATGAAATTAAAGAATGAATTT
Source organism: Salvia splendens (assembly GCF_004379255.2). Taxonomy (NCBI): domain Eukaryota; kingdom Viridiplantae; phylum Streptophyta; class Magnoliopsida; order Lamiales; family Lamiaceae; genus Salvia; species Salvia splendens. The sequence goes on from NC_056032.1 coordinate 360,131, forward strand.
ATGATCCAGTGATATCTCAGTGTATGCAAAGGCAAAAAGATAAAACCATCAAGGGGGTGCCAAAATTAATCAAATCAAGGTCTGATGATTGTGAGATTCAATTATTAGAACTAAATAATGGCCAATCATACTTTTTGTTTATCATACTACTACTATTTGTTTTTGGCATGAATCAAGATTGTGATGCACAGTATGCTCTATTCCTTTGGTGGACGGACGGGGTTCTTTGATTTAGCAGTGGGGGCTCCACTTCCTTATAACGCTGTTGTGAATTTCTCAGTTACACATACAAACAATATTTTTTTGTTTTAATTCAAACAACCCATAACTAAACACAAATATCGTTCATTTGTAGGTTTTAAGGTATTAATCCACCATCATGGAATACACAAATAAGACATGGTTGAATTCACACTACCTTTGCAGTCTGGGAGTAGGGAGATTTTGTAAGAAACAGACACAGTGACACAACATGCGAAATAAACATAAGATACTCTACTTTTATGGCAACCTTGGTCCCATCCCCATTTTCCCATTTCAGGAAATTTGGTTGAAGTTGTGAACATAATCCTACAATTTAGAACTCGGATTTTTAAAAATTCATACAATGAGTCCCTCTAACTTCTACATATTATATAGTCAGAACTCAGATGTAGTAGATCATAATACAACATGCCCTTCTTAATTACTACTAGTGGAATATTAATTTACAAAGTGGAAACCAAAAAAAAAGACTAGTACTAGTACACAAAATCATAGCACCATGGATTTCCCTAATCCATGTTGCCGAATCAGCTTCTCCCCACCTATAAACTGCGTCAATCGATTTGTTAAATAGAGTGACGATCTCATGACTTGATGCTGGCAACCAAAGGCTATGTTATGTATATCCACCAAAAAAGGGGGGATGGTGACTTGATATTCAAATGATAAAACTATTAACAATAATTAGGAGTGAAGAAAGGCGTTCATCTCCCCCATCAAACAATGGAAATGATTATTGTTTGGCAAGAAGTAGAATCCAATGGTGGCCTTTTCAAGATAGAGCAATTTCACCTCATGCCCTGATCCCTCCAAGCCATGGACATACCCTAATTGCCAATCTTGGAGGAGATCGAGCCCGGCCACCACCACGAGGCTCTTCGGGAAGCGTAGCCCCTCGATGCTCCGGCTGCGCTTCCCGAACACGTTGCACGCCGGGTGATCCCGATCCTCTCCCTCCGGCAAATACGCCCGCCAATACCAATCCCGATCCTGAATCCGAACAAAGTACTTCCCGTCCAGCCGCGTCTCCGATTCCGTCCGCTCTTGCCCTCCGAAGAGCGGGTGGAGGAGGATGTTCCCGAGCACCTCCACGCCCTCCTCGGCCGCGCGGACTGCCACGTGGTGGGCGATGTTCCCGCCCGAGCTGTCGCCGGCTAGGTACACGTGGGCCATGGCGGCGCCGGCCCCGCTCCGGAGCCACGGCCGCGAGTGGGCCCACTTGAGGGCCGCCCAGCCATCGTCGTAGGCGCACGGGTAGCGGTGCTCCGGCGACCGGCGGTAGTCCACGGACACGACGGCGGCGCCGCACGTCCGCACGAGGCGGCGGCAGAGCGTGTCGTAGATGGTGCTGTTGGCGGAGGAGTGGACGAAGCTGCCGCCGTGGAAGAAGACGATCACCGGCACGACGGCGGTGGCGCTGAGAGGCTTGTCGAGGTCGGTGATCCGCCAGGGGGAGTCTCCGTCGGCGGCGGCGAGGTAGACACGGTTGAGGAGGCTGGTGGCGCGATCCAGGACGTCGAAGGAATAGACGCCGTCGACGGGGACGGCGTTGGGCGGAACCTTGCGGTCGAGGAATTCGTTTAGGTCGCGGTTGAATGTGCCGTCCGATCGCCGGAGCATGTTGTAGGCGAGCTTGAAATTCGATATCAAGATCCATGTATTCAGAGGAACCACTCTCTGCAACGGAAATCACAATTCACAAATTTATACAGAGCTTAGCTAATCACATTTGTAAAAGACTAAAAACAAAATTGGATACTTATTAATGAATTTGGATAAAAGAAACGAGATTATAAAGTAGAGAAACCACCCAAAAAACCCCAACACGCGAGGGTAAATCCGACTGCTAAATCGGTAATAACAATGAGAAAGCAGCCAAAACCCTCAAAATCAAAGGTAAAAATCGAGTCTTTCCGACACAAATCAGAGCCCCTTTCCCCGAGAAGCCCCCCAAAAAAAGGGAAGTAAAATTACCTGTGATTCATTAACATTTACTTCATTACTGCCCGCCATTATAGGTTGACGATGAATTACACTCTTCAAATCGACGATGATGATGATGATGATCTCCTCAACAAAAGATAGTAGTATGTTTTTTTTTCGATATAGACAGACGAGACGAGACGAGACGACCACTGCTATTTGTCCGATATAGTTACTTCCTCAAAAATCCCGCTTCTCTCTCTAGGAAGAAGACATGCGTGAAAAAATGCAGAGAGACAGAGAGAGGATTAAGATGAGATGAGCAGCTCTCCCACCCAACCACAACTAGAAAAGTTCCAAAACGGAAAACAGAACTACAAAGAGAGAGACGAGCGTTTAAAGGAACACTGAAGGTAGCGTGTCAAATTATTTAATACTCCAAATCAAAGGCAAAACGACGACGAAGCGAGTGGATTAGACGACACAAACGACAAACTGGGGCGGCCGAAATAGGTGGGGCCCTCATTTTTAAAGTTACAAAACCAAATCTACGTGGTACTACTAATACGTGGAATATAATTAAGGAAGAAGAATAACCAAGTCATTATTTTCGACTCACAACATTGTCTAATTTTTTAGGTTTGTGTTGAGTTGTATTGACTTCTTATAAGGTTATCTTTTTCCATAAATAATTAGCGTGAGTTGGAAATTAAATAATTAAATAGTAACTGAAATCACTTGGAAGTACAAAAATTAGCTGGTTTTTGGCCAACACTTTACATGAAATAACACCAGCAAATTATAATATACTAGTAATCATATACAATACTTCATATACTCCTTATAATACTTCCTCCGTTCATAAAATATTGTCCACTTAGGTTTTATTTTCTTTCCGTTTTTGGTAAATAGACTCTACTTTCCACCAACTCATTACACTCACATTATATTATAAAACTAATATATAAATGTGGAGCCTACGTTCTACTAACTTTTTCCACTATTTTTTTTTCATATTTCTTAAAACACGCACCGAATCAAACGTGGACAATATTTTGCAAATGGAGGGAGTAGTATATATTTAAAGCTATCTTTGCAGCAAGCAAAATAGTTAAATAAATTGAAAAAAGGTCAAGTTCATTGTATTTGTGCACTTATTAATTAGTTCAACCAATGTGACACTCCGTACTCGGCTTATCTAACTTTTACAAAATGAAATGCACAATGAATCAAAACTATGGCTTCCCCAAATAATCTCGATTCTTAAACATTAAAGTTTCGATCGTTGTGAGATTGTCGTCGCCCACAGCAGCTCCCAATCGAACTAGCCTTTCTCCATAATCATATCCTTCACTGTCCTGAGTAGAATACAACCGAGAGATAGAATAAACCATCTCGGGTATCTCATCTTTTGGAATGCGTGGTGGTTTCAATTATGGCGCTTTTGATCAAGTGGTGATAGGTTTCGATTGGTGGTCATGTCCATGGATGCACATAAGGGGCGTGTTGATGAAGATATACTCCAACCCAACAAATAAATTATAACCTTATTATTGGGATTCACAACAGAAGATTTAGCAAATAAATCCACAAATCAATCTATTTAAGTGATTATATGATTGATTGCTTTAGGCCGTTAGCAATGGTTGCCGATGGAGAGGCCCTCCCGATCAGCCCCCATTGGCCAACCATAGTGGAAAAAGGGCCTATGATAGGCCATTTCTTCTCTCTCCATATGGGTTGATGTATCGGCCTTGGCCGATGAGTAAGGGCCAATCATCATCGGCCCTTTGCACATATATTTTTTTAAAATTTAATTTAATTCAATTCCTCTATATACACATCCATTTCCCATCGTTTTCATGCATCCCTCCACTTCCCTTCATCCATCTTCTCATTCTACAATTTCTCTCTCTACAAAATGAATTCCGACAAGTTGTATAAGTTCTACAAGCTGCATAAGTTGTACAAGCGGTATCGAGATGAACCGGATGATCGTATCAAAGCGGACATCTGGAAAGCTATCAACAAGATAACGAAATAGTTGGCTCTGCATTACGACGACGACGACGCCGCCGCTTGAGTCTTATTTGTGTACTTCATCGTGTTTTTTTCTAGGTTTTTATTTGTGTTTTTGTTGGTTTGTTATTTTCTATTTTTTTTAATGTAGGTTTTTTTAAATTTGCATCTCGTTGTATTCTATTTTCTAATTTTGTGATACAACGAAGATTTGTGTACTAATATTTTTTTGCATTTAAGTTTATTTAATTTGATAACATATTAAAAATACAAGTGCTACAAACTTAAAACAAAATAATTGATGATATGGATATGAAATGGAAATGGGAGGGCCCTTCTATTGTGGGAAGATAGACTGTCTCAAAAATTGATGATGTGGAAATAATAATAAAAGAAGGGCCCTATGGAAGAGCCCTTCCATTGCTAATGCTCTTAGAACATCCACAATAGGGCATCCTATAATTTTTAACCCACATTTTATATTTAATTTTAATTTTATTTGTTTTCAAAAAATAAATAGCAGTATAACATAAAAAACCTAACAATACTTAATTTTAAAAAAACATACATTTAGGGTTTGAGATTCATATTCGATTAGAGTGATAGAAAAGATGGATTGAACCTCTGTAGTGGGCGGACAATAGGTCCAGACGATGATAGGGCGGACTATCGTCCGCGGCCGTCGTTCAACGGGCGAATATAACTTAAAGTTATACTCCATATGATGATTATTGACACTCAACCATAAATCTTATGACATGTGTGCGGACTCAAATTCTGATTTTTTTTGTGAACATTAAAATATTTTCAAGTGCTTGTGATGTGATTTTCTTCCCATATTTTAAAATTTTTAAAAATTTCCTCACATTGATAAAAATATGATGCCAATTTCATCAAATGCTAGCTTGTGCCTTGTAGTATGCGACAATAATTCCCGCTGGCAATCCTTGTGTCTACGAGCTAACCAATAGCAACACATCAACATAAAGTTAAAGATCCACGTTGGCGATCCGCGAGAAGAAGCAACCAGCCAATCAGAAACAAGACGCATATCTTTATATATATATATTCAACGAAATTGCATTCACCAAATTTAAATTTGAAAAATCCCTCCAAAAATTAAAATAGCAGAAATCATGGGCGGAAAGACGACGACGGCAATGAAGAGCATTGGTGGCCGCGGCAAGCCTAAATCGAAGTCGGTTACCAAATCTTCGAAAGCCGGTCTCCAGTTCCCCGTAGGTCGGATTGCTCGTTTCCTCAAGAAGGGGCGTTATGCTGAGCGCGTGGGATCTGGCTCCCCTGTCTATCTCTCCGCCGTCCTTGAATACTGATGGGGTGCGTACTAAACAAGCCCAACAGCAATGACGGCCCATCAGCCCAAAGCCCAAGGAAGAGTATGAGTTCGGCATTACCAAAGAGTTCGGCCTCAGCCTACAGCTCGGTAAAAGCCAACCTATCAAGCTCTGCTCTCAGGTCGGCATCAAGCTCTACTCTCAGATCGGCAACCAAAGCAGGAGTATGAGTTCGGCATTACCAAAGAGTTCGGCCTCAGCCTACAGCTCGGTAAAAGCCATCCAATCAAGCTCTGCTCTCAGGTCGGCATCAAGCTCTACTCTCAGATCGGCAACCAAAGCAGTTCGGTCTCAGTATTCGACCGAACAAGGAGTTAGTGGACCCATACAGGATGTCCAACACACCCACTACCACGTGGTGTCAACTCAGGCCACGATCGTAGGCCATGACCTACGCTACATCCACGATCTTAGGCCATGACCTACACGACATCCACGACTTAGGGTGGTGATGCAAGCCACGATCTGAGTTCAAGATATAAATAGAACTTAGATCAGATAGAAGAAGGTTAAGCTCTCTAGAGATAAAATGATATAGCAAGTCTGTGTTGTAAGCTGTAATCCCAGATCAAGCAATACAATCTTGCCCTCCCTTCTTCCCGTGGACGTAGATTTACTTCAGTAAATCGAACCACGTAAATTCTGTGTGTTGTAGTTTTCATTCTCTACCAGCTTTTACTAACATCAGAAATTCGCGGATCCATCAAATACCTCGCTGCGGAGGTACTCATTTCATTGATTTGGGGAATTTGACGCGGTAATTGTCGATATACGGTGGTAATTTTGTTTTGATCGTAATTAGGTTTTGGAGCTTGCTGGAAATGCGGCGAGGGACAACAAGAAGACTAGGATCGTTCCAAGGCATATTCAGTTGGCTGTACGGAACGACGAGGAGCTGGGGAAGCTTCTGGGATCTGTGACGATTGCTAATGGCGGCGTTTTACCCAACATTCACCGCACTCTGCTGCCGAAGAAGGCTGGTGAAGGCAAAGGAAAGGGGGAAATTGGGTCCGCATCTCAGGAATTCTAGGATAAGCACGCCGTGTCTCTATGATCGTTGTTGTTGTTCATACCATTTGTCCATTTTCTGGAAAAAAAAACCTCTTTTGTTGATGTAATTACCAGTTTTATCTTAGTCTTATGTATTCCGATTCAACTCCTTTTGATTATATGAAAATTGTAGTTTCATTCGAGTATGATTGTTATGAGGTTTGTATGGGCATTTTCTTTGATTGCTGCAATGCTATTTTATTTAGTAAAGGGTAATGAATGTGAGATTCCTTGATTTTCTCGTTAATAATTTGGATTATTAACTCAGGTAATTCATTTTTCTCCTTGTAGGTAGAATCAGAATTACCTGCACCAACTATACATAAAATTTGATTTTTAAGGGATAATTACATCTTTCGTGCAAAATATTTTACCTTTGTTTTAATTTAGTATAAAAAGTATTATGTTTATATCTTTCATACAAAAAGTTACATTGTTGTTTTAAATTAATACATTCCGTTAAATATTTCATTGTTAGTTAGTTTATAATTTGTCCAACTTATGATCATAATAAAAGAATAATTAGAGATTTAATACAATTAATCACTCTAAAAAATAACAGTCAATATCAATTTTTCCAGCAATTGATCGTGGTTTAAAAAAATCTATCTCTCGATATACTCTATTTTTATTGTATTCCATATTTCATCTTTACAAAATGGCTAATTTGAGCTGGAGTCATAGGCAATGACCGAAGCATAGCAATCACAGCAGCCGGAGTCAGAGGCAATGACCGAAGTCATACCGGAGCCGAATTCGATGACAGTTCAGCTGTACGAAGACGATCCATCCAGAACGGTTAAGATCGGCTTCGCGGGAACGCCTCTACTTCGGGAAAAAACCATCCAGCTCCTCAAGGAGTACAAAGACGTCTTTGCATGGTCTCCGTTGGACATGACCGGAGTGCCCCCCGAGGTAATCACTCATCGTTTAAATATTGATCCTTCGGTCCGGCCGATAAAACAGAAGCAAAGACTCTTTGCGGCAGAACGAAGTCAAGTCATCCATGACGAAGTCCGTCAATTATTGAAGGCGGATGTGTTATTCGAAGTGAAGTATCCTTCGTGGGTGGCCAATCCTGTCATGATCAAGAAAAAGGAAGGAGGATGGCGGATGTGCATAGATTTCACCGATCTAAATAAGCACTGTCCCAAAGATTGCTATCCCCTTCCGAACATAAATAAAAAAGTAGAAGCTCTGATAGGCTTTGAAATTTTTTGTTTTCTTGATCTATACAAAGGATACCATCAGGTTTTAATGGATGAGATTGACGCTTCAAAAACGGCCTTCATTACTGATTTCGGCATTTTCACTTATAAAAAGATGCCATTCGGTTTAAAGAATGCCGGAGCCACTTATCAAAGGATGGTAGACAAGCTTTTTCGGCACCTGATTGGAAAGGAGGTCGAAGTATATGTTGACGATATAGTCGTCAAAAGCAAAAGCACTTCGGAGTACGAGCACAACCTCAAGTCCACTCTCAACGTGCTCAAGAAAGCCAACCTCAAACTTAATCCCCAAAAGTGTACCTTTTTGGTAGATTCGGGAAAGTTTCTGGGTTGTTGGGTTTCAAAGGACGGACTCAAGGCAAACCCCTCAAAAGTTCAAGTCGTTCAGAACATGGCAATGCCGAAGTCCATACATGACGTGCAAAGGCTAACCGGATGTCTAGCCGCACTGAATCGATTCTTTTCCCAAGCAGCCGAAAAGCAACTGCCGTTCTTCAAGGTGTTGAAAAAGGCACCAAAGTTCGAGTGGGGAGCCGAGCAGAAAAGGGCCTTTGACGAGCTCAAAAGTTATCTAGCCGAGCTTCCTATTCTCTCTGCTCCAACCGAAGCCGAAGTAATATTCTTATACTTAGCGGCATCGGATCAAACCATCAGCGCGGTGCTTGTACGAGAAGAAGGCCTAAAGCAGCTTCCCATCTATTTTACAAGCCGAGCATTAAGAGGTCCAGAAACCAGGTATCAACCTCTGGAAAAGATTGCTCTAGCATTAGTAAATGCAGCAAGGAGACTGCGGCCATACTTCTATGCTCACAAGGTATGCGTCTTAACTGATCTGCCACTTCGGCAAGTGTTGACCAAACCAGAAGCATCAGGCAGAATCGCCAAGTGGGCTATAGAGTTGGGAGAGCACACAATTGAATATCTACCTCGGAAAGCCATCAAGGGACAAGCCTTGGCGGATTTTCTTGCAGAAGCGAAGTTCGATCAAGCAATTCCCGTTATTGCCGAACAGAAGAATTCTGCCAATGCCGAACTAGCACAGCCCTTGGAATCCGAAGTAGAGCCGCCGGACTGCTGGAGCGGATTCGTAGATGGAGCTTCAAACAAGATGGGAAGTGGAGCTGGTATTTTACTTGTCGCTCCCGACGGACACGAGGTAACCTACTCACTTCGTTTCCTATTCCCCACTACTAATAATGAAGCCGAGTACGAAGCCCTCCTGGCCGGACTCCAGTTAGCGCAAAGTCTGCTCGTCAAATCTCTCAAAGTCCATTGTGATTCACAAGTCATAGTAAATCACATGTTGGGTACAAGTGAAGCTCGTGACGAGAGAATGAAGAAGTATTTGGACAAAGCGCAAAGCATCAGCCGAAGTTTCTCCTATTTTCGGATAATCCGCATTCCCAGAGCGGAAAATAGCCGAGCAGATGCCTTAAGTAAATTGGCCTCAGATCCGAGCTCAAAGGCGGAAGAATTAATGCATCGAAGCATTGATGAAGCCGAGGTACATTCAGTATCCAGCTCGCCGAACTGGATGACGCCGATCTTGCAGTATCTGGATCAAGGACAATTGCCCGAGGATAAGAGAGAAGCTCGGAAGATAACGTGCCGAGCTCTTCGGTACGAACTTCATGAAGGAGTCCTCTTTAGAAAGTCTTACCTCCAGCCGTTATTGCGGTGCGTAGGACCAGAAGAGACGGACTACATCCTCAGAGAAGTTCATGAAGGATCGTGCGGTAGCCACATCGGAGCCAGAGCTTTAGCTAAAAAAGTTCTGAGATGGGGATATTATTGGCCAACCATGGTACAAGAGGCAGTGCAGCTCGTCAAGAAGTGTACGAAGTGCCAAATTCATGCAAATGTCCCAAGGATGCCGCAGACCGATCTATACACTATGCAAAGCCCTTGGCCTTTCATGCAATGGGGCATAGACATAGTGGGACCACTTCCTCAAGCTCCTCGGCAAATGAAATTCCTTATCGTTGCCGTGGACTACTTCACGAAGTGGGTGGAGGCTGAACCATTAGCTACGATAACGAGCTCAAAGGCATTGGACTTCGTCTGGAAGAACATAGTGTGCCGATTTGGCATACCCCACATCCTCATCTCGGATAATGGGACTCAGTTCACCGACAAGACGTTCAAGAATTGGTGCCAAGAGCTGAACATTCAACAGCGGTTCACTTCGGTCTCCCATCCCCAAGCAAACGGACAAACGGAAGTAACGAACCGGATTCTGGTGAAAGGGTTAAAAGCTCGGTTAGAACAAGCCAAAGGACAATGGGTAGAAAATCTCCCTCAAGTCCTATGGTCCTACCGAACTACACCCAAAACCTCCAACGGTGAAACTCCGTATAGTCTGGTGTACGGCACTGAAGCCGTAATTCCAGTGGAGATCGGCGTACCCAGTCCCCGAACTCTAAATTTCTCCTCAGAAATGAATGACGACGGACTGAGAGCAGAACTAGATCTCGCCGAAGAAAGAAGAGAATTGGCGTGCATAAAAGCAGCCAAGTATAAGGAGCAAGTAGCCCGGTATTATAACCAAAGGGTAAAAAAGCTTCAATTTCAAGTGGGAGATCTCGTCTTGAGAAACAACGAAGTAAGCCGAGCAGAAAAGCTGGGCAAACTCGAACCCACATGGGAGGGTCCATATCGGGTGTCAGAAGTCCTCGGCAAAGGGTCTTATAAATTGACTCACATGTCAGGAGAACAAGTACCCCGAACATGGCACGTCTCCAACCTCAAGAAGTTCCACTTGTAAGAGACAAAAGTCCGGTCAGTCCGTCTCGTGTCTAGTTCGGTCATAGGGGTATGTGTTTTTATTTGTTTGTTTTTTACTTGTACCTTTTACTTGTCGTTTTTTAAAAAAAAGGGTTTAAAGTTTTTTTCCTTCGTCCTTTTCATTTTTTCTCTATGTGTTTTGTCTCTATGTGCTTGTCGTCTCTTACAAATGGTACCAAGGTATATCGTTCTTTAAAGACTGATCTCCTTTTTAGATCGATTATTAAAGACTATTGTGAGTCCAAGCTTCTACGGAGGATATAGGACCACAATTCAGCTTAACAAGCAGTCCGTCTGAAACGAACTGCAATAAGCCAACGATTGTGAGTCCAAGCTTCCAAGGAGGATACAAGACCGCGATTCAGCTTAACAAGCACTTCGTCTGAAACGAACTGCAATAAGGGAAAGTCCGATCCACGCGATAAACCTCGCCGAATTAGGACGACCAAGTTCGGTCAAAGAAGTTTACCTCATAAGACCGGGGACGACCATGTCTAGTCAAAGAGGTTTACTGCATAAGACCACTTCGGTTAACAAGGAAAGTCCGATCCACGCGATAAAACTCGCCGAATTAGGACAAGGGAAAGTTCGATCCCGGCGACAAAAATCGCCAAATTAGAACACAAACCAAGTCCGGTCAAAGATGTTTATTTCATCAGACCAAAGACGAGTCCGGTCAAAGATGTTTATTTCATCAGATCAAAGACGAGTCCGGTCAAAGATGTTTATTTCATCAGACCAAAGACGAGTCCGGTCAAAGATGTTTATTTCATCAGACCAAAGACGAGTCCGGTCAAAGATGTTTATTTCATCAGACCAAAGACGAGTCCGGTCAAAGATGTTTATTTCATCAGACCAAGGACCAAGTCCGGTCAAAGAAGTTTACTTCATAAGACCAAGGCCCAAGTCCGGTCAAAGAAGTTTACTTCATAAGACCGAGGACGAGTACGATGAAATTTTTTCGCTAAGCTGTAAATACAGTGTTAGAAGCGAAAACAAAATTTCATTTTTCAAATCTTGTTCGGCATACAACTTAGCTACCCTACAAAATGGCGTTACGCTATTACAAAGGACTATTCTACTGTCCAGGGTTGCTGAAGTTAAGCCACCTATCTGCAAAATCCTCTGGAAGCCGAGTTCGGTTGTTCCGAGCAGATGAAGAATAAGCAGGTCGACGAGATGCTATCCTCGACCCAACGCCTCTTCCCCGAGCCCGAGAAGTCCTAACACCTCGGCGATGAAGAGTCTCTGCAATAAGCATCTGCTGATCTTGCTCGCTCATAGTCACAACTCCTCGGCGAATTTCAGTCCGTCCCTGTCTTGACGATTCCGGTTGCTCCTGAGCCCGTTCTCGTCTTGACGTTTCCGGCTGTTCCGGAGTTCGTTGTTGGCTGGGAGTAGGATTTTGAACAAGGGAACCAGAGGTTTGATCTGGAGTGCGAGCATCTGTTGGCACGATATGCCGAAGGAATCTTTCTATGGAGGGGCGCCGAGAAAGAACAATGTTGTACCGAGAAGCCCAACGCCGCAGTGATGTCACAACTTGTTGGCAAGCCGGGCTCTCCAGCACATTGTTCATACGGAGTACATGATATTCCTCCCACAGTTCGTCAACTCGACTCTGAACATCCGAGATGGTAACTCCCCCGCGCTCACGGATATAATCCTCATACGCAGTCCTCTCAGCAATGGCCGTATTCAGCTCGGCCTCCAGATCTTTCTTATCGGACTCTAAGTCTTTGATATCGGCCTCCAGCTTCACTAAACGAGCCAGAAGCTCGTCATTCTTCGTCTGATCGGCTATAGCTCTTTTCTCAGCTTCGTCTAAAGCCGAAGAGTACAGCCGTTTCCAGTAAAGTATCTCCATCTCCTTGAGTACAAAGCAGCTATATTAGTTCGGCAGCTGTACCGAGCAGATAGTAAAATACAACAGGAATAAAGGCGAGTACGAAAAGCTATACGAAGACAAGTGTAGAGAATTTTTCACTCACAAGGAAAATTTTTTACACTAGGAGGGCTTCAAGGCCATTTTACAAGGAAGAAACTAGACTAAGAGAAGGGAGACGAAATCATACTCCGTCAGCTTCGTCTCCGGCTCCTTGGTCTGGTTCAGCTTCTTTCTCCTGAGCTACCTCAGCCTCGGCCTCGCATCCTGCCGGCCTCGCCTCCGCCTCCTGATCGGCCTCCTTCTCCGGATGCCCGGCCCGCTCGACTTCGGCCTCCAGCTCCAGCGGCTCGGCCTCACCCTCTCCGTGGTAAGTCGAAGCGGGTGAAACGGGTCCCACGGAGACAAAGATAGCCTCCAGGTTCTCGTCCCGATCAGCTCGACAACTCCGGACTCGGTCTGCAGAAAGCAGGACCGAAGATGAAGCGAGCTCCTCAAGGAGCGGCAGATTCTGAAGCCGAGCCGCTATCTCTCGGCTGTACAGAGGCAGCACGACGTCGGCCCCCTGCTCGCCCTTATCGGCAATTAGCCTTACCAGACTACCGACAAAGGCCGAGAACTGGCTGCTCAAAAAGAGTTTCTCCGTGTAAACACGGAGAGCCTCCCCTTGGGCAACCACGGCAGCAGCATCCCTCCGTTTCGTCTGCTCCCGCTGGATGACGAGCTGGTTTTTGGCAAACTGAGCTTCATCCTGGGCCGAAATCCTAGCAGCTCTGGCCTTCTCAAAGTTAGCCTCAGCCTGTTCGGCCCGATGACAAGCAGCCGCCAACTTCCTCTGCATCTCAGCATAGTCATTGGACGCTTTGGAGAGTTCGACGGCGACGAGCTTGGAGAGCATATCGTTCCTCTGAAAATGAATAAAGAAAAAAAAGTCAACAAAGGGACCACAAAAAATACAGGAAAAAAGCAAGGCCAGAAAATCAAGAAGAGAATTCACCTCGGCGAAGTCCGTGGGCCATAAAAACGGCTCACAGATATGTTCCGAAGGAGGCGCCAAGACCACGTCTTTCTCTGGCGCTCTCGGGGGCTTCTGGGCCTTCCCCCTCCCCTTTGCCGAAGTTGACTCCGGCTTCTTCGGATCCGAAGAGGTTTTTTGCCTTTTCGGAGTCCTCTCGGCATCAGACGCCGAGCTGGTGGTTTTCGGCCTCTCCGGCTCCTTGGACTCCGAAGATTTTCGGGTAGCCTTGTTCAGCATGTACACTGCCAAAAAGCAAGAAAGCAAGGTTAGTTTTCTTCGTTAAAGCAGTAGAACATAAAGGTAAAGAGAAATCCTCACCCTCGGCCTCTTCGTCCGAAGACGAGATGTCGAACACGACGTCGCCCTTGACGAGCTCAGACTCCGTGTATTGTTTCCTAACTATGGGAATCTTGTTGAGCTCGCCATCGAGCTCGGCCAATGGTTCTAACCGAGGATGAGGAATCACGGACTTCGGCCCTCTCCAGGGGAAGCCCGGAGCCGCTGTCCTATTATAAAAAAAGAAGCGGTTTTGCCATTTCGGCCACTTGGTTTTGCAGAATGCCCTAAAAGGCTGTAAGGGGATCAAGTAAAACCAAGATCCCTTCCTTTTAAATTGGAAAAAATTAAGGATTGCCCGCAGAGACAGATCCTTATCTAACCTACGGAGTTCGGCAGCAAAAGCCGACAAGTGCCTCCAAGAATTCGGAGTCACCTGACCTAAAGGGAGTTGAAAAAAATCAAGAAGCTCTACAAAAGGTGGGGGAAGAGGGAAACGAAGCCCGCATTCTAAGCAGGCTTCGTAAACGGTGGCATAACCCTCCGGCGGGTCGTTAGCCCTATGATCATCGTCGGGAACCACCGCCTTCCCCCCAGGAAAAGAGTATTTTTCGTAAAGGGATATCACAGTATCCTTACTCAAGATACTGTGAAAATACTCTACGGTCTTCTCCCCGGATTCTTTCCGGCTAGAAGACCCCTTACCCCCTTTTCTACCGCTACCAGACTCAGACGAAGAAGAAGCAGACATGGTTCTTACTCTTTGAAAGTTTGAAGAAATCCTGAGGAAATTTTTGAAAGCGGAAGGAAATTTTTCACGCAAAAGATAGAGAGTGCAGAAGAAGCCAATAGCAAAGGTGTTCAAATGATGAAGAAAGGCGGTATTTATCAGATTTGGAAAAGATTTCAAATCATCGCACCGTTTCATATTCCACCTTTTCAGGATTCGACGGCCGGATTTTACTGTCGCATTTAATGCCGCATTTAATGCAGTCACGCGCAGGGCACGTCCCCTGACTTCAGCCTCCCCCGTACCCTTTTCCAGAATGCCGAAGTGACTCGCTTCGCCGAAGTGATTCACTTCGCTTTTCGGGGGGGGTAGTGATGGGGTGCGTACTAAACAAGCCCAACAGCAATGACGGCCCATCAGCCCAAAGCCCAAGGAAGAGTATGAGTTCGGCATTACCAAAGAGTTCGGCCTCAGCCTACAGCTCGGTAAAAGCCAACCTATCAAGCTCTGCTCTCAGGTCGGCATCAAGCTCTACTCTCAGATCGGCAACCAAAGCAGGAGTATGAGTTCGGCATTACCAAAGAGTTCGGCCTCAGCCTACAGCTCGGTAAAAGCCATCCAATCAAGCTCTGCTCTCAGGTCGGCATCAAGCTCTACTCTCAGATCGGCAACCAAAGCAGTTCGGTCTCAGTATTCGACCGAACAAGGAGTTAGTGGACCCATACAGGATGTCCAACACACCCACTACCACGTGGTGTCAACTCAGGCCACGATCGTAGGCCATGACCTACGCTACATCCACGATCTTAGGCCATGACCTACACGACATCCACGACTTAGGGTGGTGATGCAAGCCACGATCTGAGTTCAAGATATAAATAGAACTTAGATCAGATAGAAGAAGGTTAAGCTCTCTAGAGATAAAATGATATAGCAAGTCTGTGTTGTAAGCTGTAATCCCAGATCAAGCAATACAATCTTGCCCTCCCTTCTTCCCGTGGACGTAGATTTACTTCAGTAAATCGAACCACGTAAATTCTGTGTGTTGTAGTTTTCATTCTCTACCAGCTTTTACTAACATCAGAAATTCGCGGATCCATCAAATACCTCGCTGCGGAGGTACTCATTTCATTGATTTGGGGAATTTGACGCGGTAATTGTCGATATACGGTGGTAATTTTGTTTTGATCGTAATTAGGTTTTGGAGCTTGCTGGAAATGCGGCGAGGGACAACAAGAAGACTAGGATCGTTCCAAGGCATATTCAGTTGGCTGTACGGAACGACGAGGAGCTGGGGAAGCTTCTGGGATCTGTGACGATTGCTAATGGCGGCGTTTTACCCAACATTCACCGCACTCTGCTGCCGAAGAAGGCTGGTGAAGGCAAAGGAAAGGGGGAAATTGGGTCCGCATCTCAGGAATTCTAGGATAAGCACGCCGTGTCTCTATGATCGTTGTTGTTGTTCATACCATTTGTCCATTTTCTGGAAAAAAAAACCTCTTTTGTTGATGTAATTACCAGTTTTATCTTAGTCTTATGTATTCCGATTCAACTCCTTTTGATTATATGAAAATTGTAGTTTCATTCGAGTATGATTGTTATGAGGTTTGTATGGGCATTTTCTTTGATTGCTGCAATGCTATTTTATTTAGTAAAGGGTAATGAATGTGAGATTCCTTGATTTTCTCGTTAATAATTTGGATTATTAACTCAGGTAATTCATTTTTCTCCTTGTAGGTAGAATCAGAATTACCTGCACCAACTATACATAAAATTTGATTTTTAAGGGATAATTACATCTTTCGTGCAAAATATTTTACCTTTGTTTTAATTTAGTATAAAAAGTATTATGTTTATATCTTTCATACAAAAAGTTACATTGTTGTTTTAAATTAATACATTCCGTTAAATATTTCATTGTTAGTTAGTTTATAATTTGTCCAACTTATGATCATAATAAAAGAATAATTAGAGATTTAATACAATTAATCACTCTAAAAAATAACAGTCAATATCAATTTTTCCAGCAATTGATCGTGGTTTAAAAAAATCTATCTCTCGATATACTCTATTTTTATTGTATTCCATATTTCATCTTTACAAAATGGCTAATTTGAGCTTCAAACAATCAATAAGTCAATATTTAAAAAAAAAGATTCAATATCTTTTTAGTTGTATTCTCCATTGTTACATGAGAAAGTTTTGACAATAAAATGCAATTCGCTAATTTGATGGTGAAGAGTGGTGATTTTTTTTTCTATGTGTTTTTCATTTTTGTGAGTTATAAAAATAACTGTGTTTGAAATAATTAATGGAAAGTTTTAATTTTAAACTTTTTGTGCAAATTTGAAACATTGATTAAACTTTTTGTATGTATGATGTAATTGGAAGTAACGGTGTTAGTATGGACATAACGAAATGTATTAATTTAAAACACTAATGTAACTTTTTGTATGAAATATGTAAACTTAATACTTTTTATATTAATTGAAACAAAGATAAAATATTTTGTACGAAACATGTAATTACCCCGATTTTTAACCCTATTGAAGTCAAATGGGGATGTAACTCATGCAATACTATCGGAAAGAAAAAATTACTAGTACTATAACTCATGCAGTATACGATGGGTAACTTTAGTTCCTTTTAGAATATGGAGTAAATATATATTGACCTTTTATAATTATTTAAAAATAAATATCCACGAAAAATACAATTGAATTGCATCAACCGCAATATTGTAAGTACGATTCGATGCACATAAACCGACAAGTTTCGAAATCCATATTGATTTTTACTAAAAGTAAGTCGGCAGCTGTTAGAAAAAATCATACTCCTGCTACAGTAGAATTTACTTGAGAATTAGTAGAATACACTGAAGAACAACAAAATAATCTCCATGTTATACTATTAGCAACAGTAGCACTTCACAATAGTTACAGTTACTACATTTGCTTGCCTTCAAATTTGGAACTTGACAAACAAAATGAACCCAACAGATACTATCAAGCTTGAGCCCGTTTGAATCACTACGCTTGCAACCGGGAGAGTTTGTTTGAATCCCACACAACTCTCATCACACCAATCCTTTTCTGAGACTGATAGAACGAGTTGCCCGTTGCTTCCACTGGATGCGGCAGGTCAGCAAATCTATCGATTGATAATTTCTTGATGTCAACTACGCACATCCCAGATTGCTCCAAATACACCCCATTCCAATATCCACGTGCTTGAAAAACCGTGCCCTTCCCAATCTCCTGTTGTTTATCCCCCCGAAGCATCACGTATTCCCCGGGCTGAAAGTAGAGAAAAACTTTGTTTATATCCCACAAGACTCGTATCAAACCAAATCTTTTTTCAGTCTGATAAAATGAGTCGCATGTGCCCTCCACAGGGTGTAGAACATTGGAACTTTTGTCGACTGAGAGTTCCTTGATGTCCACAACGCACGTGCCAGATTTATACAAGCTATTCCCACACCATTGTCCACTAATTTGAAACACTGCACCTTTCCCAACCTCCCCCCCTCTCTCGTCAACAAGCATTACATATTGCCCCAGTCCAAAGGACAAGCTTGGTGTTGTTGCAATATCCCTAGGTGCAGCACGTGAAGTCCCCAAGTCTTCGTCCGTATTAGCTACCACTTCAATGTCTGTAACCTCAATATCCATAGGTGCAGCACATGAAGTCCCCAAGTCTTCTTCCGCATTAGCTACTACTGCAATGTTGGTAACCTCATCAGCAATGTTCCCTCTTGCAGAAAATGAGATATGGGCATCATCTATAGAGCTCCGGGGCGAGTCGAGATGCCCAGAGATTCCTAGTCTGTCAGAACTGTCTCCATCATATGATACACGAACATCTTTAGCTGCACGTGCCAGCCTAGCTTTCCGATTATTCAGCCTGGAGATTTAACACAATAAATAATTATCATTGTAATGTAAAGAATCCAATAATTAAACAAAAATGAACTTATGCACAGAATTTTTACATCTACATATGCAAACCCAATTTATGGCAAGTAAGAATGTCAAACATTTGGACAAACACTAAACCAAAATCATATGATGAAAACTGAAGAACTCATGGAAAAGAATATGAGCCCCCTACCAATTTTTTAGCCTTGAAGTTGTAACCTCGGCACCCTGAGAAAAAAATAAAATAAAAAACTGAACTTCATAGAGAATAAAACCAATAAATGATACTCCTACTAAGTATTATGAGTATATCACAATATAAAATATATTTATTCACTCACATGAATACTCAATTTATCAGCCCACAACCGTAGTACAGGTGCATTGCGGTGCATATCAGGTTCATCTATAAGTGCAGATTCAATAAGAGCTATCTGTTTATCATTCATTACAGTTCTCTTGCGTTTCCTTTGCTGCTTCTCTTCAGAATGTAGAGGATCGATTTTTTCCTCTTCAGCAGTTTCGTCAAAGCTATGTCGCTTGATACGATCAACACCCATTTGATCAAAGTGGATCTTTCCTCGAGTGGGGCTGGAATCTGACCCACTTGTATCAAAAGCTCGAGCATCTTTCTCATTATCTCGCGAATTTACAGAGGGCCCATTGGATTTGTCCTGCTCCATCATCCCAGAGTTCTTCCTATCAAAAAATTGCTCATCCCCATTCCTGGTTGCATCAAATTGATCCACTTCTCGGAAACCAAGGTTCAGTGTGCCCTGTCCCATGTTGACAACATTATTTCCATGACCTGGGCTTATTTCTCTGTGTAAGGGTAAAGAATACACCACTGCATTTTCCTCATCCTAAACCAAAAACTATAAAATTTCAGAAAGAAGTTACAGTAGTTGAAAGAGAACTAGAAAAATCATGATCTAACAGGACCATGTCTTAGTCACATACGGATATCTTTGTAATCATGGATCAAGCACATCGCCAAATAAAAACGTTGATAATTCAAAGTTGCGCTGGAGCTTGAATATACTGTTGAACATATAAGAAGTTTACAATTATGAACTTGTAGAGGTCCCAAGGTGATCATCGGTTAAATCAAATTACTTTTAAAGGATAACTACATCTGAAATACGGACACTTTACAACAATACACGTCCAAATTTATAGATTGCAAACACCTCTGGATGTTTGTTTTCAATGGCAAACTGCAACGACTATTTATGACTACTTAAACATATTTTCACATATAATCTTTGCATACACGACAATGCAAGTGTAGTTAGGTGAAACCAAAAGATGAAAAGTACAGTTAGCGAAATAGGAGATAAGGGATGTCAATGTACATTTGATACCACAAAAGAGCAGTTTCCTTTAATAAACCATTGTTTCTGTAAATAGGACCTACCAGTCAGATTAATTTTAATTAGCATTGTGTTATTAAACTTCATAATCTGTATAAAAAAATAATTTAGGCTAGAGAATGCTCATGGACAAAAGAATTATAATGAAACCAGTCATCCCAAGACAATTTATTTTTCCAAGTTCTTTCAGAAGTGAAGTGTGATCTAGTTGAATCAAAGACTACATCACAAGTACTGTAAAAGGGGAACAAGGATACCTCAAAAAAAGAGGGACGTGATGCAAATATTCGTATGTCCTCTCTTCTAATTTTCAGCACTTACCTTTACTTGAGCTCATAATAAGTACTGTAGTAATTTATAGCAATGATTTCTGTTGTTGTTTTCTGACTGCCGGTATGTCATGTTCGTCCAATAAGTCTTTGACATGTACTATACTATCTACCCTAGTCAGCAATTATGTTAATGCCCGAAAAAGAAAAGAAATCCAAAGGTGTGTGCCCATTTTCCAAACATCCATTGGTTTTAGCTATTGTAGGGATGACGGTCTAAAAGCTAAATTAAACACTAAATGACTGAAATGATATTATGATACAAAAAATGGTTGGTGATAGAAAAAATATAAATGCCCTAACAAATGAATTTGATGCTTTCTGAAAAAAAATGACAACTATCCATAGTTTAAGCCAGAGAGGATTTACATGGACCAGATGATCTTCAGATGCAGCACGAACAATCCGCGACTCAAATTGACTTATAAATAACCTACAAAGAAGATTTCCACTCTTAGATAGCGTAATAAAATAATAATCAAAGAATGCACGAATGCACAAGATGAATACATGTGGTGACTGAAGCAAGCCTATTCCAGAACAAAAGGTGACTATAAGAATCAGATAGTGACCATCTGTTAGAATGTTTTATTATCTATACTGCAAACTAAGAGAGATTGGAAGGGGACAAATATATTCAGAGTACCTCAGCAGTTGTACATCATCTTCATTCAAAAATTCTGGAACTAAAGATTCTGCGTGACTTAACAGTGAACCTACATGCAAAAGACTAATTAGAATATAGAAATTACTTGATTAACCAATGCAAAAGTTAGAAGCAGTCATACATAAGTTCTTGCTAACTGTGGAAACTTTGTCAGCTTCGGAAGTAGAGAGGATTCCATCTGACAGTTTCTGATAGTCATTCTGTATGAACTGAATGAACTTGTTGAGAAACAGATCTTTCTCGTCTGGGATTGAAAAAAATCTTATTAGTTAAATAATAGCAAACAGCATACCCTGATTGGAACCGGGAATTACTAAATCATTTACCCTGGCATACATCAGGATTAAAGCAATGAAGGTTTGCAATCACTTTAATCAACAAAGACGTTCTCTGATGGGCATAAGACGACCGAGGAACACTGCAAGGCCAAAGGGTCAATTTTAATTGAAGTGTCTGCATACATACATGGTTTAGGCCTTAGGGTATTTCAAACCATGCAATAGTTGTAACTGGCTAATTTGGTGAAATAAAAATTATAAAGGTGTGGTAAATAATACATACTCTAATGGTGCATCCTCTTCAGAAACTAGAAGATCAGATGAGCACCAGCCAGATACAAACTCTCCATGAGGGAGTAGAAAGATTGCCGCTAAAGCTTCCCTCTAAAGGAACACATTGGAAGGATCAGGAAAAGAAAAGAAAAAAGCATGATTTCCTTGAGAAATAATAATAAAAATGCATGATATCTAGTAACTCTTGAGATGTAACATCACAAAATAAAGAATTGAGCATCATACTTTTTGTATCTGTAAAAATGCATGATATCTAGTAACTCTTGAGAAATAGCTGTCAGTCTTCTAACTAATCATTTGTATCTGCCGTTAAACTTACAAACTCATTGTATGTGCTAAGTAAATTGTGAACGTCTAAACTACAGTTTAGGACTCTTTCTTTATTCCATTTCACAAGATACCAGCATACACAAAAATTTAAATGTCGGAGTTCAGAAATTTGCCACTAGATCTTCAGACACAGACTATGCTTGCAAATAATATGCAAATAAAAGATGGTGTCTCCAGAATCCATATTTCCATTTAAGATAAGATAAGCATAGTAACTGTCAAGTTTAAGTCACTCAAGGTGCTAAAGCTATCACCTTTTCATTCAAAAGTTACATTCATAAGATTAACATCCATTTATTTAAACCTGCATCTGATCTCAAAAATTTGTTCAAGTACATCATTAAATTGTTGGAATAAGCAAAGACGTTTTCTAGGCACGGGCCTAAGCTGATACATGGTGTACCAATTGCAGCTCCATGTATGAGAACCAGTAAGTTATTTGTACATTATAATGGCATGGGTAAACTGTTCCAGGGGAGGGTTTATATTTCAATTTTGCACTTGTATTGTTCAGATATCATGCTTGAGTCTTTTTGACCTTTAATCATGAAAGGATAAGAATTCATACCATGGAAGCAAACAGCACACACACACACCAATGAAAAATCATGAAGCAGCAGCACTCTACAAAACCTAAAATTAGCTGTACTGCTGGAAAGCTTACAAAATTTATCATGATGAACGATCGAAAATTTGAATCATCTGAGAAAACATCTGCCAGGCGCATTGCATTAAGTTCCAGTTGCCCCTTTGGGTAGCTTACCTCAGAGGGAGCATTTAACTGTGTGGAATCTATACCAAACAGTTTTTTCAGCAAGTCAAGAACCTATACAAAAACAAATGCCCATAATACCACCAAGTTAGGGGTATAAGAGTTAAGCCATGTAACAAATATATACCAAAATCATTAAGAACAAAATAACAAATTAACAATTGTGTATGTATAGAAGGCAAAATCTTCTCAAAATGCAGATATTGCAACGCTTATTGTACAGTAAATACTATAAACATTTGTTATAGACCCACTTACGCTAGGAAAATACAACAGACTAGGATTACGATAAGCAGTTGAAAATCATAAGAAATTTGTCATATTTGGGTTTTTTCGATGTGTGAATTTCAGCAGCACATTTAAGATTGTTCCATTTTCAGATTAACCTGCTATTTTTTCAATGTATTTACAACAACAGATCTAAAGTAACTCAGAAATGTTTGTTTAATTATGAACACAGCAAAACATGTATCTCTCCGAGAGTTATGACAGAAAATTCAAATCAAAGTTAGTTCTAGAAACCAATACCTCGAGTCCGACAGACTTTGCCAAATCCTGACTGGCAGTATTGCTGGCCACCTCATCAAGGTAGGATACACTTTCTGCTTCACAAAGGTGCAAAAGCTGCAGCAGAAAATATCGTAACTAATTAAACAAAGAAGGATCTGTTCACACAACCATACCAAGCACATGCACATAAAAAATCTGAGGTGTGCTTACTTTATCAACAGTTAAAATATTCAAAGACCTGTCCACTTATCTTAATTGGATAGTGAACTCACAATAGATAAAGCTTTAGATTTTAGACGAGAGGTAGCAGCCAAGTACGAGGAGGTATTGTCTGAGCCTGATAACTTTAAGTTCATGACGGCCTGAACCAGAACAAGAACACCACCATTGCCACATAACTCCTGGAATCAATTATCAAGGTTACCAGGGAGAAAATCAATTAAGAAACAAAAGAGGATAAAGAGATAAAAGAAAGGAATAAGGAGAGATTCAATAGTGTGAGATTTTAGTTTAACCAATGAGCTA
The DNA here is from genome assembly GCF_004379255.2 of Salvia splendens. NCBI lineage: Eukaryota > Viridiplantae > Streptophyta > Magnoliopsida > Lamiales > Lamiaceae > Salvia > Salvia splendens. The sequence goes on from NC_056032.1 coordinate 383,659, forward strand.
TTGATAGAACTTTTGTTATATGCTCATTCACAGCACTACTCTAGCTAAAAGAACAAAAAAAAATTGACTGCCCCACATTGTAAAATCATTTGGTTTGTATGGATACTTCTAATAGTTACATTCCTCCATAGCTGACAGCAACATTTTCACCCAAACTCAAATGTAACATACAAATCCTAAGCCATACAGGAGACCAACATTCATCAGATAAAACAACAACAAGATAAGCAAGTCAAACTGATTATGGAATCTTTTACTCTCTCACATGGAAAAAAACTAAAGTCCTAGATCAATGAATTCAGATGCATCAAAAATAGAAATTATGTGTGAATGTTGGCCAAGCGGTAGAGTGGTTAATAATAATGCCTAAGGCCAAAGGTCTCAATTTCAATTCCTGGATCAGAAAACATGTTTTGACCACATTTGATCTCATAAACAAATGTCAATGCATTCAGGCAATGAGAAATCTAGCATATGAAAGGAAATAAATCAAGAAAAACCTTGTTCTTAACAACGCATTCCCGAAACAACTTTTGCTGACACAGGGACTGTAGAAATTGAAGAGAAGAATCACACTGCTGGCAAAGGTGATTCAAGGTCTCTTCAGCAGTAGGGGAAGCACTTCCAGATGAATCGCCATGTTGAGCAGAGAGTTTGGTCTGCAGAAACTTGACATCAACACAAACAGCAGAGAACGCTGCCTCCGTGAATATGTCCACCTGCGATCAACTCCACTTACTCAGCCACGACATCATTGAACAAAGTTTTGAAATAACAATAATCAAGATGATGGAGTACGAAAGTTAAACCAAGGTTATACACACATAAAACAAGTGATTTACACAGTTCAGTTTTCACCAAAAATTTCCTGGATAACCTTGTAATATGCAGTCAAAACTTGAGCAACCTCTTGGTACTGTGGAGAAACAATGACTGTCAACAATTTTAGACTGCAAGCAACCAGAGCTGAATGAAGAAGAACCATATCATTGGGAATGGTGTGAGTTTCCTGGAGACGAAGAAGTCAATACACATCTACCAACAACAAAGCAAAGATCTAGAATTATAAGAAAGAAAATGAATAGCGACCTGTTTGTATGCACCAAGGAGAACTAGCAGATAAAAGACCAGGTCAATTAGCTGTTCTGATATCTTCACATCATCAAGCAATATCTGAAGAAAACATATAATGGTATGTGGATTAGGGGCATATAGAGGAAGTATATGTCTATAACCAGTTAACCACATCATAACACACATAACAAGTGAGTTTCCAGAAGTCGATAATGACAATATTTTCCAAGTACTAAAGAACAGGGAAGATAGATTTCAGAGGAAGCTAGGATCAATGTGAAGATAAGGAGCTATAATCTTAATTATTAGAGATTAAAAACCTAAAGGGCACTGGAGACACAGAGCTAAAGCACCTATAGAAGCATTAAGCAGCTAATAACTTGCAACTCCCACAAATGATTAATGAGCTTATGAGCTTCGGAAGTTATAGTTTATGCAAAAATGCTAGCAACTGCAATGATCTAAAACTAGGGAAAATTAAGCAGAAAAGGTTGTCACAAACTCACATGATACCCAGAAAAAACTCATTAAAATACTTTTGAACCTCTATATATTACAATAAGTATTCCTGACTGCAAGTATCGTAATATTAAGGGTGAAATTGTGAGCGAGCAACCTACAGCGGGAAAAGGAATCGAAAAAAATGCAAGAAACAGATTGTTATATGATGCTGAAAACAACCCAAGAGACTACAAGCCACTAGTAAAGGAATCGAGTCAAAATAAGAATTTTCTTTCCATCCCTTTATGTCTGTTCAGCTTGCATCTATCAGCAAACACATAGCCAATTATAAATGTATAAAAGCCTTAAACTTCTGCAAACTTAAAAAAATTAGACCAGTAACATCTGCTTGACATGATGATAAAATATAGTTCTAACCTGCTCAATTTTGGGTACCCGAGAGGCAAGATCACACATGGAGTGCAAGAGAAGAATTCCACATAACAAATACTTGAATGTTGATTTGTCCCTTTCCCAAGCCATAATCACTGCAATAAGATGAAGAGGAAGATACCTTGCAAATTTTTCCAAGTCAACCTGCAATAATCATGAGATTCCAACATCGGCATTGGTTACAAAGTTTAAATAGCAACAATAGTATAGCTGTTTATTTCTTCCTAATAACCTGTATACATGATCCATCCTCAGCAATGTGCCTGACCACATTGTTCCCAGAATCTTTGATTAGTTTGCCAAGCTGTTGAGGACTAAGCTCATGCAGTCCCTTGACCGCAGCAATTAAATCAAGTGCCTTCATTAAAAACAAAAAACAAAATCATTATGGAACCTTATGATTTTCCAAACACATAGTCTAACTTCTCTAAAATGTTAAAAGACTAAGAGGGAGTTTGTTCCGAGAGTGATGAGGAAGTCAGCAAGGCACAAAATGCAGTACATTGGTGATATATTTAGCACATAATTACTGAGTGCAGACAATAATTTTGTTACAAAGCAATCTCTTTTAACGACATATAATCCACATTAAATGATCCACAGTGCCACTTTATTATTAAAAAAAATAGGTGTATAAAATCTTCCTCAAGAAATGCACACAGAGCACTTTAAGAATAAAGATTCAACAGTAAATATCGGTTAAATTAACTCTCTAGTGATACACACAGGTCATGCAAATTTCAATACACATAAACATAAAGCCTTGATTTCTTTATTAATCTTTGGCGTTCATTTAATAACTATTGAAAAAATCTAACGTATCGAGCTAGTTCTCTTTTACTCAAACTTACCACCTCAGATCGGCCTCGAAATAAACTGTTCGCCAGCTCAATGCTGGTGGAAGCTTCGTTTGATGCCCTCATTCTTCAGAATCTAAAATCACGCAGTTAATTTAGGGAAAATAAGAACATAAATAACTCCTTCGCATAAAAACGCATTTCGACAGTATAAACACACAGCAGCATGTAGGAACATTTATTTCCCCTTCAAAAGAAACTATGCATGACTGTTCTATGCAAAATAAGCGCGAGTGCACGCAATTTTTATGGCTTTTTCCCGTTATGTTGGAACCTAAAGTGGCAGAATTGACATGAGATTCATGAAAATAAGTGAGAGAAAAAATTGAAACCCTCTTAAAAGCCCTAAAGATACAACATACCTTGAATTTTGAAAGAGAAAACAGCCAAAGATACTGCTTCGAGCATCGAAGCGCGGCATAAAGTGGAGCGAATTCAAGTAAGGCTCGCAGCGAATTGCGCAAATCTTAAATCAATTTTGTTTCCTTTTCATGAAATGTTTGATTGATTATGCTGTTTTATACTCATATGCACCAGCAGCACGCGATGCTATTGTGCGCCGCGGTGTCGTACGCAGCTTTAGCCTATTAATGCCCCATGTAATTTTTTGTAGATTGAGTTTATCTTTTTAGGAATAAAAAGGGAAATTTTTACTACATTGTTTTACATTAAAAAAAATCTATTTAAGATTTAATGAAAATAAACTAAAAAGTAAGTTAACAGAAAAAATTATGGATTTTGGTCCTAAAACTTTGATAATCAATCATAAAATCACAAATTTTTGTATTTTCCTTTATTTTTCCACAAGGTCTAATTTTTGGATTAAATTATATCTAACGTGAAATCCGAAAATTTTATGAGGACAACACTACTCATGAATTTTACTCATGTTTCTCAAGTCTCCACATACTTATCAAATAATTCAACTACGTCGTTAATTTGAAATACTTATACACCAAATCAACAACGTATTACCAATATAATATTTGGCTTTTTTGCATGTGAAAATATATATATATATACTATTAAAATTTAGTATAGTTTTTGCAGCTGATCACGGGATAGGTTTTTCTTTTCTGGCAATTAAAAAAGTACTACATGTGGAAGAGAATTTTCAAGTTGGGGGATAAAAACACCACAACACGAAGCCCACAACCTTAAGCCCAAAGATTATAGCATACCCAACATCAAAGGAGTGGAAAAGAAACAAAAGCCCACTATCATCCAAATAATGTCTCAAACTTTTGCATAGAATGAGTCAGAAAAGCAGGAAGAATCCGATGAGGAACGGGATCTGCAACGGTCGAATCAATCTAGATGGCCAAACAATGCATAACAAACAAATAAATAAAAAATGAATTCGTTAATACTCCCTCCGTCCCACACTACTCGCACGTTTCCTTTTGGGCAAGGAGATTAAGGAATGAGTGATAGACAAAGTCAACAATTACGGCTGTAGGTATAAATTGTTACTAAAAATGGAAAGAGTGCAAATAACTTGGGACGCCCAGAAAGGAAATAAGTGCAAGTAGTGCGGGACGGAGGGAGTACTTACTAGTAGTAATTTTGAATTTGAAATGCAGCAGCACCACGATTGGTGGGCCCCCCTGATTCACTCGTGTCGGATCTATGTATGTTTGCCGCTAAATTTGGTGTAAAATATGCTAGTATTAATTGAGTTTGTTTAGGAGTATAAGATTACTTGTGTTTGCCAATCGCCACAATTAATAGCTGGAGTAACACTTACTACAACTTTAAAATAGTTTATAAATTTATAATGCAACTAGTATTTTTTTCTTTGATAACATCAATTTTCTAAGCAATTTGTATTCTGTAATCATGTAAATATGGTAGGTTCGTGTATCACTACCGGGTCAACCCAAAGTGGTTTGTGTCGTTATCGTGTTTAGGTTGTTGTCGTGCTGTTATCGTGTCGGGTCAACCCAAAGTGGTTCGTGTTGTTATCGTGTTCAGGTAGATATCGTGTTGCTCTCGTGTCGGGTCAACCCAAAGCGGTTCATGTCGCTATCGTGTTTGGGTCGTGTCCGGGTCGTGTTCGGGTTTGGAGGTGGCGGGTCGGATTCGTGTTCGGGTTTGGGGTTTCCTTAATAGGTTGGGTTCGGGTTTGGCCTTATTGGGTTGGGTCGTTATCGGGTTGACCCGATAACGACCCAATCCGCACGATTTGCCAGCCCTAGCTAATACTATAATGCAAATAGATCAAAAGATTATCGCTAAGCCTTTTGAGGTATTTTGTTATCGATCCATTTAATAAATGGTATGCTTTACAGTACTACTAGTAAACAAGGTACATATAGCTCAAGCGAGAAAAAATTTGTAAAAGCAATATAAATATTTTTAAAATTAATCTACCAAAATACTTTCCTCGATTAAATATAATAACTACATTATTCAATTATTATAAAGACTTCGACGATGACATATTACACGATGAGAGGGAATGATGGATATATATGGGGCATAGTTTCTTTTTCTTCAGCTAGCTACTACTATATGTCGTCTCTCTCTATATATATATGAGCATTTCACATTATACAAAAATTAATGATTTATCTCTTCACAAAGAAGCAATTTGGATTATCTCAATTGACTTTCAATTACATACTACGGATGCTATTTATATGTGAGGAGTACATTTTTATACTTGGTCCTAAAATTAAATATATTAAGCGACAAAGTTAAGATAACACAAAGGTTACATTGTAATTGGCAAAGTTGAGATGACACATGACTTTACTCGTAATAGTTCTATTAGATTGCATATTGTGTAATAGTTTTGTTATTGTATCGTGTAATTTTTTTGTTAAGTATCAGTATATGTGTAGTACATGCAATTCTATATAAAAAAAAAAGATGCGTCATTATGAAAACATGGTTGGCAAATTGGATGCTTATATGATGAGTGCTAAACGAATAAAGTTGGGACACAAACACGACAGCAAAATCTACAATCATGGTTTCATCAAACAGAGGCTCCTTGATTAATTGGCTGGCGATTAATTCAAATCTCTTTATTTTGTACTAGTACTCCGTATTATATAATTGAAAATATCATAATAGGAGTAATACAAATAGTTTGCGCGGCAGGCATGGCTATATTGTTACGCCTAACTAATAGTAAGAGATATAATTGTATCCTTAATTTTTTAATAATATCAATAAATTATAGTATTATAATTAAATAATACTATATTACTTATTGATATAGTATGCAATTTATTATAAAAAGTTCAATATTATTATCCGCGCTAATAATAATACAAGCTCGTTACTAATATTAATTCATGGTTCTTCAATTGTCAGTAGTTAGTAGTTAGAGTCCAGTGGCGTATACAGGGGTAATTTGGGGGTACAACTTACTTAACACTAGTATTGAGGTATAATTAACTAAAATTGCAAGAGATTAGGTGGCAGAGCAAAAACATTTTCACTTGGTAGGCCAAAGATTGAGTCCTACCACTCTCAAGTTTTGGTTCATTTATTTTTTTACGTTCCATTTCTCTGTCTTTATCTTAATTTAATGAGTTACATAATTATTGGTCATGTATTCCGCACTCCGAATCAAATATCCTGGATACGCCACTGGTTAGAGAGTAGGTAGAGGGAAACTTAAACTTAAACCAAAAACTCTTCTACTACCTATTGCTACTAAGTGAAACAACTTCTTTCTCGTACCAATTATAGACATTTTGACAATCCTTTTATAATTTTTTTTAAAGAAGAGGGTTCCTTGTTTTTTTTTGCTTGTCAAGTTATTTTTATTATTTTGGTGGCTACTACAAATGCCAAAAGAGTGTTCCATTCCTATGGAATGGACGTTTGTGAAGAATATATTGCAAAAATATATATATATATATATATATATTGAAGAATATATCAAAATTTACTACTTTCAGTTTTATTAGTATTTTTTATTTTGTTATTATCATGTAGTAAAATTTATTGTATAACCAGTATTATAATTGCAATTGTAGATTACATAGATGGCACATTGCAGTTACTCTTTCTACATTTCGAATAATTAACAATAAAAATAATTATAAAAAATGTACTAATTTCTCATATTTCATTACTTGTAAGAAAGAGCATAACTTTTGTTGGCCTTTCACGGCTTAACGTTAACCTAACCACCTTTCGACCAACGGTCTTCTACAAAAGAAGAAGATGCTAATTGTCCGATTTGCCCTTAATTTTATAGCCGAGGAGGAGTATTATTTACATATGAGTATTAAGACTGATAAGATTTGGTGTGCACATCTAAATGTGTAATAGAAGTGTGTCCAATTTCAGTTAGGCGTCAGGTAACTTTCTCATTATTGAACACCTAATTTAATGCTATATTAATAAATTTATCATAGACTTCAAATAATTATGATCACTTGAGGGAAAGCGATTAAAGGAATTACTAGCTTTTAGCGCCTCCTAATTCAACTCCTGAAACTGAAATACACATGCAACCATATATTTCCACACTTTTTATCCACATAACAAATAAATTACGATTACTAATCAATTGGGCTAGTATTTTTTTTTCAGATTTCAACTTATTTTTTCCCGTTTGGTTTTCTAAATAGATCAAATTTAATTCTCTTTCAAAATTGATAGCTCAACTTAATTTGGAATATCCAAATGCAATAAATTCGGTTCAATTACCTTTTTAAGTACTCCTATATTTAATTCATATCCAACTATATTCATACAATTCTAACTGTATATGCTTTCATAGTTTCATTCCATGTACTTCCAGAAAGCATTACAATAAACAATATTGGCCACACAAGATTCAAATGATACATGGTGCCTATTTTTTATACATAAGATAAGATATTGCTTATTTACTTTGTTTTGTTACGTTAATATTTTTTTGAATAAAAAAGAGCACGACATACAATCCAAGTGGCAAAGAAGAAATATACCACAAAACAAAAACCCAAAACGGTAAAAGACAAGAAATAAAATATTTATAAAAAAAGTAAATCTAAAAAGTGGACAAACAAGAATTTGAAATGAATGGCCGTTTGAATTAACAGTGTAATAAGAATAGTTCAAACTTCAAAAAGCCCTACACCCTTCTTGAATGCAGCAGCAACATCCATAAAAACAAAAACAAAACTCGATTTTCTTTCTTCTCAAGAGAAAGGGAGAAGTGCTTCAAACCATGACTGGGATGGTTATGGTGACGAGGGGCGGTGGCTGCGGAGGAAAGAGCTCAAAATCCGCTGCGGCGGAGGAGCACGATAAGCAGCAGCAGCAGCTCTCCTTGCTTGATTTCATTCTGTCAGCTCTGAGGAAATCAATGGTGTCTACGTGCAACATCGACCGGCAAGATCAGGAAGTCATCTCAGCCCTCCATCCCATGGAAATCGGGTGGCCCACAAACGTTCAGCACATAACTCATGTCACATTTGATAGATTCCACGGTTTTCTAGGGCTCCCTGTTGAGTTCGAAGTTGAGGTTCCTTGTAGAGCTCCCAGTGCTAGGTATCAAGGAATTCCAAATCATTCCCCCCTTTTTCCTTCCAAGTTTAATTTCTAGGTTTTTTTTGTTTTCGTGTTGATTTTCTGTGTTAGCCGTTTTATCTTAAAAGATTTTTGTAAAATTTTTAAGCTTTTCGGTGTGGTGGACTGTTGTAAAGTTTTCAACTTTTTTTTTAAAATCTTATCTTTTGAAAAATTTACTGGATTTGTTAAAAAAGGAACCCTAAAAAAGTAGTCTTTTCATTTGTATGTGTGTAGATCTGATGTTTCCTAACAAGTGATACTGTGCTAATATCAAAAATTTAGTAGCTAAATCTCAAGATTTCGAATTTTATATTTTCAGTACTAAATTTTGCAGTAAAGAAATTGGAAATCATGCTTTGTATTATTCATACTCCCTAGTTATTAACTCAACAAATCCGATTAGGTTGCTATACAGATTACTAGCCTCTAATTAGCTATAACGAAGATGAGAAGGAAGTGTTGAATCATACCATTCAGCTGTGTTTTCAAGCTAGTGTGGTACAACAATAATGGAGATTTGACTGGTCATAGTTATTACACATTTACTAGGGTAGCTGCAACCGAAACTACAATTTAGTGCTCATGTATATGAAAAGTAGTACTCCTACTTCTTTAAAGATTCATGGGACCTCAAAATCAATTCTAAGACTTCAAGTTAATGGGATGTTGAGGTCTCAAGAAATTTCTAACGGCGTGTGATCCACTGTAATTCCTTTGTTGCATTTTATCTGGTATATGTTGTTCAATGACCTTGTGTATGCAGTGTCAGTGTGTTTGGGGTCTCAGCTGACTCGATGCAGTGCTCCTACGACAATAGGGGGAACAGCGTCCCGACTATATTGTTGTTGATGCAGGACAGGTTGTATTCACAAGATGGTCTTAAGGTTAGTGAGCCAACATGAGTTCTTGATTTAGACGATGTTACTTTGATTTAGTAGCTGATAGGTGACTGACCGGTGTGTCTGAATGTTTTTTGTAGTCGGAAGGGATATTTAGGATAAATCCGGAGAATGGCAAGGAGGAGCATGTTAGGGACCAGCTCAATCGGGGCATTGTGCCTGAGGACATTGACGTTCATTGCCTAGCCGGTTTGATCAAGGCGTGGTTTAGGGAGCTCCCGTCTGGGGTTCTTGACGGGCTTTCTCCAGAGCAGGTGTTGCAGTGCAATACAGAGGAGGAGGCAGTCGAGCTGATCAAACAGCTGCAACCAACCGAGGGTGCACTGCTCAACTGGGCAGTTGATCTCATGGCTGACGTGGTCGAGCACGAAGAATCCAACAAGATGAATGCCAGAAACATTGCTATGGTGTTCTCCCCAAACATGACTCAGGTGGCTTAGATTACTTTATATTGGTTTGATGTTTTGAAGAAATTAATGTTAATTGGGTTGCTGATATTATATGGTTGTTCTATGCAGATGTCTGATCCATTAACTGCCCTAATGCATGCAGTTCATGTAATGAACTTGCTGAAGACACTCATCACGAAGACGCTGCGAGAGAGAGACGAGGCTGGCGATGAGGGCTACTCGCCCTCATCCTCTCTCTCGTCAGAGAGGCAGTCTGACGAGGAGGAGGAGGAGTATGACAGCCAGCAGGAGATGGAGACTAGCTGTGAGTCTTCTTGAGGCAGCTGAATGAGAACCAGAATGCCAAAAAGGGATTTTGCTAGCAGCTGGAGGGGATCCTGTGCAGAGACCAGGAGAGTGGCTCCTCTCCCTTCAATGCAGATTCTAGCCTCTCCGTGTCGGATAGTAGGGTCGAGAGCTCGTTCTTCAGCACCAGGAACGGAGAAGACTCGAGAATGAGCTCGACTGTTTCCGGACTTAAGAACCAACCCTCTGCAGCCATACAGGAACTCCACGACGTTGTCAACCAAGACATGGACATGGATGTGGTTCGACAACGTCGGAGAATCTGTAATAATGAAGCAGCTACATGTCCCAGATGCAGCTGTTTGATCAATTACAGATTTAGTTATGTTGTGCTAATATCTAGAATTTTCAGCCATGCCTGGTTATGTAAATTAATTTATGTGGTACTACTATGTTTTAGGCATTGATGGACATAGATTGGTTTGGTTTTGTTGGTTGTAACTGTATGCCACTGTTCAGTTTAGGGCTGACATAGTGCTCCATTTCTCCCCTTTGCTCCACCGGCAAAGTTTAGATTTCCAGAAAATCAATGATGAATTTGTACCTTATTTCTTACTTTAATTGTTACTACAAGTGTATCAACAAGATTCTTCTTGAAATGTGGTAAATTTACTTATACTACTGTACTGTCATTCTTGTGTATTCATAGTAATCATCTAAATAAACTATAAATAGATATGCTAATTTGGTATTTTCTTGTACTCCATAAAACAATATTTTTTGGTTGTATTTAGTTATTTTCCTGAATTGTGGCGTGTGCTGAGTGTTTGTTGCCGTCACTAATTGACTATCACAAGTTACATTCAATAAGTAGTTTTCTGTAACTATTCTTACTTTGATTTGATTTGATTTGATTTATTTAAAATAAAGTCTAAGATGCCATATTTTGCATGAGGGACTGACAGATGTATATTGACAATAATCACTTTTATATTAAATAAATTTGTAGTGCTCCATCTTAGGATGACCTTAATAATGAATTTAAGAGAAAAATAATTAACACAACTCCCAGGATGCATAAAAGAAATGTTTATTTACTTATCAATGAATGTTTAAACAACAGGTGAATACAATTACGGAACTCAATAACATTTTCCGCTAAACTAAAATATTGACGAATCATTGCAAAAATACCATTTTCCGTAGCAAAATAAAATAAAATTATATGGCAAGGATGAAGAATAAGCTAATGCTAAATCTAGCAAGACGAAGAAATTTTATGTACAGTTGTGTGAATATTATACAGTACATCTGATAAAGAAAAATATGTTCATCAAATTTTGGAGATTAATGATTCTTTGCCAATTTTTTGCAAAGAAATTTCTCGTGCATCCTTCACTAATTAGTTGCTTAAAAAATAAATTGGAAGAATTAAGTGGAAAACAAACAATTTATTTTCCTTTCCCCCCTAAGGATTTTCTAAGACGCCAAACACGCCTCCCAGAAGAGCCTATCCCCCTCTCTCTCATTCCTCATCGATTCTTCACAGCCCTTCGCCGGCTCCACCGCCGCGCTCCGGCTCCGACGGCGGTATTGATCGACGACGCCGTCCTCTTCGTCGCTTCCTCCGCGGTCGTCGTCGTCGTCGAAGTAATTATCAAATTGCGCTGCGCGAGTATCCTCACCGCCGTAAACCGCCTCATACAGCCGCGCGGAGGAGCTGTAGCTGCACGACTGCGCATCTTCCTTCGCCTCCGCCTCCGCCTCCGCCGCGGCGCCGGAATCCTGCTCTTCGGAATCGCCGGTGGCCTCGAACAACATGTAAGCTGATGCATCAAATAACATTCTTCCTTGCTCCATTGTCAAAATCAAAATTCTACACACACGCACATGATATATATATATATATATATATATACAGGTGAATGTGATGGTGTGCGTGTGTATTTATATATAGGGCAAATAAAAGGGGGGTTTTTAGGTAAAGAAGAAATGTGAGTTTGGCTGTCTTGTTTGACACTTCTTGGGTAATCTCTCAAGGCCGACACCTCTTTTTCTCACTTTATTATTTTACTTACATGGAATTCTCGATTATAATTATTCTCCATCAATATTCTAAACAATTGTAATACGTTGATTATTAGTAGAATTTTGTGTTAAATATTTGAATCTATTCTATTCTATGTACCTTATATATCATCCCAAATTGATACTTTTAGTTTTAGTTGTTTATGCAAACAAAATTAGACTGTTACATTAACCTAATTACTTTGACTGGATTACTAATATACTAGTACAAGACTTAGCATCTAGATTGAATCCACAAAACGTATCAGATGAGTATTTTCCACGTCCAATTAATTAGTGTTTCGTTATTAGATTTATTGTTTTGATCAGATCTACATCCCAATTACTGTAATATTTTATCGGTCTCACTCATGTTATTAAAATTATCTTGATAGTATGCCTACATAATATATTTGATACTAAAACATATACTCCTAACAGTCAATTACACCATTAGCTAACATATTGAATTTCAATACTATAAATATCACTATAGTATTGTCTAGTTGAATATAACTATATGTACCTAATTAATAACTCTTAAACTAAAATATAATTAAATAACGAAAACACGAATCTCGAGTAATCACCAAATTTCAAAATAATATACACTAATAAGTCTACTTTTGTCTGCGAGAAAAAAAAACATAAAAAAGGCAGTAGCATTTTAATTGTGATAATAGTACTATCCCAATATGATATAACATGTGGTTGGAACCTTGTGATAATACTATTCCTATATGATCCAACATTGGTTGCCGATCCAAAATTGAGAATATGCAAGTTGGAATAAAATTAGTTTCCACGAGTTAGATCCGTGTTTTAATTAATTTGTAATTTAATATTAGTATGTTTGGCACACATATTATATTAGTAGCTATTTATTTTCGAGAGCTATCAGTTGTCGCTACGTGTACTTTATTATCTAAAATTTCACGGTCCTTTTTATTTTTTAAATAAAAAAGATAGATCTGATCTAGTTGATGGCATGCATTATAGCTTCTAGAAGGAGTTCGTTTCATACGACCAGCCTTCGGTTTCGTACATTAATTATACTGCTATACCCCATCTTCTTCTAGAAGGAATTGGGGGCAGGGTGGACCCACCCAACTTTTCTCTTCGACGTGTTCCTCACAAATGATAGATATGAATATTTTTTCATTAATCCATCAAAATAAAATAAACAGATGAGATCGATATCAACATAAGATCATATTATTATATGATACTTATATCTAAAATTGGTTAAATTTAATTATTGTTTTATTTATAAAAGCGTTGCTTTTTATCTGTTAATAACCAAGATATCGTTGAAACTAATAGCAATACTCCAATTTTTTAAGGATGATGATTTCTATATGCAAATATATTACTTTCAATTAATAATTACTCTCCTTTTTTCCTCATAGTTTAGTCATTTTCATATATAATAATAATTAATATTTTTTCTCACGCTTACTTTATTTTCTCTTACATTATTTTTTCTTCTTTATTCACTTTCTACTCTATTTTCTCTACTTTTTTCTTCCCCTTATTTTTTATCTATCTACTTAATAATAAATATCTATTTCTTAAACTCCACGCAGAAAAAAGTTATGTGGGAACGGAGGGAGTATATAACTGAATAATTAGTACTAATTACCAAATTACTACTGTTATTTTAACTAGTTGCTTGATTTGTAATTATTTGTTATTTTAACTAGTTGCTGGATTTATAGCAATGAGTGTTGTGAAAACCAAGTGATCAATAGAATGGTTGTTATTCTTGATAGTGAAATTTTAATTAGCTTTTTGTATATATAGATTTTTACAATCGTAAGTCGTAACCATGTAAATCTTACATCATCAATTCTTTGATTTGTAGTTTAATTTAGAGCATCCGCGAGGGAGGATGTCCCGCGGGACGTCCGCCATTAGGTGAGGGAGGGGCGGATGCGGACTTCGGCTGCGGACACCGCACATCCGAGGCTTTCCGGCGACGTCCGTCGTGACGTGCGCCATTGCGGTGCCACGACGGACGTCACGATTTTTGATTTTTTTAAAACTCTATATATACGGCTTGTTGCAAACTCTATATATACGGCTCGTTGCAAACTCTATATATACGATTTTTTAAAAAACTCTAACGCATGTATTATCGTCGAAAATGAAGGCCTAAAACAAAAACATATCATATCGTCGGCTAGCGGCAAACTATATAGATTCGAGGCATAACATGTACTTTGTTTGAATCGTTTTTTTTGTTTGGGATGTTTTTTTTTAATTTAAATATGTATGCTTTTTTAAAAATAAAATCGTTGCATTTTCCCCGTATTCGTGTCGAAATTTTAATTCCGTAAATTGCATATTTGTGAAATTGTGAATTTTTATTATTGTGGATGTCCGTCGGGATATCCTTGGGGATCTCCGCCATTGTGCAGTGGGATGTCCTTATGACGTGGCAGTGCAGTGTGAGGTCCTTATGACGTGGCGGGAGGTGTTTTTGGGACGTCCGCCGGGACATCCGCACCAATGTGGATGCTCTTAGACTATTATTTTCTTCATTCAGTTTTCAATAGAATATTAAATCAAGCTCGTGGAGCGCGTCTGGACTATATTTGAATTAGTCAAGTAAAGACTAATTTGAGCCCTGATATAATCTTACAATATCATCGTTACATTATAGTAGTAGTAATTATTATTAGTATTTCCTACATCAGTCCATGTGTAAAACGTATTTGTTTTTGGATAATCTCACTATAAATGAGACATTTCCTTTTTTGCCAACAAGAAACACTCTACCTCTCTTACTTTATTCTATCATTTATTTTTTTAATCTATTTTTCTTACTTTATTTTATTTTTTTCTATTTAACCATTAAATACCAATATCTAAAAAATACTATGTGTTTTTAAAAATATGTCACAGGTACAGGGAGACTATTATTTTTGAATTTCATCATTTGACGGTCGCATTCAGATGCTGTAACACTTTGTCTTAAAGCATCTCCAATAAAAGGAGAGCGACCGGCTCGCCGATTTTTGGTGATCGCCGGTCCGCTCGCTGAACTATTGCAGTCGGCGAGCGCACGCCGATTCCCGGGCGCTCGCCGATCCGCTCGCCTCTATTGCAGCCTCCCGATCGGCGAGCGACCGGTGAGCGGATTTTTGATTTTTTTATTTTCGGAACTCTATATATAGGCGATTTGCAAGTCATTTTCATTCGCACCACTTGTTTTAACGAGTACTCTCTCTATCTTAATTTCTGTAGAAGATCAACAACGCAAAATGAGTAACGCGGGTGGTAGTAGTAGTGATAGTGGTGGGGATGCTGAGGAGTACGAACGGCGTTTGAACGAACATTTGGATGCCTGTACGTCCCGAGAGATAGACCGGCTGCTACAACGGGCCTTGCAGCTGGCGGTACCTCGACCTCGACCCGTTGTCCACCGCCGAGCAGTGATTGAGCGGGATCACGTAGCTGCACATCAGCGGCTATACGAAGACTACTTCGCACTGGAGCCTCGGTTTAACGCCAACCTTTTCAGACGGCGTTTTAGGATGAACAGAGCCCTGTTTATGCGTATTGTTGACGTTTTGGAGCGTCGATATAAGTGTTTCCGCTTCAGGCACGATGCGTCTGGTAGACCCGGCCACACACCTATTCAAAAGTGCACTGCGTCAATCAGGCAGCTGGCCTACGGAGGCGCGACAGACATGTTGGACGAGTACCTCCACATCGGCGAGTCGACTGCCCTTGAATGTATGAAGTATTTCTGTCAGGGCGTGATTGAAATATTCGGTGAGCAGTACCTTCGAAGCCCTACCCCCGAAGACTGCCAGGAGCTGATGCAGATGCACGGGGAGAAGCATGGTTTCCCGGGTATGTTAGGCAGCATAGAATGTATGCATTGGGAGTGGAAGAACTGCCCCACTGCCTGGAAAGGGTTCTATACGACCGGCTACGAGAGAAAGAATCACTCGATGATCCTCGAGGCCGTAGCTGATTACCGGCTGTGGATTTGGTATGCGTATTTTGGGGTAGCCGGGTCGAACAACGACCTCAACGTCCTCAACTCGTCGTCCCTTTTCAACGAGCAGTGCCAGGGCGTCGGTCCGGCCATCAGTTTTGTCGCCAACGGGAGCCAGCATGATATGGGCTATTACTTGGCGGATGAGATATACCCTAGGTGGCCCGTCTTTGTGAAGACGATCAGATGCGCATCGGATGAGAGGAATGCATATTTTGCGGAACGGCAGAAGTCGGCGCTCAAGGACGTGGAGCGCGCATTTGGTGTGCTCCAGTCTCAATGGGCGGCAATTAGGGGTCCAACACGTTTGTGGGATGTCGACTGCATTGCTGATATAATGTACGTCTGCATTATCATGCACAACATGATTGTCGAAGATGAAGGTTGACAACTGACTAGTTGGGCCAACGACGATAACGAAGCCGGTCCAAGCCACGGCGTGGCCACCCCGAACGTATGAAGTGGGGTACCTCACGATGACGCCAGCCGCCTCCAAGCACATGCCGACATGCGCCAAGTGGAAGCTCATATTCGACTCCAAAAGGATTTTAATTGAAGAGTTGTGGACGCGGAGGACTGCACGACGTTAGGGGTTTTTTTAATTATGTCAATTTTTTAATGTACCTTTTTAATTTAAATGAAATTATTGCATTTTCCCGTGTCTGTGTCGTAAGTTGAATTCCGTATTTTGTGTGATTGTTAATTATTTGTTTTTAGTGCTGATGATGTGACATAAGGATTTTAGGGCTGATGATGTGGCAGAGGAGTTTGTGGCTAAGCTATGACTGGGCTATTGCTTGTCCAGTAGCTATTGGAGATGCTCTTAAACCAAAACCACAATTTGCGGCGGTGGACACGTCACTACGAGAAAAAATTCCCTAGTCTAGGTATACCACATGACAATGTGATGTGGTATGCCCCACCAATATTATTTTGCCAAATGGAAATATATAGCATACATGGCCAAATGCTTATAATGGTATAATATGATGTTTTAAGGAAACTTTTACAATTCTCATATGAGTATATATAATCATATATACACACAATGTATATACGCAAGCTCCATCTTTTTTACTTTTAGTCAAGTAAATATGTTTTTGGCTATGTTTATAATTAATAGATTATTTCTTTATATATATTTTAGTCTTCTCTTCGTTATTTTATAGTATTTGTTTTTTTATTGTTAAGTAATTATAATAGACTACATAATTATGTCTACTAGAGTTTTATCTTCTTAATTTTATAGTTGATGTTAAACAATAATCTCATTTTAATTGTATGAAATAAGATTGTAATCCTTAATTTGAATACCGTAATTAATAGTACAAGTAGTATTTTATTTTCTTAAATTTCATATTGAATTTTATACTAAATATTTTGTCTATTGTATAAAATCCATCATATCATCTTATATTATTAGCAATCTTAATTAATATTTTAACATAACACATTATCATATCATTATATATATATATATATATCTTAATTAATATTTTAACATACACATTATCATTATTTAAAATAATAAATCTATTGTGTGCAATGCTAACAAATTTTAAATTATGCATACATCAAATAAAAAAATCCATTAAATAAATAAATTGAATTTATGTATATATATCAATATAAAAGAAAAGCAGTAAATTGTTGGTGCGAGACGATAATAATACCATTCATTTTTTTAGTATACACATTAAAAGAAAATGCATATCATTAGGGATAGTTTCCTTAATAAATGAAAATGCATTTTTATTTCCAAATTGTTTATGCTTCTAGCTGGAAGTACATGACATGTGTATTTCCATTTGGCAACATAATATTGGTGGGGCATACCACGTCATATTGCCATGTGGTATACCTAGACTAGGGAATTTTTTCTCACGTCACCACATGCATATCTATCATAAATATACTCCATTACAAATTCGTGTAGAAATTACATATGGTAAAAATGAATATTCAAAATTCAAGTATATAGTAATTTTAAATTAACAATTTCACTCTAGCATTTAGGAGTATTTTTGACTGCTGACATTTTCGGTGAATAGACGATAATTCCACCCATATTCATTTTTTCCATTAATTGACATGTATCAATATTTCCACCCATATTCAATTTTTCTATTACTACTATTCCACACGTGTTTTTTTTTCCTGCGTACTAGGTAGCACCACACTTTTCGTGAACGAACGAATATGAGAATAAGAGAGAAATTGTTACGAGAACGAATAATTACTACTCCACATACTTGTACAATTAATAATTCTTTAATATATTGAGGGTTATTGAAAGGTTAAGAGTCCAAGGTATAAGATAATTTTTCTAATTTTAATATTTTTATAAATTTTGAAACAATTTATTGATAGGAACTAGACTTTTGCTTTATTATGAAAGTGAGTTGATAATCTCCATATTATTATTTAATTATAATTTATTGTTATGTTGTTTGAATATTTGATCATAATTAAAAATGAAGAATTAAAATAAACAGTTCTCTCATCGATTTCTCTTCTTTTCCGTCATGATTTTTTTTTCTCTCCTCTCCTGCTCTCATAAAAAATTTCGGTATTAACTCATAATTAATATCTACTCCGTATTAGTTACTCACACGAAAATAAAGGATTATAATATTAATTTATCAAAATAATTTAACTAGCTGATGTTCTTTCATATTATTACATCAATACCATCGCCGGCAACAAAACGCCGTTTATATTTTGCAAGCGTAATGACACGATTACCCATCTGTAGGAAGTCAAGAAAAGCATAATCTCTTTGACAAAAAATAAGGCATCACTACTAAAACGTGCCATACAATTATCGCAATGTAACTTTCGTGACCTAATTTAATTTTTACGTCTACAATTACCATAGTTTCAACTATGAAAATTCATGATGATCTCGGGAACTTTCTCAACTGAAAACTTAGATATGAGCCATTTTTCAAAATGAATTATATTAGGAATATAAAATAAAGTATGTATATTTTTTGTCATTTGATTGGATGTTTTAACATTTTCAGTAAAAGCATTAATAGTGTTATATTAATAAAAATTCACTTGTGACGTCAAGTTTTCCTTAATATTACAGTGCTCTCTAATTACGCATTTCAAAGTCGTATTAATAAATTTTGCCATACCAACGGGTCGTAGCGCAGTTGGCAGCGTGGAGTTGTGGTGACCTTGAGGTCACGGGTTCAAACCGGCCACATGCTAGGAAACTTTCGGCCTTAATCCACAAGCCCGGTCAAACAGGATTAACCGATTTCCGCTAAAAGGCGGATTCGGTACATCTGATCTGTGGTTAAACCAAAATAAATTTTGCCATGCTCAAGTGGATAGTAGTCAACTAGCTTATGAAACGGGCATTCAATAATTTTCGATTAAGAAGCATCCAGTCAAATTTATTCATTAATTGCTAAAAAAATTGCACATGGAGTATTTACTAGGAGTAAATCTGATACGAGCCTCCTTCGTCTAGTTTAGATTTGTTCCTTCTTCATTTAATTAGTTTAGATTTATTAGGGTTATGCATATCTTTACATATATTTGTTTCTTGTTCGATAAGTTAGGACTTAGTATTATAAATAGGGAGGAATGTGATCAATTCATTCAATCAATAAAAAGAATATTATTTTGCTCTACTTACGTGACCCCTTATCAAATCCTAGTTATCGCGTTGCCCGACGGGAAGATCCCGCGCACAACTCGTAACTATTCTATCAAGAAACTCTAGCAAGCGTGCTGCCCGACGAGAGCTCTCGCGCACAGCAGCTTCTGGATTCCTCCGACCCCGTGTTGAGGGCGCCGGACGAGTGTTAGATCGACGACAAGGTTCGTCGAATTGTGGTTAAGGGAAAGACCTCTTAACAATTGGTGCTTTCATTGAGAGTACTCATGAATCGATTCAACAACAACGACAAAACAGCCTGGAGCAGCCATCGCCCAGATACGTTCGCGAACAGAGCCTCGCGTCGTCCAAATTTCAACATCCGACGTAACGAGGTGTTTCAACGGCAACCGTTCGATGATGATGAATTGGAGGGGCGTCCACACGGTGATTCTCATCATGATGATACCGTGAGTGGGAAATTAGATCGCTTGCTGGAGAAGATGGATAAATTAGGTTTATGGAGGGAAGAGACGGATCGACGCTTTGATAATCTGGACCCATATCTGTCGCGTGAGACAGAGCCTCCGCTGGGGATCGACGATGATGATGAGGAGTATGATGTCGGTAGGAGGAGAAAATTGGGGTATCGAGGCAGCGGTATCCCTACTTGGGGTTCTCGCGATGCGGCGTTCGACGATAGGGATCGTCGCGGCGCGAGGGGTAGGAATAACTCGGGATGGGACCCGCCGGGGAATCGCTACGAGCGCGAGCAGTTTGGAGACTTTCAGCAAGGATTCACGCCTCGTACGTCGTGCTGGAACCCCTCCCATCGTTACCATGCTGCGGCGACGGGGTTTGACAAGAATCAAGTGTCAACGAAGCCGCCGCGCTTCGATGGCAGTGATGCAACCAATTGGGTATCCATGGTTCATTACTATTTTGATCACTTGATGATACCGGAGGTACAACGAATACACTATGCGGTGATGTTATTTGACCCCCCGGCTTCGGAGTGGGTGTTTAATTATTGTGCAAATATTGAATTCGTCACGTGGCAAGAATTTTTGGAAGATGTGCTCCACCGTTTTGATAGGAAGAGTTTCGCGAATGCAACAATGGCTCACACATTGGAATTTGCTGACCCTCAAGCAAGCAGGGCTCCTCAACCCCAGCCGATCGCTGATCCTCGTCGACCGTGGCAGAGCAGGGAAAACCGTGGCACGACGGTGACCTACAGCAGACACCCTCCGACTCGGTCTACACCTGGTACGGGGCCGTCACAGGAGAGTTCAGGACGGGCTCCGGAGCAGCAGCGCCGCCCTTTAATTCGGGTTTCTCGGGCGAAAAAGGCGGAGCGTTCCCGTTTGGGATTGTGTTGGAATTGCCCCGAAAAAGGGGTAATGGGGCACGTGTGTAACCATCGTCTCCTATGTTATGCGGACGAAGATGATGTGTTTGAGGAGAATATTGATGACGATAATCTAGCTGAGGATGTGGATGACGTCGATTTGGAGAAGGATATGACGGAGGATTTGGCAGACATGGAGGTAGCACACGTACCGCCACGAAATCCCCCAGAAATGGATCGTTTGAAGCTTTTCGACAGCAACGACATTTCTTCAGACGACGACCTGTCCAAAATTGAAATCAACCAGGAACATGCCAAAAACAAGAAGCAATTGATTAAGGCGGGTCCAGAGCTAAGTAATGAAGATGATGAGAAGATTGGTGAAGAGGAGGAGACATGGTTAGAAGATAAGGAGAAGAGTGGTTGTATTGGTAAAGGAATCAAGCCGGGTTTGGGTACTTACAGCTCGAGTTTAGATGGTGCTTGCAGATATAACAATGGAGAGGTGATTGAGAATGTTTTATCTTCTATGGCACAGACGGGGCTTATCTTGAAAGGTCATGCTTCGAATTATGATTTGATCAACAAGAAGCTTTGTGGTGTGGGGGAAACGTTCGCAATGGATCTCTCCCTCATGAGGGCTTGCATTGATAACGCAGAACTAGAGCATGCTACGTATGAGTGTATGTTTATGGCGCTGCTGTGTGAGGGAAGACATTCAACTGTTCGATATGTGTTTGATCCCGGAGGATACGCATCGCCAAAGCTTTCAACTATCATCGTTGCTTCGTGGTTTCCACCTTGAGGACAAGGTGGATTTTAACCGGGGGAGAGTTGATACGAGCCTCCTTCGTCTAGTTTAGATTTGTTCCTTCTTCATTTAATTAGTTTAGATTTATTAGGGTTTTGCATATCTTTACATATATTCGTTTCTTGTTCGATAAGTTAGGACTTAGTATTATAAATAGGGAGGAATGTGATCAATTCATTCAATCAATAAAAAGAATATTATTTTGCTCTACTTACGTGACCCCTTATCAAATCCTAGTTATCGCGTTGCCCGACGGGAAGATCCCGCGCACAACTCGTAACTATTCTATCAAGAAACTCTAGCAAGCGTGCTGCCCGACGAGAGCTCTCGCGCACAGCAGCTTCTGGATTCCTCCGACCCCGTGTTGAGGGCGCCAGACGAGTGTTAGATCGACGACAAGGTTCGTCGAATTGTGGTTAAGGGAAAGACCTCTTAACAAAATCACACCGAACCCCAACCCCACCCACCCACCCAGGAAAATAATCTTACAAAAAAACGAAGAAAGAGACAAATAAAAAAGACATGTGTGGAAAATGTAATTGCTAGCACACAATTTTGAAACTTGAAAACTAAAGGTGCCTAGCTTGTTAAATTTTGCATGATCAGAAAATTCAAGGAAAATTAAAAACGGTTTATTTATGAATCATTACTTCTAGAACGGGAGTGGGAACTCAGATTCTAATCAGATAATTCACTCCCATAAATATGATGAATGTCACTAATTTATAAAGCTTGTGATGAGGGATTGGTAAACGTGTAAAAGAACATTCTGAATTAGAATGTGAAAATAAATAGAACCATGTTTTCTTATTGAAAGGGTTAAATCTGAAGATGATAGAGAATAGGTCCTTCCTAGAATTAAGTAGTGATATTCCTTAACATGAAATAGTGTCTAAAAATAGACACAATTAATTTATTATGATATGCAAATTTAGATGTGAGCAGAGGAAAACACAAAATTGTTTATAGTTTATGGTGGTTGAGACAGGCAGAGTATTTCGTTTTTTATGTTAAAATTATATTTTTATATGCAATTCTCTGGATAACATATGCTACGTGGGAATTTTTATATTTTATAGAGGTATTTCGTTTTTTATGTTAAAATTAGAGTACTAGTTTTTTAACACATTATTATTTTAATTAGTTAAAATTGAGAAATATTATTTGTTATTCCTCTGTAAGCTTAATACTAAAAAAATTATAAGTACTAATAAAAATATGATTTTGGTGGTTCATATTGTAAGTTGATTTTAGTTTTTATTTTGATTTCAAATAAATATTGTTCAGTACACTATATGCTGTTGTAAATTGTCTAGCTCTACCACTAGATTTATGGATAATTGTAAGTAACTAAGAAAAGTGAGAAACAAACCTTATTTTACTTATGGATATTTTTATTTATTTCTACATAGTACTCCCTCCATTCCATAGTAGTGGGGGCATTTCTTTTCGGCACGGAGATTAAGAAAGTAGAGAGATGAAGAGAGAATAAAGTAAGAGAGAGTAAAGTAAGTGAGAAGAAATGTGTTAACTTTTACTAAAAAGGGAAATGACTCCACTACTATGGAATGTACCAAAATGGCAAAATGACTCCACTACTATAGAACGGAGGGAGTATATATTACCATTAATGTGAAATTCGAAACAAAAAAGGATCATATTAAAGTTTCATACCAAGGTATAGGATTTAAAGTGGTGGTACCACAAAGGATTCCCAAATTTTATGGAGCCCCACACTATTAAAGTAGTAACTATGTATTTTCCAAGTTTGACATTTAAAAAACAGATGAAGCAATCACAAAACTGTTCAACAAATTTACATGTTCAATTGTTGTAAAGAATTCAAGATTCATATAGCAAACTCTATCGCAACAGGGAAATGATCTATTTCCAACATTGCCAACTACACAAACTTTAAAAAGCATTCAACTCGAAACCCCCAATTATTTAAATCCCACATTTCCTATATTATCCCACGATGAGATAGCACTTGACCCCTAACTACAAGTGGCACCAATCAAGGAAAAATCTATGTCGCATTTTATAAAACAATTCACCAAATCCATTCGCAGGTGACTTGTGTACCTGTGAGTAATCAATCAGACTTGTAACTTCCACTCGAAAAAAATCGGACAAAGCGTCCAAAATGTAAATCCATCTTCAGTTCTTGAATCATGTGTATAACTATAAGCGAGTCAGAGTGCCTCGAGTCCTGCAAGTCCACGCAGCTGCTCACAGACAATGAAGGTAATAGTTGTTTGTGGACCCAATCTTGCAAACATCGCGAACCCCCTAGTTGATTTTCAATCCCAGACGATTAGTATGGTAATCGGCCCAATTCAAGTTGAATCATAATGAAACTACAAGTGGTGCTCACCCTTTGTAAAGACCACGAGGACCTTCTGTTTGCAGAACCTGGAACCGTACACAAAAATGCTTGTCATATAAGTATGCATCTAACATAGAAGGTTCAAACAAAAAGGCTACAAAAAAATCACGTAGAAAAGACTCAAATGATGAATGACTAGGGAGTGGGAATTACTCAAAGAAAAAAGGATAACCCCAACACACTCAATCTAACGCTAAATGAGAAGGAAAGAATAAGTCAACCTGATAGGCACAGTGGAAGCCATTTTTGTAGCTTCCAACTCTTTGAGATTGTTGTTGCAGCATAAGTCTTGTTTTAACCATATCAACCGGCGCAGTCATAATGGTACTCACAGTTCCAGCTATAGTACTCGCACTATAAGAAATGACAAATTGCAGAATTACTATAATTTAGAAACAGCAGAAAGATCCCCACCCATACAACTTGTGATTAACCTTTTTCTTGAAAATTGAAGCATAGAGACTCCATCGAAAATTTTCTAAATTGGGATATGTCCACTAACCATGCAAGAGCAACTTAAGGTATTTCGTCATACTTTTCAGCTCCAAACTATTATGCTTCTTCATTACACTATTTTGCATATTTCATATTATGAGACTAGCTTCCATAGACAACTATTGAGATGATGCAAAATTATGAGACCAGCTTGTTTCAGGCTAAAATTTGCTATTTTCATAGAAGGTTCAAATGAATATCACGTAGGCAAGAAGCAAAGAATTTCTCCTTATTTGTTACACAGGTAGATGATTAACTCTAGATATCAGGACATTATTTTCCTTAAAGGTGTTAGCAGTTTTCAGGTATCTCAAACTTACAGAATCTCCCCCTCCCATGGTACTAGTATCAGTAAGTATATGTATAGTGTCAATCAGTCCAGGAAGAAAGAATTCTGGAGTAGTGCAATGAATTACCAGATAGAGTGGAATTTATTTTCAGCATATCTTATAGTATTTCTATTAAGATCCACATTAGTTCAAGACTATCTACTGCCTAACCAAGCTAAGGAAGCTTCCAAGTTCCACAGGAGAGTGAAAGAGCACAAATATTAAAACTATACAAGGGGAAGCCAAGTACATAAGATGCAGATAAAATCCTTCCTGAAGAGAAGTCCAGTTCATCAACATCTGAAAAGAGGGATGACAAAATTACAATGTTAGACTGCCTCAAGTCATGAGAATAAACTAAAACAATGAAAAATTAACTTTGTTGCGACAAAGGGTGGTTCACCTGCTTGGATTCATCATATGTTGCCAGCTGTGATGCAGTCAATGCAGCAGCTCTGGTCATTGCAGGGCCGACCCCCTTCCATAGGGCTGCAATGCCCTCTTCTGAAGCAATTTTTTGCAGTTCTTGGATCGGCCCAAGGGTGCTTGTTCTTCTCATCTGCAACCGCACCTAAGAACAAAGCACAGTTAGTTGGAATTTTCTAGAGACAGCTCGATATCCATCACTTTCAGTACCTTCAGCACTTCCACAGGATTGGTAAGTGCTGTTGCAACAGCGCCAGAGAATGCTCCAGATGCAATCTTCATCAAGACATTGCGGGACTCAAAAGCCAATTCACACACATATTTTGAAGGTTCGTATAAGCCTAAACGGAGACCCCCATAAAGAACTGACCTCATTAATGCAGGTGTCAATCCCAAATACAAGGCCCTGAGTCCTTCACTTTTGACTACTTGCATAGAAAGTTTTCCCTACACCGAACCAGGAGAAAAGTGTTCATCCTCGAATCCACCACCAGATATAACTAACTAAGAAGCTTCTTCTATTAAAAAGAAAATCAAGTATTGATGCACACCATGCCAGTCAACGGGCCTCTTTGGCCAACTAGCTGCATTTGCAGCCTGACCTTCAGAACATCTGTATTCCAACATATACTAAGTCACTTCATTCCCAAAAAATAAAATAAACAAAAAAGGGGGAAACAATGACTTAGAGTTTAAAGTTCTATGTACAGGAGCTATCAATTGGCTTTGGTTTTTTATGAATCTTATCATTTAAGCATCAGCCATAAGTCTAAGGAAAAGACACTCGTATCAAAGTTACAGCGTCTGACTGAATGCTGTGGGTTAAGAACCAAATTATCGACCTACTCACCAAAAGCACCGTTTTGTTACACTAATCAATTACAAATCCAAGTTGATAGCTTTGCAAACACTCTCCCAAGCAAGAGACACCAAACACTTCCCAAATTCTCAAAACTAGTTTTTCTTTTTCAGAAAAATAAAAGGAAAGGTATCACCGGCAAAGATTTAGCATACATATTAGTAAGAAAAAAAACTATTGTAACAGAAAAAATGATAGGTGCTAAATAGAGAAAGAAATAACCTAAAGGATGGGTAATTCCGGTTGCAGTAGCAACAGACATTCCACTCGTGCTGAAATGATAAAAAACATCGGATGAGGACACTCCCCATTTTGCTTTCATTGATCCTACAACCATCATCCAATCTAAAAATCAGAAATTAACTTATAAACTAAAAATCGACGTTATATCTTCGAAGCAATCAGCAGAAACATGCGGATAAACAATTGGGCCCACCATTATGAACCATTTGCATAAACAATAGGAATTACAACTTGTGCACACACATTACTTTCAATCAATTGACAGAAAAAATTAACGCAGATTTACCAGCGGAGGAGGACGATGAGTTCTTCATAGGCAATTTCGAGAGATTCTCCCTCTGACCGACTCTATTTCCTCAGACGAAATGATTGAAAGCTGAAGCGTTATTTTGAAGAAGATGAGGAAAGGCAAAGTTGCAACTTGCTGTTGATGATGGGTTTCTTTTGTCTTTTTTTTTTGTTTTCAGGAGATATTTAATTTTATAATTAATTAACCAATAAAAATGAATGGTAATTTATATTTTACTATTTTTTGTTCTATTATAAGTATAAGAGCACCCACAACCGTGCGCTTGCCAGCGGCACGGTTGTGGGCCCGGGCGGTACTATTCATGCCTGCTCTCTGGCAAGAGCACAACACCCACAACTGTGCTCTTCCGCAAGGACGAGCACAATTAATATAAAATTCAATTACACAAAAACATTTTCATAATACTAAAATTCATTAAAAAAACCACAATAAAAATGGATATGAGAGATTGAAGATGAGAATGGAGATGAGAGAATGATGATGAGAGTTGTGTAGTGAAAGTGTGAATTTTTGGGAAATTGGGGGTATTTATAGATGAAAGTGTGTATTTTTGGGGTAAAAAAATGAAAAAAAAATAAAAAGGTGTAAAAAACGGTTATAAACGGATATTTTTTTTTGGGGAAGTGAATTTTTTTTTTATTATCGGTTTTTTAATTAAAAAACCGATTTTTTAAAAAAAAAAATAAATTTTTTTAAACTCAACGGCTATGCCGTTGACGAATGGGAGGGCGACACGTGTGCGTCCGCTGGCACGGACGTGCTCGATACATCGAGCAGCGGCGTGGCTGCAGCGGCGGCGGTCCTTCGCCTTGCCAACGGCGCGGACGGCGGTGGCGACTTTCGCCACCGCTGCGGATGCTCTAATACAGTATCGTAGCATATCAATTACAAATCCAAGTTGATAGCTTTGCAAACACTCTCCCAAGCAAGAGACACCAAACACTTCCCAAATTCTCAAAACTAGTTTTTCTTTTTCAGAAAAATAAAAGGAAAGGTATCACCGGCAAAGATTTAGCATACATATTAGTAAGAAAAAAAACTATTGTAACAGAAAAAATGATAGGTGCTAAATAGAGAAAGAAATAACCTAAAGGATGGGTAATTCCGGTTGCAGTAGCAACAGACATTCCACTCGTGCTGAAATGATAAAAAACATCGGATGAGGACACTCCCCATTTTGCTTTCATTGATCCTACAACCATCATCCAAACTAAAAATCAGAAATTAACTTATAAACTAAAAATCGACGTTATATCTTCGAAGCAATCAGCAGAAACATGCGGATAAACAATAGGAATTACAACTTGTGCACACATGTTTACTTTCAATCAATTGACAGAAAAAATTAACGCAGATTTACCAGCGGAGGAGGACGATGAGTTCTTCATAGGCAATTTCGAGAGATTCTCCCTCTGATCGACTCTATATCCTCAGACGAAATGATTGAAAGCTGAAGCGTTATTTTGAAGAAGATGAGGAAAGGCAAAGTTGCAACTTGCTGTTGATGATGGGTTTCTTTTGTCTTTTTTTTTTGTTTTCAGGAGATATTTAATTTTATAATTAATTAACCAATAAAAATGAATGGTAATTTATATTTTACTATTTTTTGTTCTATTATATAATACAGTATTGTATCATATCATATCAGTTAAAAGATTAATTAGCCTGAATTTATAATGTAGATATCATAGTTATTAACGTGGCTAATAAGAATATATTGTTTAGTTTTGAGACTGCACTTGTTGTTTAAAATTGTTAAAAGGAAATGCAGTTGATCAAGCAACGCGTGATAATTTTGACGAAGAAATGACAAATAAAAAATATACCGTATTTATGATACACTGGAACAACAATAGACGTATAAGAAGACAGGTAACAATTTCTGGTGTACAAAAAAGTGAATTTTCCTGCTACAAGCCTCAAATAAATTGAATCTTCACTTGTTCAAGCCCATCTCACCACTTGAGTAGGATGAAGGTGATCGTTGTTTGAGGGCCAACTCTGGTGAACAATGCAAACGCCCTTGTTCAAAACACAGAGAGTTCATGTTAACAAACCGCATTGGTGCAAGATTTTGCAGAATGCAAAACACCCTTTGTGCAAGCCTCGAGTGCCTTCTTTTCTCAGAAGCTGAAACCACACGCAAATATAGATATGTCATTACTTCTACAATGAGGCTCAATAATTACTCCAACAACCTGATAAGCACAGTCAACGCCAGTTTCCAACAAGTTTGGACTCTCGTTGCAGCATAAGCCTCGTCTTCACCACATCGATAGGAGCAGTTGCAATGGTGCTTGCGCTGTGTTAGGAGTAAGAAACAGCAGACACTTTTTCAATGTAAACCATCAACAATGGAGGTATTGTAAGTTGTAACTATACTAGAAGCAAGATTGTGTTAGGTAAGTGGTTACATGAGATGCAGATAGAATCCATCCTCAAGTGAAGTCCATCTCATGCATGACAAGCTGAAATTTATGTTGAAAATGTTACTTTTAGTGGATGAAAGCAAGAGAGAATGGAGGCAGAAACAGGACTCAACCCTCTTGGTTTCATCATATGTAGAAGACAGCAGCTCGGGTCATCCCCTTTCCAGAAGCCGGTCAAGCCCTCGTCTGCAGCCATCTTCCGCAGCTCCTGCATCTGCATCTGCATCCGCACCTAAAAAAAAACAAAGTTTGGAGAGGTGGTTAGGAAAGGAGTTGAGTTGAAGATCCATGAAAAGTAGTACCTTCAAGACTGTGATATGGCGTGCTTAACTGTGTGTGCAATGTTGTATTAACAGTAGTTTTAGAATTGATGGGATGAATCAAATAATAGCCAAAAGACTTGTGATAGAGAAGGTCCTGCAAAGGGAGAGCAGTGCAGAGTGTGTGAAAAAATGTGTATCTCCATTGTCAAATGTGCTTAACATAATTGTCATACTCATCGGCTGTGGTATAGGCTCTGTCATCATGCTGCTGCTGCATTTGACGTTCGTTACGTGGGGCTGGGGCTGTGGCACCGGCATCGGCACCCGAAGGCCATGCTCCTTTTCACTAAGCTAGAAAGAGGATTGACTCAATCTATACTACATCCATACTGTCAACTCTGTTTGGAACTAATAGCTGTCTCGTTTCTCACTGCTTTCTTAAATTAAACACGATCCAAACTATGAGAAGGGTGGTGGACAAAAGGCTGAGCTGGGAATTAAACCCTCATTACAAGCATAAGCTGCTTGAGATCATAAATCATATATCATAATCATAGGGGAAAAGTTTAATAAGATCTCATCACAACCTCCTCCTTTAAATCATAGTATTAAGGTTTTCTTTTTAACACTCTTACCGAGAACGAGAATTCCACCTTCCAAGAATTTAATACATTCTCGATTCTTATTAGTATTCCATTAACTTATAATCCAAGTATATATGGATACAATCAATTCACATTATATGAATAATTAAAGTTGAGTATTATGTTATACATGATTAGTAGGATATTCAAATATGCAATGCACCAAGTCGCATATACTATAAATTAATGAATTCTCATTTGGATACTCAATTCTCAGATTCGATTATTTGAGTATCCGTTTTCCCACCCCTTCATATAATACTTCGATTATAAACTCATACAAATAATCATGAGACTGAATTTGCTATATATCAAAGAATATATCACTGCTCACACAGAATCTAAAAAATAATTAAACTAGATAAAAACTCTAAGGGCTCATTCGGTATTTGCTAAATGGACATATTTGAGGAGAAAACTGGGCAATAATGGCAGTTTGGTGTTCCATAAATATTTATGCATGACCCTCGATATGACCAAGGGCCCGCACTATTCCTTTTGACTTTTGGCATAAATAATTATTGCAACCCACTTGATTTTGTAAATATGGTCCGCTATAGTGGCAGCAGAATTGAGTGCAAGATTACCAATTTGCCCCGTGAATTTTTTATTTCCCCCAATCCCCAATTTGTTGTCATTTTGTAGATACACGCTTCCAACATACTTTCTGTCTCTAGTCCAAAAACTTTAGATTTGGTGTGGAGTGTGCAGCACCGTTCTAGTTCAACGGCACGCTCCAGCGATATCTCCGGCGAGCTTCAACGCCTCGTGAGTGTTCCTGATCCGGTTGTTGATGAGGTCACGAGCTCTGAGCATGAGCAGGAGTCTTGTTACGGATTTCTACACAGAGAGACGTTTTCGACGGAGAATCATTTTCAAGAGAGAAATTAATGCCCTCTCTGAATGGAATCACCCCTAAATCCCCAAAACGAAAATAATTTTCATCTTTGTGCAGCATTTCTTTTTCTCTCTAAACTCTCACCGTGAGGAAATTTGTTTTGAGGCCATGTTCTTCAAGAGAGAACGGAGCCGCTGCTGGACATTCCTAGTCGGATTCAGAGTCACTACCACCATTGTCATTAAGATGTCCCTCAGTCTCACAGTGGAGGAGGCAGCGAAAATCTCCATTCGTGCATAGGCACATAAAGAATAGTCACTAGTTTTGGTGAATGAAAAAGTTCGTTCATCATGGAAATGAATATCCCATCTATGATTTTATCCTTTAAAATCAATTATAAGACTCCAATGATAGATTTTGAGCATTGTTTGTCCAAAACTGAGCTTGTCTGTGTTCCCCGATTGGGTCGTGCAAATAACAAAAATGGTCTTTTACTCATTGAAGAAGCTGCCATTATTGGTCCATTTGTATAAAAAAACATCCTAGCTGCGTTCTCTCTCTCTGCTATCGGTGGATGTGTTTGCTGCTGATAGGTTCATCGACTTAGAGCTTTGGCCACAGTCTTGAGCTCACCGGTAGCGCCGTCGGATTGAGGCGGCAGCGGGGAGCACCATAAACACGGCCTTGAGAGTTGAGCTGAGAGAGAAAGAATCGAGATATGTGTTACTCTTAGATGTTGCCGTCGAAGAAGGAGGTGTTAGACGTCATTTGGATGGCCGCTCATTGCCATAAATGCCTTAAGAAGAAGGATCAAGCCCACCACACCCACATTCCGTCTTCTGTCGGTCTCTCTCTGTTTAAAAAGTCCCATAAAAATGAAGAAATGTAAACGATGGTATTTGACAAATTTTAAGGGGATATAGTTGGAAAATTAGGTGAAATATTAATAGTGATAGCATCGGTAACACTCATTTCAGGGTGCAAATATTGTACACCAAACAACACATTTATATCAACTAGTTTTACCACCCGTGCTATGCACGGGCCATAAAACTTGTAATAAATTCTAAGATAAATGAACTTAAAAAAAAGTAGATGATAAATATTGTATGATTATGCTTGCAGACAGAGAATTCGTTGTTTGTAAAAAACACATTGTAAATATCAAGACAAATACATAAGTGTCTATTTCCAATGAACAAATAATTGTTATGAATTTGAAACGCAGATATGGGGGGAATAAATAAAATATAATACAGAATAAAGATGAGAAAATGATACATATATACATACATAATACGTAAGAGAATTGTAAAATAAGTTCATTAAAAAAATGCAATATTCATAAATAGGAACTTACGCAAACATAAAAAATCCAATAGTTCATAAGTTTTGAAAAACTTATTTATAAACAATATTAGCAGTAGAATCACCATTGCATTCACCTTGTTCATCTTTACACACCAAAATCTTCAAACATTCACGACTTGTGACTCTTGATATAGCAACATACAGCTGTCCATGATTGAAAATAGGTTTTCTAAAAAATAATCCAACATGAGAGAGTAATTGACCCTGATTCTTGTTAATGGTCATTATGTAAATCTTCAAACAATTGTCCATGATTGAAAATCTTCAAACATTCACGACTTGTGACTCTTGATAGAGCATTTTTTTCTCATTATTATTAGTTTTGATCATGTTTTTATTAATCTCTTTAATACTTCACAACATACTATAACTTTATTTTATTATTTTTTGTATAGTATTGTTAATACTTTTTTTAACTTGAAATAAATATAAAACTTAAAATAATACAACAAACTACACTAATTAATAATTATTATAAAATATTTTATCAATACGAACGTATATGTAATTCAATGGTCAAATACCATCAACTAAAAAAATTAGAATTATTCATTTTTAAATCTGTGAAATTACTTACTTTCAATTGACTCATCATCAGGGATTTCAATAATTAAAATTTACTCAAATTAGGAGATTCAAAAAATATAATTGGGCAATTAATTAACCTCAAATTAACTTGGCAGGGCCTAAAAAGAGAAATCAGCCCAACTCTTTAATCGCAGCCCAATTTTATTCCCTAACCATGCAGAAAAGCCTCCATCTTCCTCCCTTCTCTCCTTCTCTGCCTACACACCAGCCCACAGAATTCTCTCTCTCCTCCTCCTCCTCCTCCTCAATTTTGTTCTGTGCGCCGTTCCTCTGCACTCACCTCTATCGCTAACCGACCATAGCCCAAACACCTTCTTTCCTCTACAAAAAAGAAAAGAACTCATGTTCATACTCAATCTCCCAACTTCAAAATTCCTGAAATAAAAGGTTAGATTCACTCTAAAAGTAGCAAAAGTTATCAAATTGGATGTTAATTAGAGATTGTAATTAGACGTTTCCTCTTCGAACAGCCTCGGCCTTTCATTTCATACGGTTCTGCTTCGCTGTTGCCCTCTCCGTCAGCCTTGGATGTCATGGTAAGTTTGGGTTGTGTTTTTCATCTTATTCTGATGAAAAAATTTATTTAATTTTCTTTTCATTAATTTCCTCAATTTCACTCCGCCTCTTCTCTCTCCCCTCTCTGCTACCGCCCTCACCGCATCGTATTCTCTCCCCGTTACCACCTCTCTGATGCCTCATCTATCGCGCGGCCACGCTCGCGGTCGTGCTGTCTCGCTGCCCCACCGTCCTCCATATTCGTTTTTTCTTTCACCCGCCTTGTATTGATTGTGTTGAGTTTCTGATTTTTCTTTAGGAGTAGTACTGATTTCATTAGATCTAGACTTTTTCTCTCTTTTTTTTGATTTGTTTCGCTTGAAATGGTATGCCTGCTCTCATTATTGATTATAATTTTAAATTAAATTATAATTAAATCATTTTAATTGTTGCAAGTTTTTTGCCTAATATTTCATTTTTTCTGATAAGATTGTCTTGTACACTTCCTACTTTTTGGACGGACTATAGTTCATTTTAATTTCCCTTCTTGAGCCATTTGTTTTTTCGAATACTGCACATTCCAGTTTTTTCAAATACTCACATTGCAGAATACTCAATATAGATCTACCTATATTAGCAGGCCTAAGGTATAGCGCATGGGCAGCGTTCTAAAGATTGCACTACAGCTGGATGACTAACATACTCCATTTTTATCACTTTCCCGCCAAAATGCTGCCAGGTGGCAGACCAAAAAACTCTCACTTTAGATATTGATAGATTATGTAGGACCCACAACAAATAAATCTTCCCATATTTATATCTGCCCAACTTATGTAGAACGAACCGAGCACTGGCCTAAATAAATTCAACAAATATACTCCCATCTAAAAAGCTTTGTTTTCCACGAGCAAAAACAGCATAGAGCTGACACGTGGAAACAGATTCTCATAAGCTGACAGATATTTCAATCTCTAAGCAAAAAGCACCATCGTATCTCATGAGCTCATCAGAATTTCATACTAACCGCAATTAATCAATTACCAAGAACCCATTTTTATCCCAACAAATACAAGTAATTAAGTTTTTTTTGTTGAATTACTATTTCCTTATTATTTCAAGCAAGAATCCACCCCATTTCAAACAAGTGAATAATCAACTGTTGACACTGCCACCGCCGCAATTCACTTTTGGGAGCTCACTGGTAAAATGATCTGCTCATGATTATGGCTCAATCTCTTATTTCTCCTTTCACTGTTGGTTTTTCTTTCTCTTTTGTTTGTTTAAATCCTAGTATGATTGATCGTTGTTTACTGAATCCTCTCTGGGTTTTCTTCGATGTTTTTTGGTTGGAATGAGATTCGATTATTGATTATGGAGTGGCTAGTTTCTTGAATTTCTTGAAAATTGGGATTTGATTGTTGTATGAATTTTTGGATTCTGGTCAAGCCTACAGTAAACATATATTCTAGTACTTGATCGAGCCAATTAAACCAGCCAAAGGGTGTGGTTCTAAGAAATTGGGGGTTTGATTAGTGATAAATTTAGTGCCTTTTTAGGGTAGATTTGGTGATATTTTTTTGCCATAAGTAAAAAAAGAATCTTTTTTGGTATCTTACCTTATTCTTATGCTGTTAAGGAAAAAGATGGTGTGCTTGTGGTGTTGTTTCCCTGCATTTGATGTGCATGTCTTACTAGTAGTATTAAGTAGCAAGCTTATCTACAACATTGAGATGTGCTTATGTGTCTGATTTTCAGGTGTTTTATGGTTAAGTTATGATTTCATACAGTGATGTGGAGAGCCAACTGTTCAATGGTATGACTGCAGCTTGACATGCTATTTGTAGGTCAGGACACCAGCATTGGAAATATGGGATATGGCTTTAGTAGATTGGATTCTGCCTCCAGACTTCTTGATGGTTCGAGTTCCAGTGATGAGATTCGTGCTAGTCCTCGGATCAATAGGCAGTTGCATTCTGTAGACCATGATATTGCTCAGCTAACAAGGCTCCAATCTCCGCAGGAGAATTTTAGTCTAACTCGTCCAGGGAAGCGTGAGTATCCCGTCTCAGTAGTGACGATGCTGGCTGGTCGAGAAGCAAATCTTTTCAAAAGAGGGAGGTTCTCGCCAGGAGACTGCCGTCATGTTTTGAGTAAATATTTGCCTGTTAATGGTCCTTGGGTTGTGGACCAGATGTCAACCAGGGCTTATGTGTCGCAGTTTTCGTTGGATGGCTCGCTTTTTATGGCTGCTTTTCAGGTACCAACGCATAACACTGCATCAAGAGAGAGATAGAGAGGGAAAAGAAAAAGGGAAAATGTTAATTGTGTTTTATAGTATCTCTAGATTCTTTCCTTGCAATCATGACCTTCCTATTGTATTGCTGATTACGTATCAGGGAAGCCAAATTAGAATATATGATGTCGAGAGAGGATGGAAAGTTCGAAATAACATTCTTGCTAGAAGCTTCACATGGACAATTACTGATGCAGCCTTATCGCCCGATAAAAGACATCTTGTAGGTTCCCTTTTCCCGTTGTTTCAAAAGCATGTAAACGTTCTATAGAGTTGTTCTATAACTCATATGCACTGCTATCTCAGCATGTTTCAGTGCTGTACGTCTCAACACTCATGAAATATGTGCCTTCTTTTATAGTCGCTCATAAGAAAAATATTATTTGAGTTATCTTCTTATGATTATCTTATTATGACTGTATTTCAGGTTTATGGTAGCATGTCGCCTATAGCCCACATCGTCAACGTTGGATCTGCTGCCAAAGAATCCCTTGCAAACAACAATGTATGAAGTTCAAGTACTGTTAAGTTTTGGCATCTGAAGTTACCACATAAAACTTTATGTTCGATTTATTTACACTGCATTCACAGTTATCATTCTAGTCATCTCAAGCCCACCTTTTATTTCATTTATCTCATGATGTTATGGTGCGGTTACAATTCGGTACAAACACTGATAATTAGTTTTTCTAATTTTCTTACCAATTTCTGTAAAGTGGTCTTAGTAAAACTCAAAGCATACAATTTATATCAAACCCTTGGTTTCTTGTTTAATACTACTGCATTTTTTTAGTGGAGGTGGTATTCTTTCTGTGTTACTTCTATCACATTAGCATTGATGAAATACGGGTTTTTACTCTTTAGGAACATGAATGTTTGGATTTCACTTCTCCTGAAGATGGTGGGTTTGCCTTTGGAATGTTCTCGCTGAAATTCTCGACAGATGGACGTGAAATTGTTGCTGGAAGCAATGATGATGATATATATGTTTATGACCTCGAAGCGAAGAAAGTCTCTCTTCGCACCACAGGCCACGGGGTAGGGTTGTAATACTACTGAATAGTATTTTCTATATTTCGCTCCAGAACTAGACTTCCGATTAAAAATCAAGAATTGTTCGGCTCCAACAAAACGCATGTCTTATATTGTGATTTTTTGGCTCTCAATACGTCTGCATAAGTTTGATCTTTGCTGCATGTCAGTTAATTATAGTATCTCTCATTGAGTCTAGGGAAATGATTTCAAACTTGTCACCGATTCTTATTTTCTTTTTCTTGCAGTCCGATGTCAACACCGTCTGCTTTGCTGATGAAAGTGGCCATCTTATTTATTCAGGAAGCGATGACAGAGCCATTAAGGTAATACAGTGTCAGTGCACCTTATTATGGAAGCATTCAATTTGTTAAAATGAGATACTATTTCATTTTCTCTTATTTTTCTTGAAAATTATATGCGGGACATAACAAAATGGCGCCACATGTAGGTTTGGGATAGGCGCTGCTTGAGACCGAACGGAAAGGCTGCAGGGATCCTAAAGGGGCACCTTGAAGGGATTACATTTATTGATAGCCGTGGAGATGGTCGGTATCTTATATCCAACGGGAAAGATCAAGCCATCAAGCTGTGGGATATCCGGAAAATGACATCAAAACATCCCTATTACATGTCAGTTTTTATGTTACTTCTCATCTGCTGCTTAGTTAATTTTGAAAGTTAAGCCATGGGAGTGATCTTGTGATACTGAGTTAGAATTGTTGCGATTCTCCTGTATCTGATTCGTATTTCAGCTATCCACTGCACAAGAATCCGGAGTGGGACTACAGATGGATGGACTACCCTTCACAAGCGAGAGAGTTGAAGCACCCTTATGATCAGTCGGTAGCTACGTATAAAGGCCATTCAGTCTTGCGCACTCTAATCCGCTGTTACTTCTCACCCGAATACAGGCAAGTCTTTATACTGACTCCACCCATTGTACTCGATTAGATGTCCTCAAAACTCTCACTTGTTTGCAGCACTGGACAGAAGTACATCTACACCGGATCTCACGATTCTTGCATCTATATATATGATTTGGTATGCCCTTGTCCTAGATTTCCGCATATCTCGTTTCAACAAATTCATTACAGTCTAAATCTTGACGCTGAAATGTGTTTCAGGTTACTGGCGCCAAAGTTGCCAAGCTGAAGCATCACAAGTCGACAGTGAGGGACTGTAGCTGGCACCCGAGCTACCCGATGCTGGTCAGCTCGTCTTGGGACGGGGATGTCGTGAAGTGGGAGGCTCGTGGAGGTGGGGAGGCGCCAGCACCTGCAAACAAGGAGATATTGAGAAGGAGACATTTCTACTAAGGTTATGGCACTGTAACTGTAAGTTCACTTGCCCCATAATAAAGTAAAAACCACATTTTGTTATTCAACTTGTAATAAAAGGAACTTTTGTTCTTATCATATGTTGTGTTTTATCTTATTTTTCCTATTAACTGCCCCTATACCGATGTTAAATATAATGAGTATTTTTGTGTTGTAATTATGAGAGCAAGTGCTTGAATTAATTATTGTACCAAGATATGCACCTAACATTTTTTTTCTTTTCTTTTATTTCACTTATTTGGTTTCTGTTAGTTAAGGAAGATGGTTGGTTCATTTCACATCCGCGAAATGATTGAACAAATTCCATACAAATTCGGTACAAAAACCCAAAAATTATGACAAGTAATTACTCCCCATTCATCACCGTCATCATCACCTCAATATTCTGTATTCACTGTTTCCCAAGTGTTGTTAGGGTGTCCACTATAGGGGCGGCGCGCCGGCCGCCCCCCATTACGATACCGCCCCGCCGGCCTATAGTGGAGGGAGATTCCGCCCCGGGGCGGACGATTGTTGTTGGGGCGGACGGCACTCCGGCGAGTTATGTGTGAGGACGTGCCGGCCTATAGTGCGCCGGCGATCGGCGCGCTGGCCGGCCACATTAATTTTTTTTTCGAAAATTCTACTATAAATATCACTCCACCACCACCAATTTTACACCCTTTTCAAACAATCTCTACACTTTCACTCTCTAATGGGGCGGCTAGGCTTGTCTGATGAGGATTGTACTGGAGCGGCCGGCGGCAGCGGGTGAGGCGGCGGAGAAGAGGAAGAGGAATCCGATTCCGCTACCGAGTAGACGGTGACGGTTTTTTTATTTGTATTGTTTTTAAATGTTCGTTGTATAATTTTACCGTTTCCAATACAACGAATATTCGGTCACAATTACCTCGTTTTCTATTTATTTACATTCTGATAATTTTAATTGATTTAATATAGACGAAAAAAATGATAAGTGGCTAAAAATTTTGGAGCTATTGGAAGTGTCCACCTTATAGCCGCAAACAATTTTTTTGTGGCCGCGGACAAATAAACTGGGGCTGTGGACAAAAAAGGGGATGAGGCTATTGGGGTTGTCCTATAGTGGACACTCTTGATAGTTTAGGTAGTAAATTTATTGCGGCTTCCCAGATAAAATAATATCCTTCCGTCCCTGAAGAGTATGTACTATTTCCTTTTTCGTCCATCCCCAAAGAGTGAACATTCCAATTTTGGAAACTTTCTTCTTTCTAATGAGGTGTGACTCATTTTCCACTAACACTTAAAAAACTTTCTCTCTCTATCTCTTTCTTACTTACCAATAATGTATTAAAACTCGTGTCGAACCTAAAGTTCATACTCTTTGGGGATGGAGGGAGTACCAAGATATAATATAGGATTGAGTTGTAAGATTATTTTAATCATAGGGGGTTAGCTATGACTAATTATTTTATGATTATCCATCTAGGATTGAGTTGTGGATTGAATCTTATGAATCAAACACACTACAAATTTAATTTTGGATACAATCTTGCAAACCGAACATCTCCTTAGTGGACCCGACAAATTAAAAAGACTTGAGTAGTCTTCAGCCTCATTTTTAATTTTTAATTTTTATATTTGAATTGTCTCTTTATTGCTTTTCAAATTTGAATTAAAATATGCATTAATTACATTTTATGGTTCTAAAAAAGTTAAAATTTATACACAAATCATAATATATGACCATAATATTATGCATGTTACATGTACTATATATGCATCCATATATTTTAATTAAATGCATAAATAAATTAGTTTTTTCCAAATAAATCAGTATTTGGTTGTACAAGATTTAGTAACATACATTTACTGTTAATATTAATCTTTTTAATAGAAAGATTTGAAGTTTTAACATTCTATCGTTTGGCCATCTGGAAGCAAAAACAAAAAATAAGGAAAACGTACACCATATTTAATCCTCCACAAATCAAATCAATCTATTTCATATTTAGACAATACTTAATTTATTCCTGTGTACCGCATGATACTGTTGATGATCCTTTATAAAGCGAAATTGCATAAACTAAAATTAATGGATAAATTGAGATTTTGAAAGATTAGTATGATAGTTGCAATAATCGAGAGGGTCATACATGAATAACAAAATGACCAATTTCACCTAACTATACTATAGTTGGATGACAAAAATTTAAATTGGTCTCTATTTCAGTCCCCTGGCCCCTACCTAGTAGAAAATTTAAAATATGAATTCATATCATATCACCCTGCAGCTGCAGCAGCAGCACCATATTCCCTTTAGCTTTTCATAGTTTGAGATGCAAGAAAAGAAACTTGGAGAAACAATAAGAAAGGTTAATCTTGAAGTCATCTCTTTTTGACCGTCCAGATCTTGATTAACAAATGATTCCTCATCAAATGCAGAAGACAAAGAGACATCCCCACAATCTCCATTGCCTTTTTTTTTTGTCTTCAAATTGTTAGAATTATTGTTTCAATATTAAAGCGAGAGAGAGAGAGAACTATATTCTCCAAACATTACATAATAACCCATAACACAAAACAGAAAAGCACTTCTGCTAAAATCATTCCACTACAGACAAATTACAAAACACACACACACACACAAAATATTAAATTGTACTCCTATATATATATATATATATATATATATATATATATAATTGTAAGCAAGAGAGGAGGCAATCTGACAATTTACAACGTCTTCTTCTGTAAAAGCAAGAAAACAAATGATTTGAGGGGCAAAGCAATAGTATATTCAATAAGAAAATGAAATAAAGCTATATAAGTATTAATAAGTGTTTTAATTACAAATAAGCTTAGCGTAATCCCCAAAAATGATCAAATAATAATCCACAAAATTAGTCTTAACAAAAAAAGTGGAATCCCCCCCCCCCCATGTTAGTTGTTACCCTTTCCATTGAATGCATTGCGAGGTGGGCCTTGTTTTCTGCCTCCCAGCCTTCAACGGGCAGGGCGTCTGTATGGGCAGCACCATGCAGTTGTACTGTAGGCATAGAGAGGTGCTCACCGGAATCTCCTCCCTTGGATTAATCCTGATCCCGGTCAGATAATTATGCTGTAAATAAAGAATTTCTATGCTCCCCGATAACAGCCGCTCCACGAAGCTGACCGGCACCTCACCCGTGAACCGGTTATTATTCAGATATAGATTCTGAACCGTTGACAGAAGCGGTGATATTCCCCCGGAGAGCCGGTTGAAGCTGAGATCCACGGTGGGGATTCTCACTTGATCCACAGGCTGGACCGGACCAGATAAGTCATTTCTCTGGAGCTGGAGATTGCTGATCGGGAAACTGAACACTTTGCCAGGGATGCAGCCGCTGAACCGGTTCGAGCTCAGGTCTACATAGCTCAGACGGTTCAATCCGTATAGAATCCGGTCCACCGGGCCGGTGATCCGGTTCCACGACAGTGACAGGTACTGGAGGGACGGCGGCAGTCCGACCGGCGAGAGGGACCCGGAGAGATCGTTATGCTTCAAATCGAGCCGGGTTAGGGCTCGGGAAGTGAACCGCGGAACCGAACCGGCGAGCCGGTTGTGGCAGAGGATGACGTTGGAGAGAGACGGCAAAGCTCCGACGGAGAAAGGGATGCTTCCGGTGAGCTGGTTGAAGCTCAAATCAAGCGTCTGTAGCGCGCGGAGCTGCCCCAAACCTGCCGGGATTTCACCGGATATGAAATTCCGGCTGATTGCTAGAAAACGCAAGTTTTTTAGCTGGGAGAGAGTGTGAGGTAGTGCCCCGAAGACCCGACCCGGAACGATGGTGAACTCGGCTAGGGCGGAGAGCTTGCCGATAGCCGGGTCGACCCGACCCGTGAGACCGGGGGATCCGGCCCGGGGATCGCCGAGGTTGAGGGCGATCACTCTATCTCCGTCGCAGTAAACGCCGGCGAAATTGCAGGGGTCTGACGTGAAATCCCAAGAGGCGAAGTAATTGGAGCCGTGCAAATCGTTCAAGCTCTTCCGAATCGATTGCAGGGCGAGGAAATCGACGGGGTGGAGCATGGAATGCGCCGCCGCGATCATATGGGATAGCAGCAACACGACGCCGTAAGCGCAGGAATTCGTCGAGAAATGCTTCATTTCTTGGGAGTTGGATGATGAATTTGCGCTGCCCCAGCACAAAGGAGGAGACGGAGGGTTATAAAGGAGTGGCGAAAGTGCTTTTCCGTGACAGCATCAAAAGTTGCAGAGAAGTGTAAATACAGACACAGTGGTTGATGAAAAAGAAAGAGTGGCTTCACATGAAAGAAACTCAAGATAGAGAGAGAGAGAGAGAGAGTATCAAGATTTCAAGTGGAAATTTGGGCTTGTGTAGCTTCTGGGAGAAGGTGGAAAAAAAATCAAAAAATGGCTGTATCTTCTCTGCCTGTGTAAATGAATTAGTAATTCATTATTGGGGTGGAAATTTAGGGAAGGATTGACAAACGGATTAGTAATTCATTATTGGGGTGGACGAGGTTTTATTAGGGGAGGTTCGGATTGACAAACGGATGTCCGAGCCTACGTGGCAGAAATAAATCCGAGGTTCGGGTTTTTATAAAATGAACTTTTGGTTGGGATGATGGTGACGTGTCGAGGCACGTAATAAATATGAACGCTAGCAAGATGGTGCCACGTTGGAAGAGAGAGAACAGTGTACTGACAGCTGGATGTAGAGTTCAGCTGTAATCGCCTGAATCGCGGTGCAGGATATGTATGTCATGGAACAAGTTCAGTTTTGTACCTTTGTTTTTATGTTGACTTAACAGCTTTATATCATGTTAGAGACTTGAGAATCAAGTACTATGACAGCTTCACTATGTAGTACTACTAGTTTGAGTAGTAATTAATCACTCCATCCCATAGTAGATGAGTTATTTTGTTATGTTCTATAACAGTGAAATAATTTTCTTTTTAAGTAAAAGTCAATATATTTCTTATCAGTTACTTTACTCTCTCTCTCTTCCTTTATTCTCTCTTCATCTCTCTCTCCTTTTTTTTATTTCCTACTTTATTCTTGTGTTACTTAACTCATTTAACACATTTTTTAAAAAATTACATGCCAAAAAGAAACGTCTCCACTAGACCACTACCGCAGAACGGAGGGAGCATATCATTTTATAAATGATTAAATAAATGTGTTTTATCGTATTCCCTCATTCCCAACGTTAAAACTTTTGGGCATTGAATTTAAGAAATCGTGTTGAAAAGTATAAGAGATGAATAAAGTAAGAAACATAAAGATAAAATAAAGTAAGTGATCGAATAAAATAAGAGTGATTAGATGTTTTGTTTTTTGTTAAAAAAATAAATGATTCAACTTAATTGAGACATCAAAAAATGCATACGACTCAACTTAGTTGGGACGGGGGGAGTGTTCGATTAAACTTGACAAAGGCTGAGGGTCCAATTATTATCACGTCAATATGATAATAATTCAATTTATAAGGTCTAATTCGAATATGATGTGTTGAGGAAATCTAAATTGAACACAAACTTCCCAATTACATTCAAATCCAAATACGACATAAACATGTTAGCGATGCGATTCAGTTCACCTTGACACCACACGATAACAACATGACGGCGATACAAACTCGACATGACAGCACGAAACTCGATATGATAATCTAGCTACATATGAAAAATGAAAATAATAACTTAAGCTTAACTTTAATAAAGTAATAAAAAATAAAATAATTGAAATAATACTTCTTCCTTTCACGGAAAATAGCCTTATTTGTGAACGACACTAATTTTAATGAAAAATTGGTAAGAGAAGAAAGAAAATATTCTAAAATGACAAAATAAGATTCATTTTTATGGACGGAGAGGAGGGAGTAATTATTATCCGTTTTTCAAATCCAACCTGAATTCCATCGAAATTATTTGTTGGATTAGCCCGATGAAAACATGTACTACACGAAAAGACTTGATACTGCAAATCTAATACTCCTACTAATGTTGTGTGTATTTGTGATGAAAATTATTAGTCCTAAATATGTAGTTTTTCTTGGGGTCCAATATTTGTCGCAAATTTAAAATCCGGTAAGTCGAAGTACATAGATAGGACGTTATAACTTCGAACTCAATTTTTCAAAAGGTTGAAAGTGTAATTGATATTTACTTGATTGGTTCATTTATAACTGAAGTTCGTTACAACATAAATTAAGCATTTATAAGTATAATAGTAAATGATTTCCTCATTTTCATAAGAAAAAATGTCAAGCACCCCATCCATTTTCGTTTTGCGGGTCAAAATTGTAATTGTATCTATATATTTAAATGATTCATTCATGTCCAAAAGTAATTATCACCGTCAGCATCGTACATTGAATTCATTTGGAAACTTGTTTTCTGTATATTTCGATTTGAACAAAAATTTCCCTTTCTTCTCTTCGATCACAAACTTGAGAATTAATACTTATCTTTCCTCTCTTTTAAGTTGAAGACGAAATTCCACCTTAAATAAATCATCAAACTGAATAAAAATAAGAGTCATACGACAGTTTGGACATTTATTCATATGTCTGATTTCATTTCTATTTTCTTATCTGCATCACATATCTAGCTACTTTGATTGGAAGTTTGTGATTTTGTTTGTTTTTTTTTGCTATATTATA
Source organism: Salvia splendens (assembly GCF_004379255.2). Classification (NCBI taxonomy): domain Eukaryota; kingdom Viridiplantae; phylum Streptophyta; class Magnoliopsida; order Lamiales; family Lamiaceae; genus Salvia; species Salvia splendens. Next base: position 428,426 of record NC_056032.1, read on the forward strand.
TGTTAACTAAGCAAAGTATATGTAGATACATCAATTTATTTATGAGTCCTATAATTTTCTTGTTTTAGTTCGGGTTTATATCTTGCTATTTTTTTATTTTCGAAAATAAAAATTAATGATAATAACCCACGTGCATTTTATTTATCTTTTACTTTAGCTTTTGGGTCTTTTTAGAATACTCATGTGTAGCTCTCAATTTGTGGGAGGACCATTATTTAATCAACTAAACAGTAGCCACATTATATATTCCTATGATTTATTGAGTATTATTAATATCTACTGCTCCATCATCGCTCTTGACAAAGATATTTATTTAAGAAAAAAAATTAGAGTCACATCTACTAGATTCTAAGACATTATATTATGTGATTGATGTGTATACAATAATATAACAACCTTTGAGTTCAATTAATATAGTTATATTTCAATGATTTTTTTTTAAAAAAATTGTAACATCGACATTAATGGAATAAAATATGAGAAAACAATTTCATAATCTTCCTAGGAAGGTCCTCATCTATATAGACATTATGGCAGAAAATGGTGCATCAATAATATAGACTAGGCCATGCTCTTAGCTATGAGGCATATTAATAATAGTGTGATATATAGGATGGTGAAGATGATCTTACATTTATTAATTTTGACTATAGTCAATTTTACTTCTTTTTCCAATTTTTCATAGGAATGTGACATGTCTAATATAGTAATTATTCAATTTCACTTAATGATTATATGAAGGTGAGACAATAGCAATATGTTGTATTGAAAGATAAAATTGAAAGACAATTTGTTAGGCCGTAAAGTCACACACAAAAGGGTCCATTTTTAAATGGAAATTCAGGATAATATAATTGAGTAGCGTAACCATAAATGCCCCTTTAAAGATTAATTGCCCAATAAAACATAAATGCAGACATATAACCCTGTATTTATATTTGCACGAGATCATTCAATTTAGAAAAAATGAAGAGAAGGAAAAATTTGACTAAATTAGGTATGGGTTGTGATTAATGGAATGGCTTGTAAATAAGAAAATTGAAGTGGTCCTTTCTATGAGTAAATTGCACGGGGAAATGTGCTCATTTCAACAACCCCACTACCCTTGTAGCCCCTCGAAATCAATTCAATTTTTATTTGATAAGTTGTAATTAGGTGCTATGTAAATTTGATACTAGTATATTATAGTACTCCCTCCATCCCGGACTACTCGCACATTTCCTTTTCAGCACGGAGATTAAGGAATGAGTGTATAGCAAAGTCAACAATTGCGGCCGTAGGTGATAATTTTTACTAAAAATGGAAAGAGTGCAAATAACTTGGGACGCCCAGAAAGGAAATAAGTGCAAGTGGTCCGGGACGAAGGGAGTATATGAAAGTATCATGTATGTATATTTATATTGATAAAATCGTTATTACTATGCATTGTCTCCACCTCCTCCCATCTCCCATTCTTTTGCCTCTCAAATTCATAGAGAGGGATGAGAGAATGTCTTGCTTGAAACAAAATAGTTAATCATTTGATCAATAATGATTCTCCGTTTATCCCATAATCACTAAAATCTGTGACTTCTTGGATCAAAGAGAAGCGTCTTACCAATCGAGTTACTAGTTTTTAGCAATGGTTTAAGCCAAAAAAAATTAGACTAAACTCTTGTATTCAACTCTAATTTTATGATATAATCCCAACTTTCGAATAGAAACAAAAGAAGAGCATTTAAGGAGGAAAAGGGAATAAAAACTTGATGCATTCTGAAAAGCAAAAATAAAAGAGAGGTGTGAATTGCAAAAGTCCCCAAAATGGCCAGCATGCTATGGTCTGAAAAGCAAAAATAAACCAAGACAATTTCAATGTCTACATTGACTTCACAAACAGCATGCTATAAAAAGATAAAAACAAAAGATTCACATTCATAACACAACTGTACTTGCACATATATTTGTCAGATTCACAGGGAATCTTGCCAACTCTTTTAATGAAGAACTAGGGAGTAGAAATTGATTCGAAAATGGAGAAGTATAATTATTCCTCTTTAAAAAGAGATTTAAAAAAGAAATTGGATGCAAAAGAGCAAGGCATGTAAGCCCAAAATAAAGAAGGGCTTTGATTTGGTTAGTGGTTTGGCAGATAGAAACAAAACGGTTTTTAAAAAAAATAAAGGTTTGGACTCTCAAATCTTATCTCCATCTAATGCATTTACAATAAAGTCCTTAACTATTCAGTTGTCCAAAAATATAATGAACTTATAAAAAATCAATAAGATACTCATGTATCACAATATCCTCAATATTATAATTATGCAGTTTTAGCAGTATTATTATCAAAAAAATATATTGCAATGTTATTAAATCCAGTACTATGTATTTAGATATTAGTATTTATTATTATTTTATTATTATTTGTGATTGCAGACGCACCAAATAGAATATTCTCTAAACATAAGTATGTTATCTCCATCCAATCACCAATACACTTTTTTTTTAATTCTGTAAGTTGTAATTTAAAAAAAGTACACTTAATAGTTTTAGAAACATCAATTTAGGTACTGTCCAATTTAACTGTTTGATTGTGTATTTTATTCAAAATATTTTTAAAATATTTTATTCATTGTGTTAATTTGAAAATTAGACTATATTAAATCATAAACTATTATAATTAATTTACTTTTGATTGAAATAATAAGTATATGATTTGATTTGATTAAATTAAATTAGATCAAATAGACTATTGGTATCATATTTAGTCTAATTCAAAATTATCTTAATAGATAACCCATTTGAATAAAAAAAACAACCAAATAGTTCAACAGAGTAATGCCTAAAAATTGAAGCTACATCATGAATTATTAAAAGTAATATAGTAGTAGTATTTCTTAAAATGCTGCAACAAATTTCCCACTGATGGCACATAATAATTTACAGAAACACAACATATGAAGGAATTAACAAATTAGCAGAGGAATCTTCACTAAAATGAAGGGAATCTGATTAATGAAATGTTGGTGTTGAATTACTTTTCCATATTTCCATTTCACTCCTTTTTCCATGGAAAACAAATGTTACACAAAGCAACTAAGTTCTATCATCTGTACAGAAGATGATACAGCAAACGTGAGAAAACCCAAATTCATCTTCTCCATAAACAACAAGAATGTTATATTTACAGCAGTATACATACCACATAGGGCAGTAAGGTGCACATGTATCATATCATGTATATTGTCGTCGTGATTTTGTTCCTTCCCGTCGCACTGGATTCTGATTTAGCAGTCTTCAGAGAAATCAAACATCCCGCCAATCCAACCTTCCTCTTGAGGCCCTTCCTCGTCTTCCAACTTCTCCTCTTCATGCGTGTTATCACCAGAATTCACCTCATGTGTTATAACTTCAGTTGACTGCTGATGATCGGGGAGCTCTGGTTTGTTATAGTACCCTTCCTTAAATAAGGGAGAAAAATCTACAGTTGCATCGTTCCTCAAAGGAATAACGATGTCTGTGTCTGAGTCAGGATTGTCAACATTCAGCAACTGCATCTCATTCCCCAGTGAGGATGACCTACTGATTGCAGCATTATCCAAAAGAAGATTTCCATCGCATGTGTTTTGTGAAGGACATGGAATAATTGGCATAGACCCCTTGACACCGGTCTTACCCTCAGCATGACCAACAACAATCGGAGGGCTGTCAACGCTCATGTGATCCAAATCAAGCAAATTCTCCATTCGTCTGGATGATCCTGGTGTAAAAGTACAGACCTCGTGTTGTTAATTATGTGACGTAATTCAAGATGAGAGATACTTTCTAGATAGATGAAAATGGAACTATCATTGGAAGCAGTACCACTGAAAACCTACAAACTACAAATTTTCACATTTCAAGCCGTTAACGCGTCTTACCTCCTTCTGAGCTTTCTGTAGAGCTAAAAGAGGGTAGCTTTGAATGAAAAATAATACTTGCTTCATTAGTCTTTTGCTTAGAATTATTCACAGAAGCACTAAGGTATTTTCCATCGGAAGGTATAGACCTGCATAAGTAAACCAAGTGAAATACCAATGAGAAACAATAAATAGTGCAGCTAAAACAATTAAATGAGAAAATATGATTTATCTACTAGCTAACAAAACAACCATCATAAAAAGCTGTTTACCGTTTAATATTCAACTAAATGGATAGGCCAAAGAGGCTATCAGGAAAACAGTAACCATCTAAAGTTTAGCTCAGCAATATCTCTAATATACAGTTATACACTGAATTTCCATAGACTGTAATATAAACACTGAAATACCCATCTAACATCATCTATATACACCCTATCCAAGCTATTAACTTGTGAAAATGCAATGCGGAAATCTGACGATTTCATTGGACTGTAAACTGTTCATGCACAAACAAAATATACTACTACTACTACTACTACTACTACTTAATATTTCAAAGTATATCAGAAAGATCTGGGTTTGTTGTACCAGAACATGTTGCAGTAGAGTTTGCGAGTATTTCAATCATAGAGAGGACAAGTATAACCAAGAACAATAGCAAAGTATAAGGTATTGATGACCTGTCATTCCAGCCAGATCTTGCTCTAGGAAAACTGTCAAATATTGGCAACAAGTCTTTATGCCTTATTTCAAGCTCATGTGAAGAAGCCATCTCAATTTCAAACTCCCCACCTGGATAACATTCTGCTAGTGGAGATTCCATTACATGGAAATGCATCTAATTCAAGAAAGTATATTGAGTTAAACAAGAGCTTCATTTATCACAAGAACGTCAATTATCTATAAATGTATACCTTTGACTTTTGCCATATTGGTATCCTGCCAGAGTTTATTTGTACTTCTGCGTTTGACAAATACCAGTGAGATCTATCTAGTGACTTCAGAGAATCAGACTTAGCAAGTTTCTTGTCACCAGCACTTGCATTCTCCCTAAAAACCATTTTGGAATCCTCATCAATTTCAGCATCATCCAGTCCATCAAAGATACTGCCAGAAATGCACTCCTCTCTTTCCATGTTATCCAATCTTCTGCATACATCCCACCACTGAATGGGTTCTACTTTCACCCTTAAGTCCTCATTTTGAGGGTTGGTTTGTGGGGCTGACAAAGATTCGGTTGTACTCCCAATCAGTTCAGGGCCCATTGAGGATAAAAATTCATGCTGGACCACAAAGCCTGATGGCGTATACACTAATAAATGCTCCAGCGAGGTACCAGTTGACTTAACCTCCAGAGAACCAATAGAGTTAGAATTATGAAAGATCGCAGCAACAGCTCCAGAAGGCACCCATAACTTACCCACCATAGAAGCAGCAACATTGCTTACTGAATTAATTAACCCGGTGTCACTGCACTTTATCCTGGTGATGACAGATAGGGTACAAGGAGGTGGAGACAAAGAAGGCTTCTCATTTACAGTAAAAGATGATGTAAACCACCATGGTCGAGTGGAAGCTAAAAACAGAGAGGTTCCTTGCCCAGGTTTATGTAAAGTATGAAAACCTTCATCTCCTCCAAAGGGAGACAGAACAAAGATATGGCAAGTTCCTCTTGCTGATACAATAGCAATCCACTGGCTGTAATGACTAAAGCAGATATCCTGGATGACCTGGTGATTAAGACAGGAAAACAAGGGGATAATGTTAAGACATGGGTTATGAAAGAGAAAAGGTAATTAGTGAACAATAGACAAAGAACACTATGCATTTACTTACTGCGCTAGTTATGCCACGATAAAGCTTGTAAAGATGCACATAGGAACTGCTCCAGTCACTGGAACCTGATCCCCCACATTTATGTGAAGGCATGATCCTAAAGATGTTCATGTTATTTCCATGTACAGAGGCCGTAACCAGAAGGGTTCCACTTGGGTCAAAACACAAAGCCAATATTGGACTTGTATGAGCCCTAAACTGTGCTATAACTTCTGAGCAAACAAGGTCCTTCACAACAATCTGCAATAATAAAATACAGCGAGGAAAACAATCATCAGCAGATATTGAAGCTCAATATCTCTAAAAGACAGAACACTAGGTACAAACATTAATTTTTTTTTATTTCTGCCCAACAGTAACTACCAAATTTAATGAAATACCAAGATTATCACTGATTTGCACTTACCACTCCAGCACTCTCTGGTTCAGATGCTGCTAGTTTTCCAGCTTTCCAGCCAGGAGAACCACTAGCATTCTCAGGAACCAACTCTGGATAATACTTAGAAAATTTCTTGTATCCCATGTCCCCTAGGGTGAGCAATCCTGCAGCTAAGTGTTTGCTAGACTCCACTGCATAACGAGCCATTATGGTGCCACTACCTGGAGATGTTGATGGACTTACACTGGAGGCAAGGCTTTTTGGACTCACCCTTCCTGTAGTTAACAGGAATGGGCGATTAGGGGGATAAGCCAACCACCTTGAACCCAAAGCCATTGGACCATAGCCTGTGTTGATTCCAAATGATCCTTGCTCTCCAACTCGCGGTACAGGATAGGTTATAACTATAAATTTCTTCTCAAGAGTAAGGGTGTCAAAGCAGTAAATCTGCAAAAGTAACAAAAAAGTTAATTATCAACTAAGTTATCATGTTCATGAAAAGTTGGAATTTGAAATAAGGGCATTGGTACTCAATCATCTTGTAAATCACACTTGCAATGGATCTCATTTAACAATCAACTATACATTGCATATACTAGGACCCGCCAATTTAAGTAACTTTCTCATTTGAATCAGATCATCCAAAGTTCCTCTGACAGAAGGCAGGCTTGTGAAGAGAACAGTTCTGAGTCCAAGTCACATCACATATGCAAAATGTGTTCCAACCAACTGAAAGGAAAAGAAAATGCAAATACTACAATCTAGCAATAGACTGTCCTTAATCCACTACACACTGCTATTAATTCATGGAATTGTTGATGATAGCCTTGATTCCTGTTTTTTTTCCCTTTTTTCTTTTTTTTTTTGGGGGGGGGGGTGATTGTGGTAGGCTCATGTGCAAATTGTAATCAATAAATGTTATGCCCAGGGTGCTTACTTGCTCTTCGAGACCAATAGCTACGACTCGGGAGCTGCATCTAACCATGAATACTGCTGATTTGAAGTCAATAACCTTCACATACTCATTCGACTTCATTGAGTAAAACCGAACAGCAGTAGGGGGTTCCATCAGGCTCCCAAATGATGTTTCTGTCAGACCATATCTACCATTGCCTTGACCAGTATACTGAGGTGATGGGATTCTTTCATCCTCATTCCCACCAACCACCACCAGTATAGGGTGTGATGATTTGTACTTTCCAGTACCATCACAATTTGAAAGAGTTGGAAGCATCTGTAAGAAGCTAACTGGTCCATCACGCTTAGATACCAGTTCACTTAACCCAGAGGCATCCTCAACATCGAAGACCTGAAAACCTTTCAGATAACCAAGTAATAGGACACATCTCACGGAAGTTGCACTGAGCTCTAATTTGTCAAAGCCAGCCCACAAAACCTGATAAACAAAACTAAACTTTGTCTAATCAATGGTTCCAAATTCCAATTCAGCCAATAATTGACAATAAAAGTAACAAGGTTATTTCAACTGCAAAGCGAAATAAATGAATTTGATGTTCAGCGAACAAGAAATAATTGGTAACTTCTTTAAAAACTTCATCTTTCGAAACATAAGGTGATGCGACTAGATTCATAGACAGAAATCAACTTCAAAAACCTAAAATACAGCAAGGAAACCTAAACCGATCCAGAAAATAAATGATCAACTCCACGCAACAGTTATCCGGATCAACTTTCGGCGAAATAAACCAACTTTTTTTTTATCAGAATTAAAACAAACCAAGTTCGGTTGGCCATTTCTCCAAACTTGTACGACAAACAAACAAGTAACTGCCGTCTAGGATTCAACCAAGTCAAGCAACGAGAAATGACTAAAATACAATAACAGAATCAAAATCGAAGTCAGGAATATCGACCTGCTCTTTCCGATCGTCTCCTGGGTTGGAAATGGAGGCGGCGACGGATGCTCCGGCGGATCGCACAGCGGTGCTAGCATTAGTCGACACCGTTTTGATACAAGACGAGATAATCCTCAACGAATTAGGCAGCAATTTGGTGGTCTTACCCTTGCCTTTCTTCATTTCTCCAATAGAAATACTCGGTATCCTCAATCAACCCTTCCCAACCACTACCGCCTCGCCGCAGAGGTCGGAATCCAGTCCACCGCCGTCGCGCACCGCCGCAGAGGCCGACGCTTCAGCCGAGCTGGCGTCGATCATCAATTTCTAAGATCGGCGGAGAGAAATGACGACACCACCGCGAAACAGCAGCGATAATTTTGGGAAGATATCGTAAAAAATGGGTGAAATTGGTGGGGTTTGACTTGAAGCGAAAATGCTTGTGTTTACTGTTATGGACTGTGTTCGATGAGTATATTAATAGATACACGCGATTGTAAACCAAATCTATCCACATCCCCAAATTCAGAAAATTTGAAAACCGAAATCCAAATTTCGTCTTAACATTAATTCTTCTATATGAAGTAATTCTTAGGTTTATTAAAGAGAATAATACTATTTTTTAAAAAAATTAATCGTTTACAGGTCATATATTGAATTAATTTTTTTTCCATATTTTATGGACGACAAACTCGAAAAAAATTAAATCAAAATGTTAAGCACGCCGGAAGGGATCACCTACAAATAAATAAGATTATGTGTGATATTTTCATTGCTATACAAGAATTAAAATTACTTGACAAATTACTAGTACTAGTATTATTTAATGTAAATAATCTAAAATACTTAAATAACTTCCCAAAATGAAAAAGGTTCAATTTTGAAATTACTAGTACTAGTACACGGTATGCCCATGTTTTCTTTGATTTTTAGTTACATTTTCCTAATTTTATTTTAATTATCGATTAATTTATAGATCTTGATTCTTGAGTGTGTACGCATCACATGCGAGTAAATATAAAATAATAGTAGTATCATTTTTTTTATAGCGACGTAGTGCATCATAGTTGATGCTAGTAGGAGTAGTATTTAAATGAAAAGGTTCAATTTTGAAATTTATGTGCTCTACTTGTGAATTTAGGTGCAATAAACTCTTGATAATATGGGAGTCGTACGTATAAAATACAACTAATTTAAGCATACAAAAAAGTGAATATATATCTATAATTTGGAAGGTCGCTATTTCTTTACATGGAACCATCCCAATATACGCCCATGATTATGAATCTTCAAATCCAACATAAAAATATAGTAACACGAATAAAATCATATGTACAACAGTACAATTTACAAACTTTTGTTGTCTCCCTTTGTAGCTGCAATTTCATAGTACTAGTCTATTTGCTAATTTGATCCTATAAATCTTTACACATTAATCACATAAACTTGGTGTAGACTATCTAATCCACAAAATGCAGCCTTTTGAACAAAATTGTTGTGTACCGGTTTAGGCGGCTTCGATGGCTGACCGTGTTCGCGCAGTTAGGCCTCTCGAGAAGCTGTAGTTCTCGGCGCTGAAGAGCTCCTTGTAATACTTCTTCCAGCTTGACAGCTTCTTGCATTTCCTAATCAAGTCTAGGCTACCACAGCTCCCTCTCAGAAGCAACAGAATCTGCATTTTTGTCATATGGTGCTCAGCATCGCATGATAATGATATACAGTTCAAGAAAACAAAGAATTAAAGGGGACGTTCGTGCCTGGCTCATGCGTGGGCGTTTGATCGAGGATCGCTGGACACATAATGAAGCTGCCAGGATCATGAGATTCATCTGCATTGCATTGTAGTTTTCTGCAAGTGATGGATCCACGAGCTCGTGTATTTTGTTCTTCTTCAGCAGAGGCTTAGCCTAGCATAAGGTCGGTTCGTGGAAACAACGAGTCGTTAGCTAAAATATGGTAAAACTGCAGCACCTCAAAGTGTAGGCAGGCTTACCCAAATAACAAGGCTTTGCTGTGAATAATCAAGGGCTCGACGCCCGGTGATGAGTTCCAACAGCAGCACGCCAAAGGCGAATACGTCAGTTTTCTCGTCAACTATTCCATGCATTAGAAACTCGGGAGCTAGATAGCTGCAGTGACTAACGATTAGGAATTTAGGACAGACGTTTCTTGGAAATTGGACGAGCATGGTGAACTAAAATCGATCAAATACCAGTGCACGAACGTACCCAAATGTGCCTTCACATTTTGAAATGTTGAGATGAGTCCATCGGTCTGGCAGCCACTTCGCAAGCCCAAAATCGCATATCTGAACGAAACTAAGCCATGCGGACTAATTCATCGAACACTTGAAAAACACATATATTCACTTGTATACAAATCATTATTCGATACAAAAAATGTAACAACGAGACATTGGGCGGGTAAACAAAGCAAAGGGGAGACGTGGAAACACCTGTTTAAACAAGAAAATACATCGGTTTCTAATTACACTACCTGAGGTTCAAAGTCCTCTGTAAGCAATATGTTTGCAGCCTTAATATCAAGGTGAATGATCCGCCTCTGGCAGCCCTCGTGGAGGTACAACAACCCCTTAGCCGTTCCCAAAGCCACCTTGTAACGAGTACTCCACTCTACCTTCTCCCTAGGATCTGTTTCGTTATAGAATAGACGTATATTTTCAGATAAAAAGAATTCACACAAATGCTGAAAATATGAGTTTTGCAATGATGCACTAACTGTGAAGCATAGAAGCCAAGCTTCCAAGGGGAGATAAATCGAGAACAAGGTAGACTCCACCTTCAACGCCATAACCGATCAATTTAGCAGTATTGGGATGATTCACATGCCCCATTATCCCGAGTTCAGTGAGAAAATCCGTGATTCTTTCTTCCATGCCACCCTTTGTCAAACGTTTGATGGCAACGAGCTGCCCCCCACGCAAACGCCCTCTATACACCTCAGCATAACCGCCCTTTCCGATCAGATAACCTAATCAGAATAAACATCAATTACCATCATCTGAGGATAAAAAAAGATGGATCCTTTTGAAACTATCAAAGGGCAAAGCTAGCAACCTTGACAAAAGTTGCTGGTCGCAGTCTGGAGTTCTAACAAGCTAAAGCTCTTCCATTGAGGCTTAAAATAGGGATGAAGAAAGGCGTTTGGCTCGCTACTAACTTGCTCCCTCAAGCTGCTGCTACTGCTAAATAATTTCGAAAATGTAAGAGCATTGAAGGGCCGTTTGGATTTGAATCCAAACAACTGGAGGAATCGGGGCAGTCGGGAGGCTGGCTTAGGATCGATCTCGACAAGGGATTCCGAGGTGCTTGCTCTCGAGGAATCAGTTTGAGATTCTGCACATCTCAAGAAATCCTCAAGAACTGTGTCTGGTGAATTAGCATTTGTTTTCTCCCTCTCTCCCTCCTTCTCCATACTTTAACACCACAACACTACTACTACTCTACTGTAATAATAAAAAAAAACACATCTTTATTTTAGCAAAATTGAAAATGAGGATATGCATAATTCATTGGAACTAGACCTTAAAAGTAAGCACAAATCGCAAATTTTTCAGCAAAATGCAGATTAGCACGAAAAATGATACGGATAGCAAGAAATTAAAGGTAAATAGTAGTCCTATGATGGATACACAGAATTGGATGTGCAAATCACTTTTTATCAAACACCTTGAGCTAATTACAAAAAAGACTCAAATCTAAAAAGGTTTTTGTTTCCAGTAGTACGATTAAAGAGCCGACGTTGCGCCTACAACAAGAGTAGAGAGATGCATGCCATGGAAAGGGAAGCTGACAGTTTGTGGGAATTCTAGAGAAACAAAAAAAGGAAAATCAGCAAGAGAGGTTTCTTGCTCTGTTTTAACTTCTAACACCGACAAATTTTGAAAATCGTTTTTTTCAACTCAAAATTATTGGTGATGGTGAGTGTGCATGAAGGAAGAAGGGTGATGGTGATGATTACATCTTCAAAGATAAGCTGCTTCGGCTTACCAAACCCCCTAACCAACCTTTTTTTGTTATTTTTTTATCCAATGTTTATTTGATCGGTGGGATTTTGTCAGCAGAGCAGCCGCCGAGAGCTGATGTGTTGGAGTCAAACGAGGCGGTCGGCGTGAGTTCAATTATCAAAATTAACATGTTAGATTTGTGATTATAAAAAGATTAGCTGAAAAATGATTATTAGTAAATCTGATATTCATATTTACTGTAGAGACTCTAATGTATAGAGAGTGTGTGGCCCACCATAAAATAATCAACTATAGGAATTAATTATATGGATAATCATTCAACTGATGCCTCTCCTATGTGTTTAAATCACTCCACTAATCATTTCAACAACTTATTGCATCTTTATCTAATACACGTACGCAACCTATTACTTTATGCAATAAATCACCCCCATTCTTGAATCATGAATGTTCCATTAATTTAACCTATTTGGTTTATAAGTTACTATTACTAATACACAAAATAGGATCGTTGCAACTTAATACGGTAAGCCATATTTATATATCATGTGAATTAGGTGTGTTTGCCAAAATTACTGTTCATTCTGCAAATTTTAAGATTACCTTGATCCGGTCTAAGCTTGAGATATTTTCATATTAAGTAAGCTTAGATCTAAGGTAATACTATATGCCAAATTATAAATAAATGCTTGAACAACAGTTTGACATTATTTCTCTAAAGTTTGGCATCAAAGTTCGACCAGATAAATTTGGTTTCTGTCATTGGATAATTTATAGTTGGATAAAAATGTAAAAATTAAAGGTATATTAGATATATTTGTACAAAATCCTAAACTTGAGACATTACACAATACTCTCTAACTGGACGAAATTTCCCATATTTTTGGACCCCAAAAACTGGGCCTCCTCTTCGTGTATTGAATTATTTTTAAAATGAAATTTAAGCCCAGTATAATTGTTGGAAACTTGAGAATGCGCTCTCTAACTACAGCCCATTCTCACTAAGCCACAGATCTAATTGAATTGATTACAAACGAGTTTATTTAATATTTTATGGTTTAATAAATCTATCACAGACGAAAATTGATTGATACAATAATTGCTGTATTATAAAAAGAAGGCAATTAATCTCATGTTTTCAATTGGGCTGGGCTATCACAACACATGTCTAAAAAGTTTTTATGATACTTTATTTTCTTCAATAAATTATCCGCAGCAACTTTATAGTATATTTATAGGACTCGGAACAATTCAAATTAAATAACTTGTAGGTTTAATTTGTTGAATAAATGCACCCCGTCACCTACTTTTCAGGCTTATCACAAGATTCCTCAAAGAAATACTAATAAATTAATTTGGCTATTTCGCCTAATGGTGCACAATTGACTTTTTTTTTTCATTTTCGAATGTGTTCCATCTGCTAGTTAGATCCATTTATATGATAAATATTTAACCCCTAGCCTTATTTTTAAAGAAAATTACTCCATCCATCCGTCCGTAAAATGTTTAATTTTGTCATTTTTGTTCGTCCATGAAAAATTGTCCTTTTTTTCCTTCTGTTTTGGTAAATGGACCTCACTTTCCTCTCACTTTTTACACTCACATTCTAGTGTATAAAACTAATATATAAACGTGGATTCATATTCCACTAATTTTTTCAACTTAACTTTATTCACATTTTTTAAAACTCATGCCTGCGGAATCAAATTTGGACAACATTTCTTGGAATAGAGGGTTAAATTACTACGCCAAATTCAACCAATGATTACCAATGGCCACTCTACGCTCATCAATTTCAACCAATGATTACCAAAAGACTACCAACATAAATTATTACTAATATTAATTAATACTGTATTGACACTACTATTTTTAGTCCACAAGAGGTGTCTGAGTCTCCAAACAATTAGGACAGTTCGTGCTTCGTGGCGTGATATTATGTTACGGACGTTCTCCGCAACGTGACCGATTAACTATCTTCTTGCAAGTTTTCGTGAGCAATCCTCCGACGATACTCGAAGAATAATTCACCGTCTTGCTGTTTAGCGGACGTATCCCGTTGAGCAGCAAGAAAGAACGAAAATTATGTTTGTTGCACAAACTAGGTTTTAGGGAAAATATTTCATTGAAAAATAATGGTAATGAAATACCTTATTTTATAGATTAATGACCCTAGGGTGGTTCAACTTAACCTAGACATTCGGGAAAGAACCACAAAGAAAACCCGAATGAGACTTATAGTTTTGGCCCGACTCAAAATAATTTAAATAAAAGTCTCAAAACCAAAATAACACTAAATAAGTAAAGTTCCAAAAATAGCTATTGCTTCCTTATTTCCTGAATTTGGCCGGCTGCTTCAACTTGTCCCTCGGCCTCAATGATCTCGTCGTCGTGGCCACTTCCGCAACTTGATCAGCCTCCGCTTCACCCGCATCCGGCACCACCTCCGATTCTGCATCATCCTCTCCGTGTACATGCTGCTCCTCCTCCATCGCAGCAGACATTATTGGGGTGTTCGTATCATATTATTTGCTGAACTTTATAAATGAAACCAAACCAAATTACAAAAGCGATTTAATGATTTTTTGAAATTAAATGACTCTAATAGTATTTTAACCAAGTTGATTTACGATTTTTAGAGTACGGAGTATATATTATCTTTCATTTTTGATATATTATCTTTCATTTTTCAAAAAGGAATTCAAATGTCCAAGATCTTCAAAAAATATAAAAAAAACTAGAATTTCATTAATATCGAAAAGTAAGAAATCTACTCACGGTGAAAAATATTTGTAAGATATATAGATAAAGAGGGTAAAGGGGAGTGATCAATTGCTAACTCATCATTTAATTGCTCACTACAATTAATTTAAGACCATAAGATTTTAGAAAACTTGTGGTCTACAATTTGTCACGTGTAATTTTTGTTTTTATTAATTAAATTGAAAAAGATAAAAAACTACCAAATTGGGGGTTTTAATGAAAATGTCAATATAGTGTTTCAAAAATATCAACACAATGTTGTGAGAATGTCAACACAATGCTTTGAGAATGTTAACACATTGCTCATATTGACATTCTACATGTATTATATTGACATATTTTATATATCAGGTTGACATTTGTTGTTATACGAAAAAATTGAAAATTTTAGAATTTTTTTTCAAATTTTAACATCGGAACATATGCAAGTGAGATCCCGTTAGAATCCTTATGAAATTATTGTTAATTTGATATATGTTGTGTGAAAAAATAATTTATATTGAGAAAGTTATATGCGTTTTAAAGTTATAAAATATTTTTTAAAAGTTAGTTACAACTAATTTGTTGTAAATTGACCTTAATATCCTTAACATTTTTTGTTAATCGTATTGACATTGCGGAGCTAATGATCTAGGTCATTAAATAGTATTATTTAGTTATAGTTAGGAATTAAGTATTGAATTAGCAATATAACACTCCGAGAGTAAATACCTAAAAAAATTGACTTTTATCACATAACCCACACAACAATATTCTATGATTTTGACTTCAAGCAAAACGTGTTAGTGCTAAATTTATTTGATTGAAACAAATTAGAAATATAAATAGAAAATAGATGAAGCTAACATAGAAGCTTCGGTTTCCTTTCTCCACCTTCTTCCTCTCACTCTCTGCAACAAGTCACCGTTGCTTCAAATGAAACACACTCACCTCCATTTTCTCTCAATTCACACAAACCTCAGCTCCACTTGCTACTGCAAACCTCACTATAGATGATTCGCTTCATTTATTATATACTAGTACTATTTTTACTCTCAATTTCCCAATTACTAACAATTCAATCGGCGTCCTTCTCCGTCCACCGTACCTCCCGCCGGAGACTACTCCAAAACGACACCTTTCCCTCCCGATGTCCTCTCAACTTCGAATTCCTCCGGCGGATGGTTCCGGACTCCAAACGCCCTAATCTCGGCACTCGCTCCGAGTGCCAGTACATCCTGCAAGGCCTCCGCCTCGTCCTCGCCGACCACCTCCGCCTCACCGGCTCCTTCCGCCCCCCGCTCGACGCCGCCGAGTCGTGCTGGGACGCCTACCAGTCGCTCGTCGGGGAGTACGTCCCCGGCATCAACTTCCGCCGCCGCTGCGGCTTCGAGACGCCGTGGATCGCCGGCGGGTGCATGAACATCACCACGCGCTCGGACTTCGAGGCCGCCGTGCCGCGCTCCGCCCTCCACGGCGTCGGATCCGCCTGCAATCAGTCGCTCCTCAACAATTCCCCCTGCGCGTCGTGCACCACCGAGCTCGCCCAGATCCGATCGTCGTATCTGCAGGGGGAGTCGATCGGGAACGTCTCCGATTGCACGGCGTACCCCTTCATATACGCCGCGGCGTTCGCCAATCAATTCGGCCCCACCGATGTTGGTACGACTAAGTGTTTGTTCAATCTCGATTTCACCTCATCCAATTCGAATAGCAAGAGGAAGAAGATTGTCATCTCTGTCGTAGTCGTCGCGTGCGTTGTGATTTTGATTTTAGGGTTTAGTCTGCTCTGGTTCTTACGAAGTAGAAAGGAAAGACTGTTGAAGCAGAAATTGAAAATTATGCGAACTGATACTAATTTGAGCTCTAGATTAGATTCATTTGGTGCTAGCACAACACTGATTAGGTTCACATTTGATGAAATTAAGGCGGCAACACGAAATTTCTCTAGGGATCATATAATTGGGAGAGGAGGGTATGGAAATGTGTATAAGGGCGTGTTGCCTGATGATTCCGAAGTCGCATTGAAGAGGTTCAAGAACTGTTCTGCAGCAGGGGATGCTAGTTTCACTCATGAAGTCGAGGTCATTGCGAGTGTCAGACATGTAAACTTGGTTGCATTGAGAGGATATTGCACAACCACGACGTCTCTGGAGGGTCATCAGAGGATAATTGTGTGTGATCTGATGCAGAATGGGAGCGTTCATGATCATTTGTTCGGGTTGGTGGATAAGAAGTTGAGTTGGCCTATACGCCAGAGGATTGCCCTTGGGACGGCTAGGGGACTCGCGTATCTGCATTATGGTGCACAGCCCTCGATTATTCATAGGGATATTAAGGCGAGTAACATTCTCCTGGACGACAAGTTTGAGCCAAAGGTGGCGGATTTTGGATTGGCGAAGTTCACACCAGAAGGGATGACACACTTGAGCACTAGAGTTGCAGGGACAATGGGATACGTGGCGCCTGAGTACGCGTTGTATGGACAGCTGACAGAGAGGAATGATGTTTATAGCTTTGGGGTGGTGCTTCTTGAGCTTTTGAGTGGGAAGAAGGCGATCATTGCAGTAAATGATGGACATCCAACTCTATTGGCTGATTGGGCTTGGTCCTTGGTTAGGAAGGGGAGAGCTTTGGATGTAGCTGAAGAGGGTATACCGGATTTGGGCCCTCCGGAGCTTGTAGAGAAGTATGTGTTGGTGGCTGTTCTGTGTTCGCACCCTCAACTTCATGCTAGGCCGACAATGGATCAGGTCGTGAAGATGTTAGATGCAGATGTGCCTATCCCTTCAGTACCTGAAAGGCCCATTTCTCTCATTGCGAATCTCGAAGACATCGAGAGGTCGGTGAGTAGCGGTGGTTCGGGTAATCTGTCGACGCGTGCTGGTTATCAGACTTATACTTTTGAGCACGACCATCCAGGGGTGGAGAAGGAAGATGATAACCAAAATGGTGGATAACTTCCTTTAATGTGCGCGAACAGGCTCTGTTTTGGTCGATGTATATTCATGATATGATTCTTTGGAACTTGAGATGCACAATTATTTATTGGACCAGTCCAGTCACTCTGTGTAGTTATTTTCCATTTTTTTGTAGCTCTGTTTCTGTAGAAAGATGTAGTATATTTATGTGTTTTTGACTCAAAATGAGGTCAGATTCTCTGTCTTGACTCAAAATGAGGTGTCGAGTCGAGCGAATGAGTTTTGGCCCGGTCCCGATCCCGATCCCGATCCCGATCCCGTCCTCACTTTAGCCAATGTGCTTGGACCAGCATGGGCAATATTGCTGGCGCTTGACTCACTCACTCGTAGAGAAGGCACTTATTTTTCATAAAAAAAAAGAAATGAATAATCATTCAATGAGCGAATAAAACTATTGATTTATATATGTATACCCAAATAAATTAAACAGATCTTCAGATCCACATCTCCGAATACAATGATTCGAACATGACAGATAATTCATGTCAATTTGAAGAGAGATGTTCTTGCAAACTAAATCTATGCCTCTTAATTTGACTTTAGAAAGAATGTTCACTAGTTGCACAATCATTATAAAGAATGTAAATAAAACTTCTTAGAGAATTGAATTTGGGGATATGTACGTGCAATACCTTAAAATTCTTCTTGTTCACATTAAGCCTATCTTTTTGGTTAAAGTCATCATTGCAATTGCTAACTTAGTGGAGTAGTACAGATGCTGATTAAGTCATCACTGTCGCTTTTGGCCTCTAGTCCTTTTACTTTCCCATTCAATTTATGCTAATCAAGACACTAATGATAGAATGAAAACAAATGAATAAATGATTCTTGGGAGTTTTAACTGTGGTAGATGGAGATTCTGTGCAAATTGTTTAATTGTATTTACAGATCGATTTATGCCCAACTTCAGATATTTTGCAGTTTTGCACCATGTTTTATGGCTAACCTCTTTGCTGTAAAGCTAATAGTATGAAATTGTTTAATTTAACCATACACACACAAAAAGAGAGTTTTTAAATGCTTGTTGGGATACTTTCTTAATCATATTCTTGTCTGTTTTAGGTTTCTGCAAAAGTATCCATCCATTGCATGTGATAGTTATTTGTTGGTTTGTTTGAATCCAATCTTCATGTTTCATTAGTTGGCAACTTCACTGAGTGGGACTACTACAAGTGATATGGACATACAGAAGTACTTGATGGGAATCAAGATGTAAAAAAAAAAAGGCAACTAACTTTAACTGATGTTTACTGGCATCATCTCAAATCTCAATGAAGTAAAAACAAGACAAAATACTGTTTCTGGTAATTTTAGTGATAGTATCTTTTACTGATTAAGGCAAAGATCATTTTTGTTCTGAGTCATATTTGGGCCGGAGCGGATTTGGCAGTTGAACACTATGCTGAGGGTAGATCTGTCCACAAAATACAATTGTAGAGTTTCTATTTATAGTATGAATGAAGCATATAAGTCACCAGCCACAAACTCTGATCTGCATCTTCTTCTTGCATCACATCTCCAGCTTGGCTAGTGATCAGTGATACTAGAAAAAAGGCATGGCTGGTGAGCAAGACGTCGAGAGAGGCGGAGAAGAGAGTAGAGCTCCACTTCTTGCAGCAGAGCCCTCCAAAAAGAGCAGCAATGAGAATAGATGCATGGTGTACCTCAGCACATTTGTTGCAGTTTGTGGCTCTTACGCCTTCGGATCTTGTGTACGTTCTGTCTAATCTTCTCTCATTCGATAAAAGTTTTGTGCTTTGATGAATGGTGTTTTTGCAGATAGGGTATTCTTCACCTACTCAGTCTGCTATCAGAAAAGATGTCAACTTATCCTTAGCTGAGGTTACTTCAATTTCCAAACTAGGATGTCTTATCTTAATTTGAAGTTACAAGTTGGAAGGATTCAAGATTCGATTTTTATGAATGCAGTACTCACTGTTTGGCTCCATCTTGAATATTGGAGCAATGATTGGTGCAATCACATGTGGCCAAATCGCGGACAAAATAGGCCGTAAAGGGGTGAGTTTTTGTTGGGATCTAACTAATTGCATTCCTCATTAAGAATCTTTGATTTACTACAAGTTATTGTGATGAATTGAAATGCAAGCAGGCAATGTTAGTATCAAGTGGAGTCTGTTCGATGGGATGGCTATCGATTTACATTGCCGAGGTATGGTCCTTTACTAACCACAACTAGAATCTTGTAATAGATTCCAAAACCAGTTTCTTGATTCAGCGAACTATGATAATTTCCATAGGATGCACTGCTTCTAGACATTGGAAGATTGGCAACTGGATATGGGATAGGAGTCTTTTCTTATGTGGTAAAACTCATCACGTATTTTACGATATATACAGATATTGTGACAATCTAGGAATAGGCTAAATGTTGTCTCCGTTTGGTTACTAGGTTCCAGTATTCATAGCTGAGATCGCCCCCAAGGATCTGAGAGGAGCTTTGACAACCATAAACCAGGTGGAAAACCTTGTTTTGGATATAGGACTTGTTCCAAGAGTTAAGGTTGTTTCTCATCTTCTTTAACCTTGCAGCTTATGATTGTTACTGGGGTGTCTGTATCCTTCGTCGTAGGCACGTTTATAACATGGAGGAATTTAGCATTAGTAGGTAAGACATTCTAGTGATACTTCTTTTATGTTTATAATCTGTGTAGGAAACTCACTTGTAAAACCGGTGCAGGCATAGTACCTTGTGCTGTTCTTCTCGTAGGTCTCAGTGTCATCCCCGAATCCCCGAGATGGCTGGTAAGAATCCAAATCCACTGCTTCTTGTCTTAGATTAAGAAAACCATAACTCAGATGGCATTTGTCAAGGCAAGACAAGGAAAACACAAGGAGTTTGAGGCGTCTCTACGCAGACTTAGGGGAAAGGATGCTGATATATCAGCAGAAGCAGCCGAGATTCAAGTATGCAAAAACTCCCAAGTTTCATTTTGATTGATTTTCCACAATGAATATGAATATGAGAGTGTATAAATGGACAGGAAAATGTAGAAACACTGGAGAGGCTTCCAAAAGCGAAACTACTCGATCTGTTTCAAAGGCGATATCTCAGTTCACTCATGGTTACTCTTTGATCCTCTCTTATCTTCTATTTACTTCTGTTTCCATCTCTCTAACTACCATATGTGAAACAGATTGGAGTAGGATTAATGGTGTTCCAACAGTTCGGTGGAATCAACGGGGTCAGCTTCTACACCAGCAGCATCTTTGAGGCCGCGGGTGAGATATAAAACACGAAGTTATATTCTCCACAAAACTGCAATCTGACGTTGTGAATATAATGTTTCTTTGCAGGATTCCCATCCGACTTTGGAACCATAATCTACGCGGTTCTTCAGGTACCTCGTTGCATCATTTAGTACTAGGATTGAATGGGATCTAAGCACATTCCATCTGCAGGTGATAATTACCGCGCTAGCTGCTACTTTTATCGATAGAGCAGGAAGAAAACCTCTTCTAGTGGTAAGTATCAGTTAGCAACATCTAATGCTGTTTTTCCCATTGTCTTAAATCATTAAATGTAAGAAAATCTTGTTTTTCTTTCAGATTTCTGGATCAGGTCTTTTCCTAGGTTGTCTTTTGCTAGGGAGCTCATTTTATGTGAAGGAGTATGGAGTAGCATCAGAAGCAGCTCCAGCACTAGCTTTGAGTGGTGTAATGGTAAGTTAAGTTTCTCACTCTTTTTTCATGTAACAATACAAGAAAAATAACATGTTGGGTTTAGGTGTACATAGGGTCTTTCTCAGTTGGAATGGGAGCAATTCCATGGGTGCTCATGTCTGAGGTATGACACACCAACAACTCTTCTGAACTATGATTAACCAACATGTTAAAATTGAGACGACGAATCGGTTTTTCTTGCAATGCAGATATTCCCACTAAACATCAAGGGAGCTGCAGGGAGCTTTGCCACACTAGTGAACTGGTCTGGCTCATGGGCTTGCTCCTACACTTTCAATTTCCTAATGAGCTGGAGCACCTATGGTAACAAACATTTTGCATCACTTGTATCCGTTCGTTGTTGTGACTAAAGATCGACTAACAATGATGCAATGTGGATGGATTATTGCAGGCTCATTCATGCTTTATGCAGCAGTGAATGTACTTGCAGTTGTGTTTGTGATTAAGGTAGTGCCTGAAACCAAAGGGAGAACTCTGGAGCAAATTCAGGCAGCAATCAGCTCTTCTTAGAACAATCTCCAAACTTCCTCTTCCCCATCTTTGGACCTAAGAGATGAGAGATGTTGATGGTTTGGTTATGTTGATGTTGTATGAAATGGAAAGATAGCAATTTATTTGATGTATGTTTAAGTATTTTTTGTGATTGAAACTTGGAACTTCTTCTTTCATGAATCACAATCACACCCTTTAGTTATGTTATGATTTCCCTTTCCAAAGAAAAAAAAAAGAGTCCATAAATATGTATTCCATTTTCTTCTAATTTTATGTGTGAATAATGCCAAGTTGACAGATTCACAACCGAATCGTTCAACTTTTTTTCGATTTGAAGTGGTTCAATTTTCATGTGATTTTTATGTTCAAATCAACCTGAAATACAAGTCAATAGCCCAATTTTTAAAGCCCAAATATAGATGGCAGCAGTGTAGGTGACAATCGACGAATACTAATACAGTATGTGCCCTCTTAAATTCGAAATAAATTTAAACAAGAAATCTTAAAATATTACTGCAATTTGTTTTTGCAAATTAGGGTATTCTATTTTTCAAATAAAATAAATACAGCAGAATTTAATGAGGTATATTAATGAGGTAAATATACGCAAGTCCGTAGAGGACTCTCCGCCTGCACAAAAATTGCTGGGTGATTTGAAGCCGCTGATATGAAGAAGAGCCATCAATCTAAAAGGAAAAGGGTACTGTTTCCCTTTCCCCTTTCCCCTTTTTCTGCTACCGTTTTTCTATAGAATCTATGCCTGCATTCCGTTTTATGTACCTTTTCTCTATATTTTGTTCTTGTTCCTTTTCTTTTGAGGAGATTTTTTGCTGTGAACGAAATCCCTATTACATGTTCTTCTGCGTACTCTACACATTTGATTAAATGCTACTAACTCTACTTGATTCTTTTAATTCCTCAAATTGTTGTTTGTGAGAGGGAGAGAAGGGAGGGAAAGAGAGAAGACCTTTTCCCTTCCCTTGATGCTGTTCTTTTTCCGTTTGTTTGAAAAAATGCGTATTCTCCTTTTCAGTTTTGAACCATTGATTTCTGGCTGTTTGACACTGGCTTAATTATCTTGAAAACCATCAATATAATTTTGTAATGTCTGTATGAGAAAAATTGTTAGTACCTAGTAAAGATTCTTTAGACTTGGTTAGAGGGCCGGTAGCCGAGCTCAGATACACCTCACTGGTTGCCTTTCCACATCCCCAATATCCGAACATTGTGCATTTTTACATCATTATGTAGGGATTTACATTACTCTGAATCTCAGAGGGGAACAAAAATACTATTAGGAGGTGAATCTGAGCTCGAGGCTACCTGCATTTGATTGGCATTGCTTGAACACTAGAGTAATCAGGGCAGAAAATCTATACAAGGAGCCTTGGGATGTTACGATTTGTGTTTACTTATTTGAATCACTAGCTGGTGTGATATCAGTGTGATATCAGATATGGAGTAGTTATGAAGTCGAATTCAAGTAGTTTTTGGCGATTTTACTTGTGTTCCAATGGTTCCACAGCATGAACCACAAACAAACTGTGATGAGCCCGGCTGACCTCTGCAAGCGCCCTTTGGCCCTTGAGTAAAAAATGGTTGTTACTTATTACTCAAAACTTTGTTATGCGAGATGTGGCACATTGAGACCTAAACATGATAGTTTGTTGAGTTTAAGGGATCACGGCCTTAGTTGAGACTCTTTTCATATGTCTTTCTTGGTCGTAATTCAATCTCAAGTTGACTGATTAAACGCAGATTTCTAGATTTCTGATGTCCTGAATCTTTGAACTGATAATGCTTTGTTGTGACAGCAATCAATAAGTGGTAATGCTTTGGTTGACCTATGGAGTGTGCAGTGCGCGGAATGTTTCAAGTGGAGGTTGATTCCTACTGAGGAAGAGTTTGAAGAAATCAGAAGCAAATTCAGCGAGGACCCCTTTTTCTGCAGCAAGAAACCCGGTGTTTCATGCGATGATCCAGCTGATATAGAACGCGATGAAACCCGCACTTGGGCCATTCACAAGCCCGGCATTCCAAAAACCCCTTCCGGGTTCAAGAGGACATTGGTAATGCGAAGGGATTTATCTAAAATGGACTGCTATTATGATGCCCCCAATGGCAAGAAATTGAGGGCCTTGACTGATGTTAGCAAGTTCTTGGATAAGTTTGCGGAGTTCAAAAAGAACATCTCACCTGCTGATTTCAGTTTTACAAGTCCTAAGCTCGTGTAGGAGACAAGGTCTAAGATAACATCGAACCAAGGCTGACATCAACGGGGTTCTTTATTTTGTTTGAGCTGCAATTTGTGTTTCCCATTTGCAGTGCTTTACAATTAACGGGGATTTTAGGATCATGTTTCGTTGTTCATAGTGGGGGAGAAAGAAGTGTTCCAGATTTCGGTTCTGACATAGATGTGCATACTTGGTGATTGAATGTATGTTGCATTTGCAATTATGGTACTGTTATTTGTTGTTATTTTTATGAATTGAATTTGGAATTGGATTTATTTTTTGTTGAAATGCAGGGTAAGTAAAAAAATGACATGAAAATGGTTAATGAGTGGATGATCAACAATCTTAAACAAAAATGAGCACTCAAACCTCATCCTCTCTCTTCAACACTCA
Organism: Salvia splendens; assembly: GCF_004379255.2. Lineage (NCBI taxonomy): Eukaryota > Viridiplantae > Streptophyta > Magnoliopsida > Lamiales > Lamiaceae > Salvia > Salvia splendens. The sequence goes on from NC_056032.1 coordinate 452,907, forward strand.
GATTTCAAGATTTCCATCATCATTTTCGCACTCAATAAAATCTTCCATAGGTAGATGCACAAGTTCATGAATAATAATCAGTAGAGCAAAGGTTCATGTAAACTCAAAGAAAATTTGACAGTGTTTTAGAAATGTGATGTATCAAAATTAGTTTTACAAAATGGCTTCTACCAATACTCAGTCTTTTACACTTCAACAAAGTGACAAAAACTTACAGACTGCTCCACCTATCTATCATCTCCTTTTTGTCGGCAAGCTTCGACGTTCTGCTTCTTTCTCAGCAACGATGACATAGAATTCTGCACCGAGCATCTCATGCACATCGAGATCCATAGACTTACTCAACTCCACAATTTCTGTGATAATTTCTACTGTAATCGTGAAGCCTAAAGTAGACAGCACTCGGATAGCGTTAGCTGATCTGCAAATATTTTGCCTGGTGTCCGGAGGAGTGTATTCTTCTTGTACTTCTTCATCGCCCATTGTGTTCCATGACTTCACTTTTTGTTGCTCGGATTTGTCCGACAGATCCTCTATCATATCATCTCGCACTTCAACATGTTCGCCAACCCAAACAAATCCATTACAACCAAGTATCAGGTCAATTCCGTATTGGTCTAGATGGTGAAAATGCTGTTTACGCCTTTTGACAAGATAAGGGGGTATTGTAAGCAATTGCCCTCTCTTGAGCTGTAACCAAAAACAAAAGGCAAAAGCAGAAAAATGTCCTAACTAGATTAGATGAGATAACCAACAATGTCAACAAACAATGAGCTGAACTCCTCATCGAATGTGGAATAACGTACTAACCTTTCCATATTTCTGGCTTCTTGCTTGTAGATGCAAGCAGCCGTCGTGTTGGAAGCCACGAACCTCAGCCTGAATCAAAGCATCCCTTGTTAGGAGACTAAAGGAAAATAGTTATTAGAGTTGCTAAGAAGTGTGAACTTTCAGGAGTCTTACACAGATGACATCATTCTCTTCAAATATGCTGCGCATATTCAGTTCGTCAACTGCAGTTCGTCGTCTCTGAAAACCAGTAGTAGATATTCATTCTCCATTATTAGAACTTACAAATAAAATTTACTTAGTAGGGGATAGGCATAGATAGTCTTATCGATGGTAAATATAATGTACTGCATCTTTAGAAGTAATAAAGAAGAAGGAAAGGAGGATGTGCTAGACAGATTAACTCGGTAGCAAAAAAAATGGTAGAAAACATTGTCAGGACTTGGATAAAATTATAAGAATTTAGGATATCCCTCTGTTCCAACTCCATTGGTTAATGCAATGACATTGAAATATCACAGGCATATCTGTTCCTTCAACGTGTTATGAAAAACAAGGGATATATCAGTCAATTGTTTCTGAAATAAACCATTTTTTTACATGAAAACATAACAAATATATTTGAAAAATCAGATAAAATAGGGAAGGAGCAACACACTATGACACTACACTGGCAATTAGTATAGATTTATGGCCCAAATAAAAATATTTTACATGAATATATAAAGAAGGTAGCTGTAGTTTGCCAGTAAACTCAATCATGGAATTGGATTCTTAATCCTAAAGATAATAGAAGTACAAATTCAGACCCTAAACATCACTAAATTTTTCCTACCCGAGGAGGAATAAAAGCTTAAAACAAGTATTGTGGATGGATACCTGGATGCCATCTGGTAAGTTCATTGATGAAAGCATCAGCACTGCATCCTGGCTGAAATTGATCTCCAGTTTCCACCGCTTTGGTGCAACCTTAACAGCAAAGATGGGTTCAAGATTACTTTTTCATAACTCGAGTAGTTGAAAGCAAAGGATGCATCGACTGAGCAATTACTAAAATCACATAAATATGATGATGAGATTGCTAACATTATGCGGAATTACGATCATATATCTGTACAAGCATCGTTAAACGTTGAGCAGTCAGAACATCTTTTACCTCAATAACACGGCCAATGATGATATCCCCAATCTCGGGCTTGTACCTACCATACAACAGCAAAACATGAAAACTCACACCAAAAGATACAATCTTCACTGACTAAAACAATAGAACCAAAGCATTCAGATAGTGAAACGAAAAAAACCTGGCCCTTAGAGGCCGGACATAGACAAGCTTGTTGACACGCTCCACAACTCCACATAGCGTGGCCACCAAGCGGTCGTTCATCTCGGCTGTGCCATGGCCCCTGCAACCCCCATCAAATTTAGTCCAAAAAAGGAAAATAACGTATGAGGTATTTAGCAGAGAGAGAGAGGGAATACTTGAGAATGGCGTCTTCATTATTGACGGAAATGTCGTCGGCGACGATGACAGAGGCGTCGGAATTGGATTTGGAGGAGAGAGATTCGAGCACCTCGAACGCTCTTTCGAATCTCAGTTTTTGACCTTTGTCGAGCGACAACTGCAGGCCTCTCATTTTCCGGGGAGAGAGAAAACCTTTGTAAAACCCTAACCCCTAATTGGAGATAGAGAAATTAGGGCAACTGTAATTACATAATGGCTATTGCAACTAACTTTTTTTTAACAGTAAAAACGCAAAAAACTTTCACAAATTGTAATAAAACCCGAGTCTTTATTGTATTTAAAAAACAAGTGAGAGAGAAGAAAAGAGAATTCACCTGCGTTCGTGAACAAGGAGAAACGAGGAAGAAGAAGAGGAGGGAGGGGTGCTGGAGTATTTTGGGCTTACAGAATTATAGGGATTCAAATTTCTAAGATTTAATAATTGGGCTACTAGTAACAGATCATATGTTTATATATATGTAAATTTTGTTGCGGCATGTTTATATATATGTAAAATTGTATTTTTATATTTTAATATATATTTTCAATTTGATTTGAATATTGTATAGTGTGTTTAGTGTATTTCAATTTTATAAGTTGTGCAATATTTTGTCATATAAATAACATGTGAGTTATGATTAAATTCCATTAAAATATTTAAATTTTGGAAACGGCATAAACCTGGTATATAATTTGAACTAATGAATCCTAGCAACATAAGTATTTTTGCTTACTCTATGCAAATGCAATGTTATGCGAACTCATACAAATCTGATTTGATTGAATTTAATTATTCAAATAATCATGCGCATTTATTCAAATAATTATTCAACATAGCTTCAATGATCGTATTACAAAATTAAACTTGAATCTTTGGCTTACACATAACACATTTATAGTTTCTGATACAAAACCACAGTTTTGCAGCATGTGAAACTTGATAAAAAAAACAATAACAAAAGGACAAGAACCAATGACATACTCCACAAAAGAGCATCTTATTCTGAATATCACATAGAAAATTCAAAGTAATAAGCAATGAATGAATCAATTAAGGCTGTAGTTTCTGCCCATGGCCTTCTTCTTCCTCTCAATGAACGCCTCCGACTTCTCATTTATGTTGGACGCCACATTCAGAAGAGGCCAATGCCTCCTTGTTTTCGCCTCATCCATCGCTATCGTTGCATCTTCATCATCACTCCCACTACCTTCTTCCTTTCCCTCGCTTCCCTTAAACGAAACACTCTTATGCTCCTTATCTCTCTCTCTTTTGCCCGCACCATCTTGAGCATGTTTGCTCTCTTCACCACTCACAATTAGGCCATCTCGAGCTCTGAGATCGTGGTTGAACTCAACCCCAATCTCAGACCCCTCGACATACACTGGTCGAGAGGAAGGAGGTGCAGGGAGCGCAGGGGGGCGCCTCAGCGCCCCAAACACGAGCCTGAAGAGGCGTTGGCAGATGCCTGAGGGCTGAGGACTCCTCTCCATTTCTGATCTTGATTTGTGATTGGAGAAGAGGGATGGATATGAAAACAAGAAGATTCTATTCTTTGTGGAAAAGCAAAATGGGGTGATGGTATCTATCTATGAGTACTACTTGTGATCCATCATCTCTTTCTCCACAATATATGTATAAAATGTTTTTCATGCATTGATGGATAGGGTGAATTATTTGGTGGTTTTATAGTCAAAAAAGGCATGAGAGACAGCTTTAGAGAATCAATATCCACCTTCCTTGAAATATGCTTCATTCTCTAATAGGAAAAACACTATAAATTGTGTGTATTATATTGGGAACAACTGTCTTTAATTAATCAAACATCATGTGATACACATACACACGCATGTATGAAATAGAATACGAGACGTATAAGTACAAATGTGAATGCTGCTGCAGTGCAAAGTAATGGATGAGCCGAATATATAGCATCCACTTTTTTTAGTTAATTTTGCATAATTAAAACAGAATCAAGAATAATTCTTCCACCAGAATTCCTTAAGAAAAAAGAAAGATAGTACTATTGATAAAATATATAAGTATTAAAATTGCAGTAATGTTTTTCACCGTGTTTCAGCTTGTGTAAAATACATGTATAGATATAGATTACTTGAGAATTTAGCTAGTAATCTTTCGTCAAAAAATGTGACTGAAAGCAAAGTGCATAGAATCAACAAAAGCCAATTTATACCCACATTTCAAGTGACACTGTTCATACCCAATAACCAGATCGATCCAATTTGATTCATGTTCATGGAGTATAATGGAATTGTTCAGAAATTGTGTAAATTTTACAAATTCTACACAATTTTTGAACCGTTGCAATTTTATAACTGTAATAACAAGACTCGAATTTTGTACTATCAAAATTTTGTATGTATTAGTAGTTAAATTATTTTCTAGGTATAACTTGAATGTTTTAATAAAGGAATAAAGATTATAAATTTTGTTAGAGATATTTTATTTCCGAGTTCAGGGGGTTGTGGATGATGAGAAAGGTAAGGAGGTTGCGGTGTCCAATCAAGAGGAGGATGAAATCGGAGACGTTGGTAGTGACGATGGAGGTGGTGGGAGCCCGAACAAAGACAACCTTCGAAAGCGGTTGGCTATGGAAGAAGATGATGATTTGAATTGGGATATTGAGGATAGAGATGAACCGGCGAAATGAAAGCTTCAAAGCAGATAAATTGATGTTTAGTAGTGTAATTCAGAATTTGCAAATTGGAGAAAATCAGAAAATGTTATTCAGGGATACAAAAAGGCTCCAATGAAATATCAGGACATTTCATTTCAGTTCATGGTTTACTGTAAACCAGATGTAGACTAGACAATGTAGTGTTTTTATTACAAGAAATACAGCGCTCAGTTGCAAGAAACTTGACATTTTCCCACAAGTAGTGCTACCATGAACAATATAGTGGCTAATTCCAGCTATTTTAGTTAAGTACACTTTGTGAAAATGAGTGAAAGGAGCCATAAATATAGTAGTAATCCCAAAAAGAAAGAAATTCGATACAATATTTGACCCTCTGTGATATACTCTTAGCTTCAAGCTCAACTATTTCCGGAGCCTCTAGCCATTTCACCATGACCACATATATATGTAACCAACATTAACACCTATAGCCGTCTACAAGCAACAAAGAGAAGAAGCAGAATCTCGTTCCTCACCAAATTACTCCAGAAAATGCAATATATAAAAACTCAACTTACACCAATTATATCTTTCAAGAGTTGTTTGTCTCAGTTCTCAGGCTTATTAGCGTCGGCTGGAGGAGGTAGAGACAGAAACCGTCCTCTCTGGGCACGTGGTGGGAGATGTTTTGCATGCTTCCGCGAACCACCGTTCCATGGCAAGAATACCCCAGTACCGCCACGTTGGATCTTTCTAGGGTTCACAATCACCGGGCGCATGGGGGCGGCTGCTAACACTACCATGGGAGAACGGATGAGGCCCCATTTGGGCATCATATTCACTGGCCCATAACTATTTGTCATAGGGACCCCAGGTTGCCAAAGAGTCATTGCTTTGGACGAAGTGGTCATCTCTGACGATGCATGGCTTTCTACCTCTGCTCGGACCCTGAAGAAAGTGATGCTCACCCTCTTGTTTGGAGAGGAGCACATGACGTGTCTTGCTGTATCCGAGCTGTTTCCCCTCATCACTAAAACAGACCTGAGAAAACTTCTCGAGTTAAAACCGTTGCTTCTTGTTACAATAGATAGAGTAGACTATTTGAAACTTTCAACCATCATACATACCCTTCTTTTAGAGAGAGCATGAGAGGCCCTCTGTAATTTCCTTCACCATCGTTCACAAGCATGCGGCCGAAGGCCATTGTTGATTCAGAGAGGAGGAGGGTAGAAAGAGGCTGCTCCAGGTGGGGTGGTTTTAGAAAAGGCTGAGAGTATTCCCCCTACAAAACAATACAATCACAAATTGATGGACAGTATAATTGTACTGTTGATCAAGAGTCTAAAAACCAGAATGCATAAATACCTCATCAAAGAAGTTGATGACGCAGCTGTTTGGTTTCCTATTATCTGGGAGCAAACGCCACTGAATCAAGTGATCAATTACACCTTGGAGAAGAGCTGGGATCGGCTCAATATAGTCTGCAAATAAATTTACATACCGAACATCAAAGCAAAAAAGTTATTATTGGGACAGCAAGCAACAGAGTTGTACTATATACGAAAACGAGACTTGTCATACTTCTTTGGAAAGTATTTGTGTCATCTTTATTAACGTGTCCGAAAATGGGAATGCCAAGCTGAATCAGCTCTCTCTTGTTTCCCTTAGTCTGCTGATTATATAAGATGAAGGTTTCTCCTGTATTAAACAAGACCGGGTAGATGATGAAGAATAGTTGCATTTTAAAGAAGACTGTGATGTGTAAATCAAGCTGTCTAGCTCATCTATATAGGATAATCTTCAGCATCTTCATCTATTGGCTAAAAAATAATTAAAAGGTAAACATTATGTGCGATCCATATTAAATAATTTTATCTGAAAGTAAAAACAAATGCCCAAACCTGCTCAAGCAAACCTATAGAAGATGCCCTTTACAATCTCATAACTTCCGCCCAAAAGGAAACAACTAGTTTAACTATAAAAGCATCACGAATCACGGGATCCACCTGACAGTTCACCATTCTGACCAGCAACTCGGAGTTCATTAACAAAGTCATTCAGTTTAGATAGCTCAGTATCAGTGAATATGTCGTCATATAGCTTAAGACCTCGGACAACATTCACCTGCAAATTTTGTGAAAAAACCATTAGTTACCCTGCTTGCCACAGAAGCATCTAGAACTTCCCACGAAAGAATAGAGTGGGAACAGCAATGAGGAAATACTTGCCATGTGCCCTTTCACAGGTTCCTTTGCCACAAAACCTTTTGTCATCTTCATCTGGGCACGGCGTGCCTCACACTGTTCATGGTTAGAACAGATATCAATAGGTTCTGAGAAGGGTTGCACTTCCTGAGACCCTGCATTTCATATCACAAAAAGGATTGATTATGCAATAATCAAACACAACATTAAACTGAAGTGAAGAAAACATTCCCTTGTACAACTGGTGGGCTCAAAGAGATAAAAGCTTCCTGTAATTCTTCCCATCCTGGATGTAGAAACAACCACCATTCTAGTTGTCACTTTCTCAATCATGCATATACAAATTTATTTGAGTAACCATGAGGTTCCTTCATTCAAACATTCTAAGCCATTTTCATATTCTGATGTTCTTGGTTAATTTAAGTAACAACTATGTTACTTCAATTTAACAATCGCTAAAAATTATGTATTTGAGCATGATAAGTGTCCTTAGCGTTTCAAAAGGTTAGCTAAAATAAAACTGGAAATCGAAACATTATATCCAGACAGTAACATAACCAAATTGAATTACTATTCCTAAGGTATCATGCTAAAGAAAAGATGAGAAGAGCAGAAATATCAGGCATGAGAAAGACAAGGCATGCCATTCTCAAAGTGTTTAAAACGCCATCAAAACTAATATATCATGCCATCCTCGTTAAATGGTAGCTACTTCGACTGAAATGCAGTACACAATAAATATTAAATGGTTATTGCATCTTTACTGCATCTAATGTTGTTGGGTTACCAGACAGTTTATGGAAAGTATCTTGAGTTTTGAGAAAATTAAGTAGCACATAATTGTACATAATTAGAACTGCACTTCTAAAAGTGAGGTGACCCTTTAATGAGAAAATTAAGCAGCACATAATTGTAGCCCACTTGCGCTGCAATGAGCGGAGCCAACAATATCCATCGCTACTGCCGCTCGGTGTTCATAAAGATGCATTCATTTCTCTTGGAACTAACGAATTGCGGAATAGTGCTTACAAATTACAACTGCACTTCTAAAAACTGTAAAGTTGTGCTGCCACAGAGAAAAAAAATGATTATTTTTATGTCCTTTTCCTGATGTATTCCCCCCCTGGACTCTTTTCCCATGTTGGTAGTACTCAACTTAGAAAATAACAACTAAATAAAGAAAGGTGGAGTAATTGAGTTTTAATGTATAGAATAAAACAAATAATACTCCATATAACATCATTTTAGAAACATTCTGAGCATTTTGCTAAGAACAAAAAGATACGATGACATATATTTGCTGTACCAAGCAAGAGCTCCACTAACATGCCCAGACAAATTTTAGAAAAGAAGGAAAAAGGTAGCACCTTTTGTAGAGCACTGAATATTGAATGGGCATAATTTTTTTGGGACTTTCCTTCATTGAAATAAAAACTTTTAATAGTCGCACATCTGCTCTCGTCCATTACATGCCACAATTGGAACATATTTGACGGACCAAATAATATTCCATATTCCCACTGAAAGTATCTAATCTACATGTGGCGAGTTGACTCACTCGAGTTGCACGAGTTAGACACAGCGAGAGCCCCTAGAATCAAGGAAGAGTATCCGATGATAAGAAGGGAGGCAGTGGGCCACCCACAGGGCGACAAAACCAACTAGTCGCAGCCACGCCGGCTGAAACGTTGGCGCAGCCCCCTCATCAAATAAGTCAAAAGAAAAAATAATGTAAGTGGCACCTCACGCATCTCCAGGTGGACCTTCAATTAATGATCAATTTCTGTTCCTGTAACCAACTCTGTTAGGTTGCTATCCTGCAGTCTTCAACTAACTCTATCACTTCCTCGATTTTCTAAACAATCCTCGGGAAAATAACAACCGATTTAGCCCCCGTACAAAACGGTTCCAGATAGTACTCACTACTTAATTTATGAATTGGATCTGGTTTGAAGATGAACTGTATATTTATGAAGATTACAGATTTCGCTTTAAACTAGTAAATGACAACTTGTAATTACTAAGCTAATAAATCACTTTAGCATTAAAATTCACAACTATGAAGTAAGGTGTGAATGGCAAGATTGGTTTTCTATTCTGTACAATCGAATTGACAGCGAAATCAATTGAAAATTTGATAAGAGTTGAATCAAATTATAAGATTTAATCTGGAACTTGCGAGGAAAAAAACAGAGACGAGGAGAATGGATTCGACTAATAGAAATCTAAGATCTAAGAACCGGAAAGGTTACCTGTATCTGTGATCTCCGACGAGAAATCTTCGTCGACTACTTCACCTCCGCCATTATCATTACTCGCCAACGATTTTTCCTGATTATTGTCTTTCTGTTTCTCTTCCCCCTCGATCGCCGCCGCGCAACCACCCTGAGCCTTCGTCACCTCCACGTCATTCTCCGATCTCTTCTTCTCCACCACCTTCTTCAGCTCCGCCGCCACGTCGGCGATGGAAAAGTACTTCTGCATCTGAAGAATCGGAATCCAATTCAACCTCCGCTGGTGAATCGCCGCGAAAGCCGATTCGTACGCCGCCCCGTCCTCCAGCTGCGTCAGGTGGCCGCACAGCGCGTCAATAATCGCGTTCGCCGCAGCAAACTCGCCGCGGAACCAGGCGATAATGGCGTCCTTGGCGAACGCCTCCGATGCCGCCGTCATCATCGGCAGCTGAGGCTGCTGAACCACCGCCGGAACCACCACCGGTTTGAAGGCCGCCCGATCGGCCTGTGCTGCTGGTGCTGCTACGCCCACCGCCGGCGGCATTCCGAACAACCTGGTCAGCGTATAGCTAGAAAAATCTCAGGTGAAGAAACAAAAATAGATAAATCGTGATTGCTCTGAATCGATATGTTTTAGTTTCAGATTTTGATAGTTGCGTTGTGTATGTAAATTTGGCTTCTAGAAATCTAACTGAGAAATGTATTCGTCTAGAATTTGTAGAGAGCGGAAAAAAGCGCTGAGAAGAGAAGAGAAGGTGGTGATGAAAGCGAGGGTTTACGTGGATTTATATGCGCGGTGGAAATGTCCGCACCCGTGGGGACAATTTGCTGACGTGCCAGAATTATAGTAAATCACAAAATGAGGTGGCAATATTAATTAACGCTAATTGCAGTGTATCTAATTAGATTCAAATTACCCGTGATAAATAATTTAATACGTTCACTTTATTTCTTCTGGCGCCATTAAATACGTCGCATTCGACACTGTTAAATGTGATTTTCTGTGAGTTTATAATTATTTATATTTACAATTTGCCCTTTTTAGAAAATGCAAACCATTAAAAATGTTTGGGTTCTTTATAGATTAGAGTCGATTATTAGTATTCATACGAATGAACTTGATCAAAATATGTATTAATTATAGGTGATATTGTTAATTTATACAGTACACTAGTGCAAAATGAATTAAATTAACGGCGTTAAATATTTAATAAACGTATTACCGAATCTACCGTGCGAATTAGCAATCATGACCAGCTAATCGATAGTATATAATATAAATTTATTAACTTGACGAAAAAGTTATTACCTCATCACATCCTTACTTGTCGGATTCCCGAGACTAAGAGCACCTGCAACACATCTCGCGGGTGTCTCTTATCTCGTCCCTCCGAGACGAGACGGACGCGGGACGCGTTGCAACGTCTAGTCACCATCCCGCCGAGACGCCCGTCCCACCGAGACGGATGGCGAGCCGTCTCGCCACGCGCCTGCGCTAGCGCCACGAGTGACGCCCACTTGCCAGCCCGCGAGTTGGCTTCGTCACGCTAATGTAATAAATCATTTTTAAAAAAAATTGAATTTAAAAAAAATTAAAATTAAAATTAAAAAACGGTAATATGACCGTTCAACGGTCATTTTAAAAAAATTATTTTTTTATTCTATAAATGCTCTTCTTTCTCACACATAAACACACATCTATTCTTCTAAAATCATCTCTCTTTCCTCTCCAATTTTCATCTCAAATCATCTATTTTATTCTTCTCCCTAATTTAATCCATTCATGGATCTATTTGAGCAAATGCGTCGAATAATGAAAGAATCGCTTGAAGAAGATCGACGTACGGAGGCGGAGGAAGCCGCGCCGCCCCAACGACGATCCCGGACTTACATCCATCGTAACCGGGAGGAAGCCGCCGCAAGGTTAGTACGCGACTACTTCTGTGATAACCCGGTATGGGGAGAGACCTACTTCCGTCGCCGTTTCCGCATGCGGAAACTGCTATTTCTGCACATCGCAAATACATTGGCAGCCAGGGAAGAGTTCTTCCAAGAAGGGTTCGACGTCGTCGGCCGTCCCAGTCACACGACGCTGCAGAAATGTATTGCTGCAATCCATCTGTTTGCTACTTGACAAACGGCGGATTTGTTCGACGAATACCTCCACATTGGAGAAAGCACCGGGAGAATGTGCTTGATGAACTTCTGCAAAGGCGTCCGGCAAGCCTTCACCGACGAATTTCTCCGGAAGCCAAGCACCGCAGATTGTCAGTTTCTGCTCCACCTTCACGCAGAAGTGCACGGATTCCCCGGGATGCTTGGCAGCGTCGATTGCATGCATTGACAATGGAAGAATTGCCCTGTGGCGTGGAGGGGATCATACACGAGCGGCCACAAAGGCACCCACCCCACTGTTATACTCGAGGCCGTTGCCGACTACCGGCTATGGATTTGGCATGCGTACTTCCGGGTCCCCGTATCGAACAACGACGTCAACGTGCTCAACCAATATAACCTCTTCGCCGAAGTTTTGGGTGGTAAAGCGTCGGCCATCAACTTCATCGCTAACAATCGGCGGTATAAAATGGGTACTATCTTGCCGATGACATCTATCCGAAGTGGCCAATCTTCGTGAAGACGTTCAACAGACCGGTGAATGAAAAACATGCTCTCTTTGCGCAGAAGCAAGAGGCTGCTCGCAAGGATGTGGAGAGGGCGTTCAGGGTTCTCCAAGCGCGCTTCAACATTATCAAAGCCCTGGCTCGTACGTGGTTTATGGAGAATATGGTCGACATCATGTATACGTGCATAATCTTGCACAACATGATTGTCGCCGACGAAGGCCCTGAGGCGGGAAGTTGGTTCGACCCTGAAACCCTCGGAAGCTCTACCGCAAGTAGTCCGCCACGCAGTGGAGTGCATCCGTCTATGCAAGATCGGTTGTCTATTCGGGCAAGGACACGTCATTCTACCGCCCACGGCCAACTCCAAGATGATTTAATGGAGCACATTTGGGCAAAATTTGGCAACCGGTAGACGCACATGATCTTTCTTCTGCTTCTTTGAGCTTTGAGATTTTGAATTTAGAGAGAGTGAGCGGAAGAAATTAAATTATGTATTTTTCATTTTTTTAGGATTTTCAATTATTTTTTTTTTAATTTTTTAGAATTTCAAGTTGTAATTTTATTTTATTTAATGAAGTGTGTTTTTATTAATTGAATTTGTTGGAAATAAAAATAAAAAATGAAATTGAATGAATAGTTAAGGGATGAGATGGTTAAGAGACATATAAGAGATGGATGGTTGCAGGTGTTGTCTCTTAGTTAAGAGATGGAGTGAAAAGTACAGTGGGGCCCATGAATAGTTAAGAGATTAGACGGTTAAGAGACGGATAAGAGACAGCATTGCGGATGACCTAAAGCGTAATTTGGAAAAAAAATAGTACTGTCATTTTTAAGCATATGGAGTACTATACTGTATTTGAAAATTAACAAAATTAAACCAATATGCAAAATATATATAAAAAAATTTTATTTCAGTTTTTAGGAACATTCAAAGTTTCAAACAGTGCACACTGGAAGGCCAATTATTTTGCTAGAAAGTATAGTTGGCATAATCATGATTAAGGTTAATACCTGTCAAGTGTATCAGGACGAAACTACCTTCTTTACCATCCAAATTAATTACTTGTCTTCATTTACAAAAATCATTACATATGGTTTGATATTAAGCTCATGTATAGGAATCGCTTATGACACATTTACATACTTAATTACTTATAGTAGTAGAAAAGAAATAGATGACATCCATTTCAATAGTAATACAATTAAGAATTTAAGAGTAGCACAAGGACCCCTAAAGTAAATGCAGTGGACATGTGTTCATAAATATATTTGTATCTACAAACACAAATTAGTTAAAAAGCGTATTATATGATTCGTAAATAACTAAATGAATCAATATCTACATAGTTGACTATAAATGAATCAATATCTACATAGTTGACTATTATGCTTCCACTTTTTTTTGTTTTCGGATGGAAATTGTTTAATTTATATGTTTTCACTTTTTTTTGTTTTATGTGAAAATTATGAGGCTATTATGTATATATATGTATATATATTCACATATTCGAAATCAACCAATAATAAATTGGATATGATAACTTTTATAAAAAATGTATATCTTGAAAAGACACATCAATAAAATTTACCATAAATTATATACAGCATGAATACACACCCAAAACTTCAAATAAATTGTAAAAATCTACCGTAGATTGAATGGGGCTTCTAAATACACCGTCACCACTCACCACCCGTAAAATCACGTGAAATTTATGAGCAATATATAGTTAGCTATTAAAATTTGAATAATTAAACTTTTAATGAATTATATAAATATTATATTGTGAAGTGTATATAGTTTTCGCTATTTATTTTATTATTGTTAGGGATAGATTTAACAATTGTGTAACGAATGTCCTGAAAAAGAATATAGATATACTTAGTATTTACATGATATTTATGATTATTAACACTTTGTTTTGATTAATTTAAATGTTTACTAGAAGTATTTCAATTACTTCATTATATAAATATAGTTTAAAAATTAATAAAAGATGAGAAGACGTGAAAATGGAGTATGAACAAGGTTGCGAGGACCACATGGGTCAACATGAGCAAGCATCGCCGTGCAACCCATGCTATCTAGGCAACACAACATTAATAATTGTTCAAAAATGTTAATTTTTTTTATATAATGGATTAGTAGCACGTTAAATTTTAATGCTCGAAAATCGAAATTAGATTATTACATTTGATCTTTTGTTACCAAAAGTGGCTCGCTGTTTTGTTCCAAATACTTTTCCATTAAAGTAAAAGTGGTTTTCTTTCGTTAAAATTGATGTGAATTTTTATTCACTTTCTAAGCATAATAATTTATTTAAAAGTAAGATGTTGTTAAAGCAACTTTATATAGAATTTATTCCAAAATACTCTACACCAGCTAATATGATTATATCAACGCATTTGGAATCAGGATTCGTTAATCTTGATATTAAATGTAGATATTCTATAACTTTATATAGTTGAAATTTGAACTTAATTGTAATGCTTCAAATTCATTGTTAAATGCAAATAGTGTTACGTTAGTAGGTAAAAAACACTAACTTAGAATATAATTCAGTAAAAATTCATCTTTATTTTATTTGTCACATAAATACATTAATACATATAATGTTTTTTAAAAATATATTATGCGAAAAAGAATCTTTCTCTAGGAACAATATATGTAAAAGATGCGTGCCGTGCTTGATTTTATTTTTAAATGACATTGGTTTGTAAAATAAACCAAGGATAGACTTTATTCTTACTTTTGGGGCTGTGTTTCTTTTTATGAAAATTAAATTTTAAATAATTATTTCGAAATGAATACAAAAAAAAATCATTTACCAAAAAGCTATGGAAAAGAAACAAATGCTTAAATATTCCAACAAAAGAAAATATATTTATCAACAATTAGATTCCATATTCCTATTCAAAATTTCGGAACTTTGTAGATTCCTTCTCTTCTAGAATTAAATACTATCATGGATTCCTAGCTTGTGGTGAATAGAGTGAAGTGAACTTATATTGTTGTAAACCATTTGAAAATTGAAGTCTTTTTCCGAAAATCAAATAAAACTGAAGGCTGTCGTTAAGTTGCATTCGCATCAAATTGATATATTTAAAATAGTTATAACGAGAGAAATGGATCAATAATGTTACTTAACCAATTAAGAAATAGATCAATAATGTTTACCTAAAAAAGATAATGTTAATATAAAATGTAAATATGTAAGAAGGATGGATGGAGTATTAAATACAAATGATAAAATGATTATTTGGTCGATTCACTATTGCGGTAGTGATTCTCCTTTATCCATCCATTGTCTTTTTACTAACTTTATATATTCGCTTTTAGGTATTAAATAAACGATGGATGATGAAGAATCGTTTTAGCAATAAATATGGACCATCCAATTTTCTCTCATCGCTAGTTCTCTTTTATATATTAGGGTAAAAAGCTTGATATATTGGGGGATACCATGTGGTTTCACCACCTCCACTGTCTACCTAATAATATGACACAAATCTAATTTTTGCAAACTATTATTGGTGTTCGTTGTTTTCTTTATTTTTACTTCCTCGAATATTATTTTTCCTCTGACAATATTGGCACTTACTAATATAGACCCTTGTTCGATTTCTTTGATTGAATAATGAAGATTACAAAAAAAATTATTATAGTATATGTGAACATCGATTGAAATTTTAAAAAAATGATTATAGTATATGTGAACATCGATTGAAATAGTTCCAAATTGTACTTGACCAATATTAACAAACGTGGACAAGCTTAAATCAAGAATATTGACGGCTAAATGTTGGTAATGTATTTCTCAATAATTAATGTTCATAGAATTTAATTCGACAAAGAAGGCTATAAGCAATATGTACAATCATAAAAAATAATTCAATGTTTTAGTTGGAATTGGTCTCTCTATGTATATATAGTCTCTATATATTTATTAGTATATGGAGATGATGTGCACGGTATTCATTTGAAAATTATAGGAGTGACATCTTACTTCATCATACAATAATATTATTTTGTATTTGGTGACAATTTGGCCATGTCAATAAAGTTGGTGGCATGGAAGGTATGAATGGGCTTTTTATTAAAAAAAATTGCCTACTTTTTACTTTCCATGTTTTGAAGCACCAACTAAGTTTGACAATGCTATACTATTCATTAAAAAGATGTATCCTCTCTTGCGTTATCTGACAAATATGGGAAATTAGTGAGTGGAAATCTATAGTATATAAATATACAGTAGCAATATAAATTATCCTATAATGTGTAGTGTTTTTTTGGGATAAATAATCAATCAATTTTGTATATTCAATATAGCAATGTTTTAGAAACATTTACCCATGCATGTTAGGTAAACATATGCTCATTTGTTCTTGTTCGTATGTTTTGGGATACTTGTTGAGTAAATCATATTTTCAAAACATAAAGTAATTTCCTAACAAACTCACAATAATTATGCAATGTTTGCAGCTTGCAAATAAATAAAAAAATACTTCCGATTAGAATAATAATCTTCTTACTTAAGGAAATTCCATTACGTGCAAAGCACCACAAAATTTTTAATTGGGATGATAAAGGAACAATTTCCAAATTAATAGATTTAAGAGGCCGTTTAATATGAAAATCAATTTGTATATCGTCTCACACCCACCATAATCAAATCACAATATTCTTCGAAATTAATTAATTCGATAAAATCAGGACGATATCTTCCGACCTGAACAATCTCATCAATTTTGTTGCCATTGTTCACGGAAATAATTTTACATAACTACTTCTCATGAATTTCACGTGCAAACAAATCACTATTCTCTACTTTGTTCTTTCAAATCTCAACATTTTTTTATTAAATTGTTAATTGCTTCAATTGCCTTTGATAGTAAATAAAATTAAATAGAAAAATTACGACCAATATACATAAATGATATCTAGATGTGAGATTTTTGTATTATTAGATTATAAGATGTAATTAATATTTAACTAACTAAGAATTGAAAATGAAGACATTAGTTAGCAATCTAACATGACCCTAAGTGAATATTTGTATTATTAAATTAATTACAAGACGTTGAGTTAGAAAAACTAAGTTATATGTTCGCCAAAAACTAGAAAGTGTGTTTTCGATTTTCACAAAAAGATTAAAATATGAAAAAGGTTGTGATAAATTAGTCAGAAGCTATAAATAAAATGAAAAATAAAATTCCTCTAGATTATACTTATTTTTTAAGAAGTATATGTGAGTAAACAAACTACAAGAGTTTACATAAACATCATTACAAAATTCTTATAAAGTGTCTCTTGCAAAACTCGAAGGGAAAGAACATAAACATTAAAATAGGTGTATTTAAATTAAACTAGCTGACTTAGGTCAATTATTACCTTTTAGCATATATAATCGGGTCTTCTCATGATATAATAGGAGTATAAATTAACTGAGACAGACGATAGAACAGAGTGACTTGTACCACACATTTTCTATATACATGGATCATTGACCTCTAACTTATAATTTAAAATTAACAATATAAAATAGACAAAACATCAGTTTTTAATAGATCTCCAGATGCTAAATAAAAATTATTAATATGATGCTAGATCCCTTCACAAGGATAAATTAATTTTGGATTCTAAGTTTAAACTTTCATAATTTCTTTATAATAATAGTAAATGCTTGAGTACGAGAGAAAGTTCAACATATACACTTAAACTCAACAATAGAGTTAAAAGATCGACACTTTTCTTTTTAGTTTATTCCAACTAAGATGACACAATTCTATTTTTGGTAATTTTTCCTCTCCAATTAATACACCCAACCACTTTTTTTCTCTCCAATTAAATATTCAACTCTCTTTCTCTATCCAATTAATCAAATTAAACAACAACTCCTCAAATCTCGGACCGGTTAAGAAATGTGTCATCTTAGACAGGACGGAGAGAGTAATATTTTTAACTATAAGTATGTTATAAAAATGAATTATGATATGAATCTTGACTTGGCCCAATTAATAATCTCTCTCTATATATATATTAGATCATTATTGATACACCTCCAGTATAGCATATATATGTTGTCATTGTGTATTTTAATTATAGGTGCTCTGTTCAGGAACCCTGTAGACACCATTGAATATTCGTGTATATATAAATATGAATAAATGTACGCATGATCAAAGATGAAACTGGGACATTACAAGTTGTGTAACTTTTTCAAATGTAAAATATTCGAATTATACTATATTAGTTGACTTAATTAGTTGAAAATTTAGTTTGTCGCTTTCGTATTACTGGTTAAGTATAATATTTTTTTATCAATTGTGTATTGAAAGTTTGAAAGCTATATATGTTATTCACAAATGATATCATTTTCTATAAATGAAAAGAGTATTTAAAAATCTCGCGCCCTATAACGGAAGTGGACTGGTCCAAACAAATTAAGCCCATATAAGAAGTTTCTATATTTCAAGTGAAGCCCAAATACGAAACGGTTTGTTTGCTACTGGTTAACGGGTGTAACTGATTGACTTTGAATTAAAAAAATTTAATTATATTTGTTAACTATTTAATTGTCATTTAGGAATTGAATATTGGTGGAGGAGGAAGTGGGTGGGGTAATAGGACTCGGCTCAAAAAAATAATTTCATTTTCTAAATTACTGGAGTATATTTTGTGGAAAAGCCATTTGTCTAAAAACTTTATACATACTATTTAAATTTTAAAAATTACAACTACATTATTAGATTCACCAAATTAAATATTCAGAAAGTTGAATGTGCTTTTGCAATTTCTCCACAATATAATGAGACATGAGTATTGGAAAACTAGAAAATCAAGAATTAATCATATTTACAAAAGAATTAGATTTTATAAGGAATTTATCAAATTCAGTCTCTAATGTTTTCTGTTAAAATGTAGACAAACAGTTACATTTCATAAATTCTATAGTTCAAAAGAAAATTCATAGAATCAATAAAATTGATATGCTTTTAATATAATGTATAGTAATACTAATAACAATCGTACTATTAATACAACCAGTGAATCCCAGCATATTTTGTTTTTTAATTATGAGCATGGAATTTCGTATACGTATCAATTATCATCTTTGGATGCGGTTATTAATATTATTTTTACTATATATTCATTTCGGAGACGACGCAATAAACACAAATTAATGATTATGACGCAAAAGTCACATTTTTTCCAATTTGCAATAATTTAAAGGATTATGCTTTATTAAGATATATTGTCTCTATAATAATATATGTTTAATTAGAAATTTGTTAGGAGTATTATTTTTCGTTTTAATTAATTTTGAAATTTATGGTATTTTATGTATCGATCTTCTATCTAGCTATTTTAGGTTAATAACTAGAATAATATTTTATTTTAAATAAAAAAACAAATTTAATTCGCTTCATAATTAGTTCAATTAGTCTTCCTCAAATCATGCAAATAATTTAAGAGTCCAATTAATTCAAAACTTATTTTACACCTAGATAGCATTTCTAGATAGAAACATTCATTCGTAATCATAATTAATTCAATTATCTTCCAATAATCATGCAAATATTCATTTTTTCAGCTGTAGATCTTAGTATGTTTTTTTTTTAAAAATTGTTCTAAGATGAGTTAATCTAAAAATCATGATTCTGCTAGATTGAATCAATCAACCGCCTTTACATTCGACAATTGCTCATAAATTAGTCTAGATTTAATTGACCGAGTTGACATTCTAAAAAAAATCAACTAAGTATATAAGAAAAAAAAATCATTTTAAAAATATATGCTGATAAATTTGATTTCATAACTTTAGGAATTAATTTTTAATTTATTTATCTCCATACAGAACAACTTAAAGTCAAATTACATTAGTCAAAACATAAAATATACTTCATTATAGAAAAAAATTAAAATTGTAAATCTAATCCTATTAAGTTTTAAATTCAATTTTTGGAATCTTAATTATATGTGTAGTAATGCAAAAAATTGGTAAATAAATGCAAATGCAAATGCAAATGCAAATGCAATGCACATTTCTGATTTCTCACTCAACTTGACTATATATATACAACTCAAAGAAAAACTGTTTACTCTCCATTCCATCAACAAAGGAAAATGGCGTCAACCGTCGTTGCATTCTGTTTGTTTTTGTGGTTTGGTGAGCCACATCATTTGCAGAAAGTGCCTCCAATTTCCAGTTCCCGGCGGAGAAACTCATCAAATCACTCAATTTGTTCCCCAAGCACGGTGCTAACATTCAATTCTTCTTTCATCCTGGTTTTTGCCGGATAGTTTTGTCGCTTGTCCAGGGCTTTGCCATTGGCAACGGGCTTACTAACCCCGAGATACAGTACAAAGCGTACACTGACTATGCGTTGGACATGAAACTGATCCAGCAATCGGATTACAACCGGCTGGTGAAGCCCAGTCTCAGATAGTGGCTCGCCTTGCTTGGCTGCCTACAGCGTCTGCAACCGCATCTTCAACAGAATAGTGGGCCTCATCCTCGGTAAAAATGTAAGGGTTACTTTCTCCTGAAAATCTCCATGATGCCTAATGAGGTAGTAATGAAAGCACCTTTCCTATCCTCTGCTATGACTTCTCCAACATGGAGGAGTTCTTGAAGCTCGGATCAGTGAGAGACGCTCTTGGTGTCGGAGACATAGAGTTCGTGTCGTGTAGCTCCACAGTGTACGATGCTATGGTGACGGACTGGATGAGGAATCTTGAAGTCGGGATCCCTGCAATGTTGGAGGATGGGATCAAGCTACTTGTGTATGCAGGAGAGTATGATCTCATCTGCAATTGGCTAGGTGAGGACTCTTACATGTTAACTAACAAACCGGTTATCGAAAACTGATAACATGACACACATTTGATTTGAAATGGATAGGGAACTCAAGATGGGTTGGGTGCATGCCATGGAATGGTCTGGACAGAAGCAGTTTGCAGCAGCTGCCACTGTGCCTTTCTCAGTGGACGGGGCTGAGGCCGGGCAGAAGAAGGGCTTCGGGGATGGATCAACCAAACACATCTTTGGAAATGCTGAGGAGGTGGATGCAGGGGAATCTAACACAACTAGATCATCATCTTACTTATACTAATACAGAAGAAATGTAGAGAATTGTTTGTAAAAACTGATTAAAATGCATCTGTGATTTGTTGTGAAGAAGGTGATTTAATGTTTGAAAAAAATCTGTTTATTGCATTTTTGTTGGAAGGCATATCCCAACTCTTGACATTGCAATAATGTACTAGTGATTAAGTTTGACAAGAAAATTTAAGGTAGAGAATGAGTATACATGCAATAATATAAAATCAGTCGATATATATGATGCAACAATTTAGTAGCAGTATTTAAACATCATATATGATATATCTATATATAGAATTCTTACTAGTGTATGGCTTCAGTTTTTAATCTGAATATATCACAAATACAATAATTTTGAATTTTTATTAGCAAATACTCCATTAAAGTTTAATATCTATTTCGGCACCTTATCTTTTTAAATTTTAATTTGATAATTAAAGGCATATAAAATAGTGGTTTTAATATATCTGTGCTTTTCAAATAATAAAGTAATATAAAATGAAAATAATATTTAATAAAACAATCTATATAATTTTGCACGTCCACTTTTCTGACATACAATATATACACCGAAGACTTAAATGTACTTTTATTAGGCTGTTATGCCAGAATCAGCCTTTTCAAAGCAAAATTAGGGATAATATTGATCCCATTAATATGTAAAAAGTTAGGATAGTACTATAATTTTCTAGAAAGAAAAACAAATTAAATACTATAACAAAAGTCTCACAACAAGATCTGGAACAACATGTAGAGATAATTTAGCATTAATACGAGACTCAAACTCAAACTTGATTGCGTCATTAATTCTATTTCCTGAAAATTTGGAAATGCAATTTGAACACACAAACACACACACAACATTTACCAATCTCTTGCATTATAAAATCCAATCAAACTTACTAACTCACAAAACAAAATATCAAAACCATTTCATGATGTCAACTCTTTTTCTTTGCATTTCACTACTAATCTCTTTATCAGCTATAGAGGCTGATAATGGCAATGCCTCACCGATTCTGGCCTCGAAATTCCTACAGAAACAAGCGGAAAAGCTCATCAGAGACCTCAACTTGTTTCCTAAACTTGATGCCAACATTGTCGAGGACGATCCTGCAGCAGCCGATGCTTCAAGAATTGTCGAAAAACGCATTCAATTTCCTCACATTGCTGCTAACTCCACCACAGTTGCAGATTTCGGACACCATGCTGGCTATTACAGACTTGCTAGCACCAAAGGTGCAAGGTAAAAATAACTGATCAATGAATGGATTCAATGCAAAATATGTAATAATAAAATTTCTCATCATGCACATTTTGATGCATATTTCCCACATATCAAGATTCATATACACATACACATATAATGACTCTGATTCTTGCAGGTTGTTCTACTATTTCTTCGAATCAAGAAGCAAGAACTCGAGCGCCCCCGTGGTGGTATGGCTAACGGGAGGGCCGGGATGCAGCAGCTCGCTGGCTTTGTTTTTCGAGAATGGACCTTTTCACTTGACAAAAGACTACACGCTTGCGTGGAATGAGTTCGGTTGGGATCAAGTAATGCTAATTGTTCATAATCACACGATTTAATTTCTTCCTAGTATTATTTAGGTAATGAAGAAAATTTGATGTTTGATTCAAGGGTGCAGGAATCAAACCTGATATACATAGACCAGCCAACAGGGACAGGTTTCAGTTACTCAACTTCCACAGATGATCTTCGACACAGCTCGGAAGAAGCCTCTGTCGATTTCTCTGACTTCCTGCAGGTTTGTTCTTCATCCTTGAACAAAATCAAGTAGATATCTTTTTCACGCTCACAACTTTGTCAAGGCTTTCTTCGAGAAACATGGGGAGCTCGCGAAGAACGACTTCTACATCACGGGAGAGTCTTATGCTGGGCATTACATTCCTGCATTTGCTGCTCAGATTCATCAGAGAAACAAAAATAGACAAGGGATTCATATAAACCTCAAAGTATGCTTATAATTAACTAAAGCAGCGTTATATGATCATGTCCTAATCAACTAATGCAAATCGACCAGGGATTAGCCATTGGGAATGGAATGACGAATCCGGAGATTCAATACAAATCATATCGTGATTACGCTTTAAACATGAAACTGATCAACAGGGTTGAATACTACCGCCTCATTGTAGCAGAGAGATTTTGCGAAACTAATATAAGAGCTTGTGGTAATAAAAATCCAGTCTTTTTTTGCCTAAACAGGAAACCTGTTTCGTATTTTACCGCAGGCGCAAACGGTACATCATTAGCTTGTGCGGAGGCCTACATAATCTGCACCGGCCTCTTCCGTAGAATCATTGCCTCCAAACCAGGCATAAATGTACCATGTTTTCTTGAACCCATTCAACAACAAAAAAAAGACACCTTTTTGTTAATTCTGACACATAGATATGATCTCCTATTGTAGCACTATGACATCCGAAAAAACTGCACCGGCTCTCTCTGCTACGACTTCTCAATCGTGGAGAGATTCCTGAACGACAAGGCGGTTCAAAATGCCTTGGGTGTTAGAGATATAAGATTCATCTCGTGCAGCACCAAAGTGTATGAATACATGTATCCAGAGATTATGAAGAATTTCGATGTCGGGCTTCCAGCATTGCTGCAAGATGGGATCAAGCTGCTCGTATACGCTGGGGAATACGACCTCATCTGTAACTGGCTGGGTAACTTGAGATGGGTGGAAAACATGAGTTGGTCTGGCCGGAGAAGGTTTGTGTCGGCTAAATTAGTCCCGTTTAAGGTCGGAGGCGTGGAGGCAGGTGGGATGAAGAGCTATGGAGGTCTGAGTTTCTTGAAGGTGTATAATGCAGGTCACATGGTTCCAATGGATCAGCCAAGAGCGTCGCTGGAGATGCTGAGGAGATGGATGCAGGGCCAGTTTCGGTGAACAAAGTTATGTAAATCTGCAGTTGTGTAAGGTTAATGCATTTTATTTGTCAGTTGTTAAAGATTACAAATGTAGCAGAAAGATTTGCATGTAATTTATCAGACAAAGCTGTATCAGATGGTCTGATTTGGTGTGATTGACTTGATAGTTGATACAATAAAATGAGCTTTTTACTGCATATATTGATTCAGAAATACAGAACTTGAACAAGAACATGAATTATGAAGGTGCAATTCTATTGGTAGCTTGTTGAAGAGGGTGACTGCCATTGATGAGTGAAGCAGAGCTTAGCTCAGAAATATGCCGGACAACGGAGAATGGATCGATATATATACCTACATAAGCTATAAGAGGGTCAGCCCGGGACTCCTCCACGACGAGGTGTAGGTGGGTGGCTCTCACACTATGAAACAGCAGCAGCCTCTTGTATCCGACTGTGGTGCCCTTCGCTGCCACCTTCCACTCTCCGTCCTCATTCAAGAAATCGAGATGGAACCTGATGATCCTCTGCCCCATCTGAATCGGCTCTTGCACCATTAACACGTTGAACGTAATGGTCTCCTGCAGGTCCAAGTACAGTATCCAGCCTGACTGCACACTCCCGGGAGCCCAGTAGGAGTGTGTGCCTTGCTCGAGAACGTTGTGGGGGCTATAACGCGGATCGGTAAGGTCACCACGCGTGCTGCTGGCAGAGACAGACGCGTCTTCTGCTAGACTCTGTGAGAAGATGAGGCTCCGGATCTCTGAGAACTCTTGAAGAACTTGAATGTGTTCCTGGGATATGAGACCCGAAGAATTCGGTGGCACATTTAGTAAGAGGAGGCAGTTCCTCCCCACGGACTTGTAGTATAGATCGAGTAGGGTTAAGGCCGATTTAGGAGATTCGGAGGCATGCCAAAACCATCCGGGCCGGATTGAGACGTCGCACTCTGCAGGTACCCAGTCATGCCCAAAAGGGTCTCCCTGCCCAGAATATCTGTAGCTTCAAAGCATTAGCTAAGTAGGCAATGAGACATAATCTACATGAAACGTGAGTTTGATAATTAGGTGCAGTTGTAAGACAAGAAAATCAAGAATCAGCTAATACAATCAAATAAAAAACTAACTATGTGACATGTCACTCTAAAAAGCTCATAACAAGCCTATATATACTTCACAATATACAAAAATTGAGATAACTTACAGATTTCAAGCAACAAGAAGTGAAAATTTTGGGAGATGTGAACTTACTTAGTGTCAGTGTTGCCAATCATGTCATTGGTGCGGTTGAAGAGAGACCAACAAGTACTCCCAGCGACGCCAGCCTCGTCCCCGATCCACCTTGTGTCGGGACCAGCATCGGAGAATATGACAGCCCCGGGTTGATGTTGATGAATGAAACTAAACCAATCATCAAAGAAGTACTCCATGTATTTCTCCCCTTCACCCTTTGCACCATCCAGCCAAACTTCTCTAATCTCACCATATCTACCCAAGTGCATAGCAACAAACTAGCTCAAGTTCAGACACAACTAAATCACAAAAGCAGCACCCAATAACAAAGAATTTCATCATAGCTTAATGGCACACACCTAAAACAGAGATTAGAAAGGGTAAACTCAACATCTTTAGCAACATTTCACAATATTAATCCAATCAACACAGGCAAATTCTTGACTTGAAAAGGTAAATAAAGTGGACCTAGTGAGCAACTCAGTCATCTGCCCCAAGTAAAACTCATTATACTGCAAGGTCTTGCCATAGCAAGATTCATGCCTATCCCAAGGGGATAGATAAACCCCCAATTCCACCCCACCAATTCTGGCAGCTTCAGCCAAATCTCGCAGCACATCACCACTGCCATTCCTCCAAGAAGAAGATTTCACAGAGTAATCGGTGTATTGAGAGGGCCACAGGCAGAATCCATCGTGGTGCTTTGCGGTCAGAATGACTCGAGAGAAACCGGACTGCTTCGCCACGGTGACCCACTGAGTCGCGTTGAACTCGGTGGGGTTGAACACGGACGGGTCCGCGTGCCCCGTCCCCCACTCCGAGTCCGTGAAAGTGTTGGTGCCGAAATGCAGGAAGAGGGCCATCTCCGCATGCTGCCATGAAATCTGCTGCGCCGTCGGAATTGGGAGAATTGGCAGCGGCGGCGGCGAAACTGACCTCGTAACTCGGAGGAGATGGATGATCGTTGCTGTCAAGACCACGGGAAGTCGTGTTGCCGATTTGGGCCGCCGAAATTTGAGATTTTTCATTGAGATTGCTGGTGATTGAGAGTTGGTTTGTTGTTGGTGGTGATCTTTCTTGACTTTTTGAAGCGACTTGAGGAAAGGAAACTATGAAGTTTGAGTAACTAGTGCGCTTAGAGTGTCCACAGTGGGGGAGCCGCGGCCAGTGGCTCGGGTGCGCGGCCCCCACTGCAGATAGCCACGATTCGCGGCTGAGGGCCGAGAGCCACGAGGGAGCTGCGGCCTTCACGCAGCTGAGCCGTGTGAGCCGCGGCCCTCCACTGCAGCGGGCCACAATATGCGGCTAGGTCGTGAATATATATATTTTTTTAATTTTCGAAAATTCTTTTATAAATACTATCATTTCCATTTCCATTTTTTCCACTCCATTTTACACTTCAACACCACAAAATCCTAATTAAAATCCTACCAAAGATGCAAGGTGGAGATGGTGATTCTCCGGGGTATGGAGACTCAGGATATGGCAACTTCCCAAATTAGATGTGGAGTCCACAATCTCCGCAATACAGGGTTCAGTTGTCCTCCCATCAGCAGAGGAACGTGGTTCACCAACCATCAGGGTTCGGTGACTACCGTCCGAATATGGACGCGATCAACAACCAGTCTCAGCACTTCCAATCCTCACAATTCCAATACACCCAGTCTCCTTTGTCTGAATCTGATAGATTTGAATCTGATAGATTCACATGAGAACAGTTGATGGGTACACCGGAGACCCTGACATCCGGTAGTGTGGAGGTGGAGGCCACCGAGTAGTCGACAGGCCCTCTCACCAAGAAGATGTGCTACGACCTCATTCTTAGATTGAGGTCGAAGTTGGGGTGGGCCGATGGGTCGGAGACGGGCGGAGCTAGCGGCAGTGGGGGTGGTGATGAAGACGTGCCGGATTCCGATGACACCACCGAGTAGGAAGGGTGGCGTCTTTTTGTGTGGTGTTTTTAAAAAAATTTCGTTGTATAATTTTCCTCTATCTATAATACGACGAAAATTTGTCTGAAATTCACTTTTTTATTAAATTATGTTTATTTTCCAAATTATTAGGCTAATTAAATTTGTTGTAGTTAAATTAAAAAATATAATTAAAAAAAGTAAACAAATTAATTTTTTTTGGAGAACGCCACATTTCGTGGCCCTTGTTGTTTTTGTTTATTTACCATTGCGGAGGGCCATGGAGAGCCACATTTTGTGGCCGGGCCAACTTTGGTGGCCTTCAAGGGCCACCATTGTGGACACTCTTAAAACATCCATTTTCCTTTTTTTTTCTTCTTCATTATATTAATCCTAAGTTGAGCAACCGCCGTCAACCGCCAACCGCTATGAACTAACATCAAACGACTAGTTGTCTTCTCCTTGATCAAGTCCTTGATTCATTCTAAGTGTTTTACCATCTCAAAATATCCTAACAATCCTCCACCTTTTGAGATGATTCAAACACTTCCCTTTTCTCTTCTATGACCTTTGTCCGGCCACTCCTTCCTTTGATCATCTTCGAATCAAATTCACCAAGTTCATTCAACATTTGAACTTTGTCGATCCCATGTCCGCGTAGCGCCAACCTTGACTATTCTTGTCAGTATACAATTATTCTAACTCCGAGAATCATCTCTAGATTCTCTTCCATCACTTCCTTGATCAGCTACAACGCCTCCACCGGACGATAAAACCTCCACCTCTCCTGAATCTTCTCTGTTCAGAATTGGAGTTGCTGAGTGATTCTGAATTTCTGTCAAGATTTATGCCACCTTCACCGCTTAGGATCGCTGCCTGGACCGCAGAGCCATATACCACGGCCTCATCGGTTTGACACTCTTGCAGAGCTGCTGCACCTTCGGGATACTCCTCGAACCGCTAACGAGCACGACGTCATCGACGCTGCTCTTATTCATCTTCGCATCTCTCATTCGAGATCTCCAACAGACCGAGCTTCTCCTTGAGTACCTCGATTTCAGATTTTGCATCATGCAGCAGATTATTACTGTCTTCCAGTTTCTTTACGTCCGTTCCCAGAGATTCTGATTCTCTGATTCACGTGCTTGCTCAGAATTCCCTTGATCAAGTTTCAATCCCTTGATCAAGTTTCGATCCCCTTGATCAAGTTTCTTCATCATTGAATCCACTTGATCAAGAGAGCCTGCAGCCTCACCAATCCCTAGCAGCTTCCTCTGCCTCCTCAAGATCAGAGACTCCACAATGAGACACATCCACATTGATAGTGCCTTTGTACCTAATCCTGGATCTCTTCCTCCGAATCGGGCATAAGTCCGACAAACTCTCACCAGACTCAACAACACTAGGCACCTTCACCATCCCTCTCTTAGTAGAATGGCTCTTCATGTGACCAAACATTGCCCTCAACGACGCGAATTCCTTGCTGCATTCCCTGCAGGAATTCGCAGCTTTTGCGTGTTTGGGATCAGAAATCCTCCAAGATTTCTTCGGATTCTCCCTCAACTCGTAGCTGGGCATTGCTCTGATCACCATCAGTGTCAAGTAATTTTTCCCAGGTTTCTTTACCACCAGCACCATCCTTCTTCACTCTAACAGCCTTTCCCGAGTGCGAACAACGCACGTGCCTCACCGCCATGCCTCCACCTGCGGCAGAATGTCCTCCTCCAGGCGCCTTGACATGGTTGTGCTCGAACACCAGAGACGAGTTCTGACCGGGAGACTTCGGCCCGGGAGATTTAGGCGATGAAGCCATAGACAATGACGACATCACCTCCGCATTCTGAGACGTTATTTTCAGCATCTCCCTCTGCTCCTCCGTCAGAAACTCTTCGTGGCTTCCACTTTTCAGTTCTTCATCTCCTTTCTTGTTGTAGCCAAGATCTTGCGCCTTTCTTTTCTTCGAAACTCATCTTCCCACAAACGGCGCCATTCGTAACAAATCAAGATTGGAGCAAGATCAAAACGATTCAAGAACACGAGGGATTAACGTGGTTCGACGTAAGCCTACGTCCACGGACAAAATGAGAAGGAATTCATTGATGATCAACTATAGATACAATGAAGAAGAACACTCTCATATCTCTCGGAGATTTACAAGTAAAGAACGCTCTCAACTCGCTCGAAGTCGTCTCGCTTCGAGAGCACACATGCACAGTTGAAGACCTCCCCTCTTTACTCGATCTCTCTCTGATATGAAGCTGCCATTGCTTGCTGATCTATGATGCTTGTAGCACCACTTATAGGAAGAGTAATCCATGCTCAATGCTTCAAGATCGTCAATAACCGATTCTTGATAACTATCAATCGGTTGTAATCGCCGTCAACCGCCAACCGCTATGAACTAACATCAAACGGCTAGTTGCCTTCTCCTTGATCAAGTCCTTGATTCATTCTAAGTGTTTTACCATCTCAAAATATCCTAACATATTTCAACTCGGTTATTTTATGTTACATTATATGCTTCAAAGCAAGCCAATAGTCTCATGATTAGTGAGATGATAAGTGTAGTCTTAAATAAATGGGCAATATTTCAGTCCTAAGAGGGCCCATAACAGGACCTGTTGACAATTGTTTCAATTCATACTTAACTTTATCAAATCAAACCATTAAAATACTTTATGAATCTATATCTTAATTACATAAATTGGCTTAAATTAAATGATCAGCACGGATCAAATGCATGGATATGATGTCTATTAACATAATGTTACAATAGGCTGTGCCCACATTAATTGGGATCAACGATGTGTCCTAAGAGTGTCCACAATAATACCGGCGCGGCTATAGCCCCAGCGGGGGCGACGGCGGGGCGGTCTATGGTACGTGGGACGTCCGCCCTGCGGCGGACGAAAAAAACGGGGCGGATGGGCATTCGGCGAGAAATGTGCGAGGACGCGCCAGTCGGCCATCGCCGCGCCAGCCTATAGTGCGCGGCGATAGGCGCGCCGGGCGCCCCCTTTCGATTTTATTTTAATTTTTTGAAAATTAACCCTATAAATACCACTCCTCCACCACCCATGTTACACCATTTTCACACACTCTTCATTCATTCACTATATACACTTTCACTATCTAAAAATGCACGGTGGAGACGACGAATCACCCGGCTCGCACGAATCGGGATATGGCGGCAATCCTTCACAGCTGTCGGGATATGGTGGCTATCCTTCTCAGCCGTTGAGATATGGCAGCTATCCTTCTCAGCCGTCGGGATATGGCGGCTCTCCGTCCCAGCCGTGGAGTTGGAGTCAATCCTCCCGCCGTGGGCATCGAGTCCAACTCCTCTTCCATCTCAGCCGTGGAGGTCTTCTCCCACACCCCAACCTTTTCAGCGGAATCTGAGTCGCTCGGCGTTTGGAGATTACAGACCCAACCTCGACGCGCTTAACCAGCCGCGTCCGGAGACCCCTTTCCAATCCAGCCAATCTCCTTTCACCGAAGCAGATCAAGACGCACTGGATACCATGATGGGTCTGCTCAGTTCCGGCGTACCGGATACGGCGGGTGGAAGCAGTGGCGGCGGCGGCGGCGGAAGAGGCAGTCGCGGTGGCAACGGAGGCGGCTCGGGCAGCGGCGGCGGCGGCTCGGGCAGTCGCGTCAGGGGCGACGGCGATGGCAGCGAGGCTGCGGCACCTGAAGCCGGACACAAACGGGACACGCACTACACCAAAGCGGAGTCCATTGCAGTGGCGAGGGCGTGAGATGTCGTAATATCGGACCCCATCGTAGGCACCTATCAGACCGAGGGGAGCTTATGGAAGCGCGTCCCGTTGGCATACAACGAGTTCAAACCTCGAGGCGCTAAACCGCGTGACGGAGAACAGCTCCGCAAAAAGTGGTCTAGGATTCTGTCGGCCGCCAAGCGGTTCGCGGGCATATACCAGAACAACCTGCTCAATGCTGAGAGTCGCCGAAGCGAAGCCGACGTGAAGGCACTGTCCATGGGCCAATACAACACGGAGGGCTGGCCGAAGTTCACAACGAATATTTTATTTTAAATATTCGTTGTATAATTTTACCGTTGTCAATATAACGAATATTTGGTCCCAATTAACTCGTTTTCTAATTATTTACATTGCGATGATTTTAATTATACTTGATTGAAACTACAAACATTTTAAAATGAAAATTGATTATAAAATTTAGAGGCTACTGGAAGTGTCCATCATAGTAGTGGTGATAATAAAAAATTGAGGCTGTGGATAAAAAAATTGGGATCGTGGAAAAAAGGGGCGGAGCTATTGGAGCGTCCACACACTTAACACTAATTTATCGGTTGATCGCAACGGCTTTAAATGCTGCATCGTAGCGTTTTGAAATACGCAATAATCATTGAACTATTCAATCAGTTTTACACACACACCACAAACTCAACAAAGAAGATGGAGAAATCCGGCTATGGCCGCGACGGCGTGTTTCGATCACTGCGCCCGCCGCTATCCCTCCCCACAAACCCCGACCTCTCCATGATCTCCTTCCTCTTCAGAAACGCTTCCTCCTTCGCCGACAAACGCGCCCTAATCGACGCTCACACCGCCCAAACCCTCACTTTCTCACAATTCAAATCCACGGTTTCAAGAGTCGCCCACGGCTTGCTCCTGCTCGGCATCAAGAAAAACGACGTCGTCCTCATTTTCTCCCCCAATACCATCCAGTTCCCCATCTGTTTCTTCGGGATTATTGCCATCGGCGCCGTCGCCACCACCGTCAACCCCGCCTACACTGCCGGCGAGGTCTCCAAGCAGCTCAAGGACTCCATGGCCAAGTTGATTGTCACCGTCGAGGAATTGCTGCCCAAGGTCAAAGATTTCGGCCTCCCTGTTGTTCTCCTCGGCGATTCCAGCAAACCCCTCTCGCCGATTGGGAAAATCCCTAAAATCACTCCGTTCTCGAAGCTCGCTGAAAATGAGGGATCCGTCGATTTAGACGGCAATTCATTCGGAATCAAACAGGACGACACTGCTGCGCTGCTCTACTCTTCAGGGACAACCGGCGCGAGCAAGGGCGTCATTCTCACGCACCGGAACTTCATCGCCGCGTCGCAGATGATCACCGCAGATCAGGAAATGGCCGGGGAGGTCAATTGTGCGTTTCTGTGCGTGCTGCCGATGTTCCACGTGTTTGGCCTTGCGGTGATCATGTTCTCGCAGCTGCAGCGCGGCAGTGCTATTGTTTCGATGTCCAAGTTCGATTTCGAGATGATTTTGAAGACGGTGGATAAGTATGGAGTCACGCATCTGTGGGTGGTGCCGCCGATCGTACTGGCATTGGCCAAGAACAGTATGGTGAAGAAGTACAATTTGTCGACGTTGAAGCAGGTTGGATCGGGGGCTGCTCCTCTCGGGAAGGAGCTTATGCAGGAATGTGCCAAGAATTTCCCTCAGGCTGTTGTTATGCAAGTAAAATTTCCATCATTTCTGTCATCCTTTTTGTATGCATTTTTGGAGGAACATGAATTTTGCTGCATCTTTTGTTTGTGAGGCCTAGACAGTGAAACTGTGTTTCTATCAGATGAATCATTGTTAGAGTATCCACTATAAGGCGGACGTCCCCAATAGCCCCGCCCCTTTTTTGTCCACAGCCCCAGTTTTTTTGTCCGCGCCCAAAAAAAATTTCCGCCACTATAAGCCGACACTTCCAATAGCCCCGAAATTTTATAATCAATTTTCATTTTAATTACACAAATTTTGAAACTGCTTCTTTCTCTCTTCTTC
This sequence comes from Salvia splendens, assembly GCF_004379255.2. NCBI lineage: Eukaryota > Viridiplantae > Streptophyta > Magnoliopsida > Lamiales > Lamiaceae > Salvia > Salvia splendens. The sequence continues at coordinate 485,819 of NC_056032.1, forward strand.
CTTCTCCAATCTCCCTCTAAACACAAAATATGTCAAAAATTAAAAATCGAGGGGGCAGCCGGTGTGCCGATCGCCGGCGCACTATAGGCGCGCCGATCGAGGACCGGCGCGTCCTCGCACAAAACACGCCGAAGCCTCTTCCGCCCCGGAAATTTTGTCCGCCTCGGGGCTGACGTCCTCCCTACTATAATCCGGCGGGGCGGCGGCGGGAAGGGGGCGGCCTGCGCACCGCCCCTATAGTGGATACCCTTATGAGTATTAGCTACAGTAGCGTTAGAACTAATGAAAGAAGCGTGTCAAGCCGATTTCAACGTTGTTTGGAACTTTGGGTTAGAAAGGTTTGGAGCTGTTGGTGATTCTTAGTGTAGTTTGACCATAAATTTGCTGCCTGGTTGCACTGTGACCAAAAGTCATCCTATTTCAGGGGTACGGAATGACAGAAACATGCGGAATTGTTTCTGTCGAGAATGCCTACGCAGGGCCTCGACATTCTGGTTCTGGTGGCCAGCTTGTTCCCAGAGTGGAGTGTCAAATAGTTAGTGTTGAAACATTGAAGCCTCTTCCACCTACCCAGTTGGGGGAGATTTGGGTGCGAGGACCAAATATGATGCAAGGTATGCCTGTGCTGCAAATCCTATTCCTTGCCCAGAAAATATTTGCATGTTTGTTTACATTGTATCAAGCTGATGATTAGTTAAATAATGTATGAAGGGAGATGGTTGAATTCTCCAATTGCAAAGTAGACAGTAAGTATTAGTATCTCAGCGAAAATTGATGTTCTCTTCAAAAGGCCGATGATGCTGTGGCTACTCCTTATTACGAATCTTGATGTCTGTTGTTTAACAGACCAAACTCAGAATGTATAATCCAAGTGCCATCACAATTCACACATGTTCGCCATTATCTTCTTTAACTTTCCCCTTTCCTTTCATTGTTAATGTTTTATTCTCTTCTTTTCTTCATCAGGTTATTTCAGGAATCCACAAGCCACGAAGCTTACGATAGATAAACAGGGTTGGGTGCATACAGGAGATCTTGGATACTTTGATGACGATGGCCAGTTATATGTTGTTGACCGAATTAAGGAGCTCATCAAGTATAAGGGCTTTCAGGTACTTACTCTCTATAGAAGCATTGATCGTAGGACATATATTGCTTCATGATTAACCTTCTGTTGTTATCAATGATGGTGGTGATGTGCTATCCTTTCTTGCTAGGTTGCTCCAGCGGAGCTCGAAGGTCTGCTCGTCTCCCATCCCGAGATATCAGATGCTGTGGTCATCCCGTAAGTCATCTTTAGGGATGTCGTAATTGCAAAGTAATTCTTGATAACATTTTGATGTTTGGTACTCTCCCCTCAGATATCCCGATGCAGAAGCTGGTGAAGTCCCGGCTGCTTATGTTGTCCGGGCACCTAACAGCTCACTGTCCGAAGAAGATATCAAGAAATTTATCGCCGAGCAGGTACATATCTTCACTGGCTAACTGGGAAGTCTTGTGTTTGACTACATGTTTCCATTGATTAGAGATGTAAACTAATACCTTAATTTCATATTGAAGGTTGCACCTTTTAAAAGATTGAGGAGAGTTACGTTCATCAACACCGTCCCAAAATCGGCTTCGGGGAAAATACTGCGGCGAGAACTGATCGATCAAGTCCGATCAAAGTTGTAATCTCTTTCACCATATATATTTCTCCTTTGTCTCTGTCTCGGTCTCGTCTCGTCTCCTAATTTGTTGTACCACATATCAGATTGGAAGAATCATGTCTTGTGTCACCGTTTATTTGGTAATGTGAAATGGAGTATATATATTCTAAACCTTTTGGGCTTTTATGATGTTTGATTGATCAAAATTGCCAAGTTTGATTATGGTAGCAGTCCAAATTATTGTGCAATTTGAACACCACATTTATTTGGGCCTCCCGTCATTCTCCTTCAGACGGAACCGCGCGGGCAAGAAGTGCGTTGCAGGCAACTCGCACACCTAGATTGCACGATATGAAGAGCATTACTGGCGCACTTAGGCCATCCGCAACGCTGTCTCTTATCCGTCTCTTAACCGTCTCATCTCTTAACTATTCATGTGCTCCACTGTACTTTTCACTATATCTCTTAACTAAGAGACAGCACATGCACCCCTCCATCTTTTATCCATCTCGTCACTTAACTATTCATTCAATTTCATTTTTTTTATTTCCAACAAATTCAATTAATAAAAACACACTTCATTAAATAAAATAAAATTACAATTTAAAATCTTAAAAAAATAAAAAAAAAACACATAATTAAAATCTATAAAAATAAATAAAAAGACATAATTTAAAATACTAGAAATTAAAAATTACACACTTAAAAACTACTCCGCCGTCGAATCATCCCCCGAAGGCGGTGGCAGTGCACTCAAGCCACATGTAGGCGGAATACCAATTTGTCTTGCCATATACTCAATTCCGGCAAGATGGGTTTGATATTGGAGAGGCGTCATGCGGGAAGTGTCAGCCATCGTGGCGATCAAGTACATAGACAATAGGGTGTTCGAGCCCGAGACCGAGACCGAGCCCGCCTGGCTTGATTCGCTTCGGCCCCTCCTCCCTCTAGCCGCCTTGGTCCCTTCCGGCCGACGGCGCCCACTGTAGGAGCCCCCTGCATCGGTGGCCGTGCCCTCAACCTCTTGTGAGGCGTTGCCTGACTCGCCCTCACTAGACGAGTATTGGCCACCCGCCGCGTGCTTCGTGCGTTTCGAGTTCGAGCACGTGATGGACTGGACACCTCCAGCCCACCTTTCAACATCTTTGACCGCCTCCCAAACATCTACATGTTTGAATTTTTTGCTGTTGTCGTCAAAAAAGACTCGCATAGCCGCTCTCAGAATGTCGGCTCCACTGGCTCCGCTTTGGTAATTCGCCGCTTCATTCTTGTAGATCCCGCAAATTTTTTTGACATCTCTGTCGACTTGGTCAAAATGACTGCGGAGCATCTTCATGGTGCGGCGGCGGGACTCCTTTGGCTTGTTCTCGTTGTAGGCGTCGGTGACCTTTTTTCAAAAACACTTGCGGGTTTGTTGATTCCCGACGATGGGATCGTACGAGACGCTGACCCAAGCATTGAACAGAGTCATCGTGTCCTTGCGGCTGTATGGATGACGGCTTACATCCTCCTCCTCCTCGGCCGCCTCATCCTCTTCCTCCACGGCATCGAATGCGCGACCCCCGGAGCTTCCACCGCCTCGTCCTCCTTCCGGATTGGGTTCATCCGGAAAATCCTCTCTAATTTGGGATAATCCCTACGATTGTTCATACCTTGGGGCGGAAGGACGAGAGTATGCATCCACATCAAAATAGGGTTGTTGGTACGCCGCCGACGTCGACGAGCCTTGAGTGCCCGGCGTCGACGAACCGGAACCGGAAGCACCCAACACATTGTACATGCCCCCCAGTCGCCAAACGTGTTCAAGTCATAGCCGCCGGAGCCGCCAGAGTTTCCGTCGCCGGACATTTTGAGATGAAAATTGGAGAGGTGAGATGAAAATTGGAGAGAAAAGAGAGATGAATTGAGAAGAATAGATGTGTGTTTGTGTGTATAATGAGAACGAAAGAAGAGTATTTATAGAATAAAAAAGAAAAATAATAAAAATTAAAATATTACCGTTGAACGGTAATATTACCGTTTTTTAATTTTTATTTATTTATTAAAATCGAATTTTTAAAAAAATTATTGCGTTAGCATGACGACGCCCACTCGTGGGCCGGCGAGTGGGCGTCACGCCTAGCGCCAGCGCTCGCCACGTGGCGCTGGCGTGGCGAGACGTCTCTCCAACCCACCCTCCGGGCCGAGACGCCCGCCGAGACGAGACCGAAATGGATGACTGCATCGCCGTCTCGCTGCCGTCTTGTCTCTCCGAGACGAGACCGAGACGGGAGCGAGACGCGTTCGGATGCCCTTAGCCAATAGCGTGGCGCATGCATCTATTGCAATTTCGGTCATGTTCATTTAGCGCGCTCTCTTGGGCAATAGCCTGTAACTTGCATCTATACAATTAGGTCTTGTAAGTCGATAAATATGTTTTACTCCTAATTGACAAGAATTTGATGAAATTATAAAATGAGTTATAATTGGTGATTTATTTGACATTTTATTAAAATTTAATGAAATACACATTGGAGGATGGGGTGTTAGGTCATCCGCATCCGTGTCTCAATACCGTCTCTTAACTGTCTCATCCCTTCACTATTCATGGGTTTCACTGCACTTTTTACCTCATCTCTTAACTAAGAGACAACATCTGTATTCATCCATCTCTTAACAATCTCATCCCTTAACTATTCATTCAATTTCATTTTTTATTTTAATTTCCAACAAATTCAATTAATAAAAACACACTTCATTAAATAAAAGAAAATTACAATTTAAAATCCTAAAAAAATAAAAAAACACACAATTAAAATCTTAAAAAAAATAAAAATGACATAATTTAAAATACTAGAAATTAAAAATTGCACCCTTAAATTATAAAAACTACTCCGCCGGCGAATTATCGTCTGAAGATGGTGGCGGTGCCCTCAAGCTAGGTGGAGGCGGAATACCAAGTTGATTTGCCAGATACTCATGACGACGGCAGAAAAAAACGGTTAAAAAAAGGCAGAAAAAACGGTAATTTTTTTTATTCAGATCTTTTTTAAAAAATAAATTAAAATAGCAAAATATCGACGCCCACTCGTGTACCGGCGAGTGGGAGTCACGCCGCGCGCCAGAGCTCGCCACGTGGCGCTGGCGCGTGGCGGGCTGTCCCGCGTCCCGCCCCTCCCCTCCCCCACGAGCTAAGCGACGAGATGGAGCATTCGATGCGGGCTCGTCTTACCGGGACGAGACCGAGCCTGCAGCGAGATGCCGCTGCGGATGCTGTTAGTGTTACACAACAGTAATTTATAAACAAACGGTTACGAATTAGTCCACATCTGTTTATCTTGACAACTTGAAAACGAGAGCTACAAAATTAAATGACATCTAGGAGTGTGGTTACAAAGTTTGAATCAAATGCGTACAAAATTTAATGGAGCCTTTACCAGATGTATATTCCATTAATTTTTTTTTCTTTTGTTAATAAAATTAAACAATTTTTCAAAAATTGCATTAATAAAAAATGAGAAAATTAATAGGAAGTGAATGGAGTAAGTATAACATAGAGTGTGAATTATTGGTTTTTGATTCACCATAATTTATACTCCTAGTACGAAATGTGGCATCTCTTGTTACATAAATTTACATTTAATTGGTGAATTGAGATGGAATTGGAAAGCATGGTATTGGTGGTGGCCCAATAAAAGTTGACACAAATCCGTTTTCATGTGCAGTGCAACATATAAATAGATTGGATCCTCTGCAGTGGAGGATAATCACAGCAGGGTGCTGTGCCGAAAAAAACGACGTCGCATTTGATTTCTTTGGCAGATTGATTTTTTCGTTTCCTTATACGTTTTCTTTTTCTACTTTTTTTGTATTTCACTTTTCAATGCTATCATTTTATTGGTAATAATTAATTGGATTCTCTCCATAGTCAGAATTATGAGAATCATAATTACTGTTTTATAATACTAATCATTTTTAATTAATTAACAACAATTGTGTAAAAACGAAATAGAAATCAGAATAAGAATAACGGCAAAATATGGGTTTTTTTTATGAATATAAGAGAACATTTTTTTGTCCGCAAACTTTGTCAATGTATCAATTTTGCGTAACATTTGAAAATATCTTGTGATGTCACACTTTACTTTTTACTTTGTCCCATAATAGATGTCACATTTTTTTTAAAATATCCATCACTTTAATATATACTCCATCCATCTCGTAAAAATAAGGACACTTTCCTTCTCATCGATTCCATAAAAATATCACATTTCTAATTAATTTTTTTTTGCCAAACTTAATATATATTTTTATTTAGATGGAATATTTTTTTGGTCCGTAAACTTTTCCAAGGTATCAATTTTGGTCCGTAACATCTAAAAATATCTTTTGAGACTCATTAACTTCGATATAATATCGTTTGAAGTACTTTTTCATTGTTTCAAACTTTTTTTAGATGAAAATAGCCTCACACATGAAGGGCATTTCAGTCTATTTAGTCTTTTTTTTTATTAAATATTCCACCTCCTTTCATCTCTTTTCTATTTTTTCCTTTTGTCTTTTAATAAAGGGGCCAAAAAAATTTTGAGTAATAAATTAAATATTATAATAAAGAAGTGAATAAATAGACTGAAATGTCGTTTGAGGGTATTTTTGTCCAAAAAATTTGAAACAGTGAAAAAGTAGCTTAAACGATATTACATTAAAGTTAACGGATATCATAAGATATTTTCAAATGTTACGGACCAAAATTGATACATTGACAAAGTTTGTGGAAAAAAAATGTTCTCTCTTATATTCATAAAAAAAACCCATATTTTGCAGTTATTATTATTCGTTTCTATTTCGTTTTTACACAATTGTTGTTAACTAATTAAAAATTATTAGTATTATAAAACAGTAATTATGATTCTCATAATTCTGACTATGGAGAGAATCCAATTAATTATTACCAATTAAATGATAACATTGAAAAGTGAAATACAAAAAAAGTAGAAAAAGAAAACGGTATAAGGAAACGAAAAAATCAATCTGCCAAGGAAATCAAATGCGACGTCGTTTTTTCGGCACAACACCCTGCTGTGATTATCCTCCACTGCAGAGGATCCAATCCCACATATAAAACCTCCATCATCATCACACCCACACGGAAGCAGTTACCACACTCCCAAATCCCACTCCGATTTCCATTTTCTTAACTTGAGAGAGACCAGAAAACAGATTGAATCGTCCACAATGACTGAGGTAATAACAACAATAATCTCGTCTTCCGTTTTCGCAATTGATTTTTGATCTTGATTCAATTTTCAGCAGAACAAAACGAGCAACGGCGAGGAGCAGAAGAAGGAGAGAACAGAGAACAAGAAGAAAGAGAGCGCCGGCAATGTCAGCGTCGTGCTCAAGGCCAACCTGCACTGCGAAGGCTGCGTTTCCAAGGTTTTGAAGTGCATTCGCACTTTCGACGGTAAATTCACTACTCAAATTTCTTCAATTATTTTTGTTCGTTTTGTTGAACAAGTGGTTGCGTTAACAATAGGTGTGGACACAGCTAATATCGGCGACGGTCAGATCACAGTCGTCGGAAAGATAGATCCGGCTAAGCTCCGGGAAAGGGTGGAGAAGAAGACTCACAAGAAGGTTGAAGTCGTTTCGCCGCAGACCAAAAATGGAGACGCTAAAGAGAAAACCGAGAAGAAAAAGGAAGAAAAAAACACGAGCAATAAATCCGATGCCGAAAAGTCCGATCACAAAGAGGTATTGCTGCTGTTCATCAAAATCAAAACTCATTAATTGCTGATTGTGAATGCAATTGTTGTGTTTTTGGCAGCCTCCTGTGACAACGGCGCAGCTGAAGGTGCACCTACACTGCGAGGGCTGCATCCAGAAAATTCGCAAAATCATAGTGAAGACCAAAGGTGAGATTTCTCATTTCCATCTCTTCAAATTGATTTTCACGGCGGCTGAAATGAAATGTGCATTCGACGACGTCGTTTACAGGTTACAGAGATATGCAGATCGACAAGCAGAAGGAGATGGTGACGGTCACCGGAGCCCTCGACATGAAGGCGTTAGCCGAAGTGCTGAAGAAGCATTTAAAGAGGGAGGTACAAATCGTGGCGGCTAAGAAGGAGACCGAGAAGAAAGAGAATCCTGGGGGCGTGAATGGGAAAGGGGGCGGCGAGAAGGGAAACGGCGGAGTGAAGGCGGAGAAGAAGGAAGGGAATAACAAAATGCAGTTCCAAGTTGGGTACCCACATCCGTATCCGTACCCGGATCCGTTTTATGCATACGGATCCACCCATGCCCCACAGCTTTTTAGCGACGAGAACCCTAATGCTTGTAGTCTCATGTGACTAACAATTTTATTTGTATTGAAATTCAGATGCATTATAAAATATTTAATTTATTATGGCCTAATTTACATCGAATCATTCTAACTTTTTTCTTTTTCAAATACCTTTACCAATTGCATATTAGAAGAATCAGATAAAAATTCCCATATGTAATAACCCCCTTCAACATATAAGAAGTTGATCATGTATTGATATGCCTTATAGAGCAATCCTCTCATACTGTATATGATTACATGATACGAGCTAGCCAGTCAATCGCATGGATTGGTGCAATCGTCTCTTATGTAGCAGGAGCCAGGAGGAGGAATGTTGTCCTCGTCCTCGAGAATCAACTTAACCCCATTGTTATTTAGGGCATTCACAACTGCCCAAATCTTTGTGCGCTTCTGGAAGCCTTTCTTCTCGATTTCCTTGTTCACATTGACATGAATGCCTCTGCCCTGGCCATGTTCGAGGCCATCTACTCTGAGCCTCATTGCCAGCACTTCTCCAACAACTGCTGCAGCCTTTGCATTACAAGAACGCCCACATTCAAGTGAGTTTTTGAGAGCGTGTTCAACTGTTGAAGCCGTCGCAACTATTCGTCCATTGTTCCTGTCTACCACATTTGCTGTGATATATTTCAATGATATGAAGAGTCTCAACACATATCTCTTCAGCAATGTCATCTGTGAATATTACCCTCTGTAACAACAGATATCATGTGAATGGAGAGTCAGTAACACTATAAATGCTCCAAACCAACATGGTCATATACACCGGATCTGGAAAAGAATTCAAGCAGCAACTATATCAATGGAATGAGCACAAAACTTCACACACTAAATAATTGCTAGAAGTTTAAGTCTCTTAATTTTCATCAGTTTTTCATAACACCAGTAGTATTTTACCTCACAGCATATGCAAAGCTAATTTTCCGGCTATACAATCATTTTCAATCGTGATTCACATCAGATTGCAAATTACAACTTAGGAAACATAACAGAGAAAAACATTATTCGATGAATACACCTTAGAAATCATTTTTTGGTTAACCGAAACAGAAAGGCTTGAAAATATTGACTGATATTAATACGGATCGGCTATAACCAAATAATCAGAAAATTCGGGATTTCTAAGGTGCTGAATTCTTAGTTAACTCGTTAATTTGGCATTTCATCAAACATGTAGAGTGCGCAAACTAAGTATTAGCATTGTCAGATGCTCTAAATCACTACCTTTTGCCCCTATGATTCTCAAAAACTTCACAGAACCTCAATACTCTTCGTAAAATACAGCACCAAGAAGCATACTCACAGCTTTAAAATGTCCAAACACATTCACTTTCGATATCCAAATATAAGAGCTTTAAGAACTGATCTCGCGTCAAATGTCACAGCCAGAAACAAAGGCAGGCTTACTCTAACACGAAATGCATTCCACCAGAGGCTGAAAGATTCTCAACGGCGCCGGCAGAGGGAGGGAGGCACGCCAGGATGAGCAACATGCGTTCCAAATGTCTTCGATTTTCAGATAAAATATATGGGCCCAACTTTGATGGGCCGAAAGCCCATTATTTATTATTACTATTTTTTTCCGGTTGATTTTTCGTTGGAATTCATCGCCTCCTCCCCAACTCCCAACACTATATATTCACCATTCCCCCAAACCCAATCCCTTATTCTCCTATTTCTCTTCAAATCCAAAGCTCTGCCGCACTAAGCTTTGGCCGAGACTAAAGGAAGCCTTGCGGAACCCTAGATCTCGCTGCAAAACCTGGATAATTCAAGGTTCATTTCAAATTCATTATCTAGATTTTTTTTTCGAATTCATTCTCTCTTGTGGTCGGAGAATTGACTTTTGGTTGGCAGATGGTGTCTGATGCGAGTAAAAAGAAGGCGGCTCAGAAGAAGGCTGCCGCCGCTGCTAAAAGAGGGGGTAAGGCCACCGCATCCAAGGCTGCTGCGCCAGAAAACGGTAGCAACACGGTTGATAGTCTGGGCAGCGGAGTCGGGGATCTTCACATATCTGATCGGACGTGTACCGGCGTTCTCTGCTCCCATCCTTTGTCAAGAGATATTCGGGTGAGGTCTCGATCCCCTGTTTTCTGTTGAATTTTCTCGTAATAGATTTCCATATTGAGTCGTTCGTGTAGGATGTTTTATGCCGGTTGATTTAAAAATAAAGGATTTTTGTTTTCCTCTCGATTTGTGTGGGCGAAATCGTGCCCTATTTGTGTATATTTATGTGTTTATAAACAAATAGACCATAAACAGAAAACTGACTCTCTGTTTTTAATGCATTTTCCCGATTCGTTTTGAATGTCACTGATGTTTTGATTAATACTATTTGAAATTGCCCCATTGCATTATAAGTTTACACCTATGAATGGTGTTGCATGCATCTATTTAAATACTATAGATGAAACTTGCAAGTAGGTTTTAGCCTTAAAGATGTTATCTCATCATCAGATTGCACTTTGTGATGTACCTATGGATCTCTACATGTCTAAATACCCTTAACAACTAGGTGCATTAAAGAAATTTAGCTTCCTGAGCTCAAGTTTGTAACATTAGTATCATGTTAATGTTAATTGGAACATTTGGATTAAATTTCCATAATTAGCTAAAAAAAGTAACCATCTAGTGATATATGGGTTCTTCATCTTTTAAATATTTTATGGTGTAGTGTGACTAGTGTCTCATGTTTAGTTTATTTTTGCTACTAGCTTGGTGCACCTAGATGAGCGCTTTGTATATCCAATAAGTTCAGCCTTGTAAGGAATGCTCTGTGATAGGTAAATTGTGTACGCATGGTCATTTTTTCACTGTGAAACTGATATTTATATTTAAAATTTGGATAATCATATACCATCCCTTGAAGGTAATCTGATATTGCGTTTTCTATTGGGTTATGCAGATAGAATCACTTTCCCTGACTTTCCATGGCCATGATCTTATTGTTGACTCTGAACTGGAATTGAATTATGGCAGGTATGCAGTGTTCCTGGATTGTATATGGCTTCTTATTTTTATAATAATTTAACTTGTACATGATGTCTGTTGCTTCATGTTTGCAGACGTTATGGATTGCTTGGTTTGAATGGTTGTGGAAAATCTACTCTTCTTGCTTCGATAGGTGCCCGTGAGCTTCCTATTCCAGAGCACATGGATATTTATCACCTTTCTAGAGAAATTGAAGCTTCTGATATGTCCTCACTTCAGGCTGTCATAAGTTGTGATGAGGAGCGCCTGAAATTGGAGAAAGAAGTTGAAATATTGTCTGCCCAGGTATATTTCGTTGCTAAGTAGTAGTTGTTTTCTCATAGTAATAGCCTATTACAACATATTTCAATGTATATATGTTGATATAGGATGATGGTGGTGGAGAGGCCCTTGAACTCATTTATGAACGATTGGATGCATTGGATGCAGCCACTGCTGAAAAGCGAGCTGCTGAGATTTTATTTGGTCTTGGCTTTACCAAGCAAATGCAAGAGAAGAAGACACGTGACTTTTCTGGAGGCTGGAGGATGAGGATTGCTCTAGCAAGAGCTCTTTTCATGAACCCAACCATATTGCTGCTTGATGAACCAACAAATCATCTAGGTGTGCTCAGTAGATAGCATGGCCGTTAAATTTATCTGCAATTGCTTTCCATGCACAGTTTATTAGCATGCTCTTTTGATATTTGTTTTACTATTCCCTTTTTAATGGTCACAGATTTGGAGGCATGTGTCTGGTTAGAGGAGATGTTGAAGAAGTTCGAGCGAATTCTTGTTGTGGTTTCACATTCCCAGGATTTCCTGAACGGAGTATGCACCAACATCATACATATGCAGAGTAAGAAGATAAAGCTCTACTCTGGAAATTTCGACCAGTATTGCCAAACCAGATCTGAACTTGAGGAGAACCAGATGAAACAATACAAGTGGGAGCAGGAGCAGATAGCTTCAATGAAGGAATACATTGCACGGTTTGGTCATGGATCTGCTAAGCTTGCGCGTCAGGCCCAGAGTAAAGAGAAAACTTTGGCAAAGATGGAGCGGGGTGGTCTTACGGAGAAAGTGGCCCGGGATAAGGTCCTTGTTTTCAGATTTACTGATGTTGGAAAGCTCCCTCCTCCTGTTCTTCAGTTTGTGGAAGTGAAATTTGGCTACACTCCTGATAATCTCATCTACAAGAATGTTGATTTTGGTGTTGATCTTGATTCGAGAGTGGCTCTGGTGGGACCTAATGGTGCAGGGAAAAGCACCCTGCTAAAGCTGATGACAGGGGATTTGGTTCCTCAGGATGGCATGGTTCGTCGGCATAACCACTTGAGGATCGCACAGTTCCATCAGCATTTGGCTGAGAAACTTGATGTGGAAATGTCAGCCCTCCAGTATATGATGAGGGAGTATCCTGGACATGAAGAAGAGAAGATGAGAGCTATAGTTGGAAGGTTTGGGCTCACTGGAAAAGCACAAGTGATGTCTATGAAGAACTTGTCTGATGGGCAAAGGAGTCGGGTGATCTTTGCATGGCTAGCTTGGAGGCAACCGCACATGCTACTGCTGGATGAGCCAACTAACCATCTGGATATTGAGACGATCGACTCACTGGCGGAGGCACTTAATGAATGGGATGGTGGGTTGGTTCTTGTTAGCCATGATTTCAGGCTGATAAACCAGGTCGCGAAAGAGATATGGGTTTGCGAGAATCAGGCCGTGACTCGGTGGGAGGGAGACATCATGGACTTCAAGCGGCACCTAAGGGCGAGAGCTGGCTTGTTGGACTGAGGTGAGATGGTAGTGTATCAGGTTTTCCTCGCATAGGTTTGGTGTGCTCGGGCGGTTGGTGATGCCTGTGTAAGTCGCGCATTAAGAGGTAGATGTGAAATGGGTGCTGCTGGCTGTGTCATGCCCTGGCGTCCAAGAGGCGGAGGTGGCTTCTCCCTCCACTAATATTATTTATGCGTGTTCTATATAAAATTTTGATGTGGGTACTGAATTTCCATTGTCATCCTTGAGAGTTGAGATCATTAATGTTTGATTCTACTATTTTTTTAATGACTGCCATCTTATGGTTTTTTGTTGACATATTCTGTTTGAATATTACTGATTCACTAAACTATCATTTCTTAGTCTGTTTTAAACAACCTTGTTAACTATATCTGTTTACACAATCTTTTATTTACCTTGTTAAAATATCATTACTTGATGTCTGTCTTTAAAAGAACCTCCTTAACAACCATTGGACGGAGGAGGAATAGGAATATGCCTTCGGAAAAACATTGTATACTAATTACTATTCTTTTGTTAGGGATGGTTTATTGAGATGTATGATTTCGTATTTTTATTTTCGTTATTACTAGATTCTTCCAATCTCATCAAACAAAATTAATTCTAATCCAAATTTTAATTCTTCAAAGCACTAATTAATCTACACTGTTTTTATTAATTTAATTAGTTCTCTCCTTTCACATTAACAATAAAGTTACAATGCACCTCTAGAAATGACACTCGTAAATCTGAAACCCCAAGATGCAATTTCTATGAAATTCATATGTCAAAGCATACAAGAGCATTAGTTTGTGTGTTTCTTTTTTCAATCTGTTGCAACATAAATAGAAAATACTAACAAATTACGAAAGAACCTTCAAAATTTTAATTTCGAAAAAAGAAGACAAATACTCCCCAATACACCTCTAACGAATCTAATGGGGTATGCACTTGCCCAAAAAGTGGTCAAATTCCCAACTATGCAACTATCCTTACTAACAACAACAAAAAAAATGACCAAGTTACAATTTTAGAAAACGTGTCACTTTAAGTGGTACGAAATGAGAGTATCTCGTAGTAATCAACATGTTTTAACCACGGTCTGATAGCAATCCCAACCTGAGCCCCCCTCGGGAGCCCATTGCTCCGCCAGTATCCCCTCAAGCTCGGTCGGGGAGCAAGGCAGCGTGAGGGCCCCATGGTGATCGAAGCCATACTCCTCGGCCGCCTGCTCCAACAAGCGCAGGAAGGAGGGACGGGTCAAGAAACTCAAGGGCAAAACGAACCTCTTAAGGTCGTCGTCTTCGACCGCCATCACCGCAAAATGCCCCTCCTTCACGTCCTCCGGCACCCATTTCTTTCGAGGAATCAAACTTTTTTGTAGCATTTTCACCACTATTTTCAGCTTTAGAAAACCGCCATTTTTCTTTTTCACGCTTGCTCTTGCTTTTGGCATGTTTGTTAGAGAAATATAAAATGTGTGTTTGTTTTAAGCTACAATGATGCGTGTACAAATATATATAGAGAGAGGTCTAGATCGAATTAATAATTTAAAAAAACGAGAATGTTGATAGTATTATGTTTTGTGTGGGTGGTGGTAATAATTTGCCGCTTATAAAGCAATCAATTATAATAATGAAACATTTTAAAATTCGGTGAAAAACACAACCCGTGACAGCTTAATTTGTCCGTTATTTAAGTACACGTAGTATTTTTTTATATGTCATTAAAATAAGCTCCGTACTTAAGCTGTCGGTATTACTCATTTGTGCCTAAGATTTTTTTGTCACAAAGTTTTTTAATATTGTATAATTGTCACTTTGGAGTGACTTAGTTGGTGAATGTCAAATTCATAACCACACTCTAGATAAAGAATTTTAAACGCAGAGAATATTACTTCGAAATACAATATTAGTATACTTTTCTTACAATTTGAATAAATGGTTTGTTGGAATAATTATTCCATGGCAATATAAACCATTTACTTGGACTTTTTTTTCATTATTTTAATGATTAATTTAAATTGTAGTAATTGAGATAATTACATGCAGAAGGGCATGCATGGTCGTGTAAAAATATGAGAGGAAATGCAATTGCAATAGTAGTTAAGGAAAAATGGGAGACCATTGCACATGATAAAGTTTGATAGTTTCATGAAAGGTCACTATTAAGCAGTCAATTCGGCAGGCCTTATATCGAACACAAATACCATTGTAGTTGGCATCAAATAAAAGTGTCGAATTTTAGTTGGGAGAATTTTCATCCATTTCTTTTGTGGTCAAGAATTCAGGAACCCCATGTTACATATATGTATTTCTCATCTTAAATTGTTTTATGTAGTTCATATTTTTGGCTGCCTAATTATATTGTGATGGCAAAAACCTGTAGCAGCTACAATGCATCTCACTTCTATTTAAGTTCCTCAATTTTTACTTATAATTTATTAATAACAATTAGACCTACTCCTAGTATTTTATTAGAGCGGAAACATTATGCATCCAATATAATACTAATATGACGACAATAATAATTATATTTTGAATAGATATGATTTAGAAACAGAAATAGCATATTCGATAAAACAATTATACTAATACTAGTATTTATATTGCTATTCCGGTGGCTTTAATATAAGATGTGAGCATTTAAAGTATCAAAAAGTGCACGTAGTGTGTGTGTCTAATCTATAAACGTGAAATGTAATAAGATTTCATGTAATTAATAGGATTGTGTAGGTTTGGCGTAGATATACTATCAACTAATTTCGACACATAAAACTTTTATAGTATATTATTAGAATTTATAGACAAAAACTTTTGACCATTTCTTTAATGGGGAATACGCATTTACCAAAGAATAACCTATTTAAGTCGACACATAACATACGCCTTCAAGATGCATGCGACCACGATTGTTAATTAATAGGCCCGTGCGTGATGCCTAACATTTCACGCATGGATTCTAACATAGCCCTCGAAATTTAGGACACGACAAAAAACTTGATACAAAAATTCGTACAAAATTAATGAATTTGAGTCGAACCTTATTGAATAGTATCCTTATTAGATTGACTGAGTATTCAATAATTTTAAGTTGAGTTCGAGTTGGTGTTGGTGACCCATTACAAATAATGTTTTTATTTTAATTAATTTAAGGGTAAATTTTCATTTAAATCACAACTTTTAATTGATTTCTGGTTTATCCCACAACTTACAAAATTAGCTAATTAAATCATATTATAACACTTTCGCAATTGTCCCATAACTTAAAATTTTTGGCGATTATGTGGTGAAGTGGACGCCCATGTTTTCCACGTGGAGGTGAAATTTTAAGTCATGGGACAATTGCGAAAGTGTCATAAGTTATGATTTAATTAGCTAACTTTTGTAAGTTGTGGAATATACCGGAAGTCAACTAAATGTTGTGATTTAATTAGCAATTTTCCCTTATTTTAATTATTTTTATTTTATTAGTTCGTGTAAATCAGGTTTTTATCGTGTAAATAAACTACTCATATAAATAAGGTTTAATCTTGTAAATGATGTTTTTATCGAGTAATATTAGGTTTTAATCATGTAAATCATATTCAGGTTGTTATCATGTCGTTTCAACCTTATTATATCATGTCATGTACGAGTCAGGTTTGGGTTTGACGGTAGCAAATTGGTCCGTGTTAGAGTTGAAAGTTTCCTTAACAGGACAGGTTCAAGTAGCAACGACCTAACTAACCCACACGATTTGTTACCCTTAATTCAACAAGACATTTCCTGATTTCCAAACAAGATTTTTAAAATTAAAACAAAAATTAAACTTAATTTATAAAAAAGTAACAAATTTTATATTTGCATTATGGTCTATTGATAATAATAGTAAAACAAAGAAAAAATAATAAAGATAGAGAAATGAATCAGATAGGATTAAAGCAACAGCACGTGAAAATTCCTAATTCTCAAATTTAATCTGTGATGGACCGCAACGTAGCTCAGCCATATATAATTTTTAAGTATAACACTTAATTGATAATTAAGTACAATAATATTAATCAGAAAAAATGCATCATGCATTTAGACGTTGGCCATGTGAGATAGATGTGTTCTCGATAAGTAGAACATAATCGATTCTAATATTTTCTTAAAACAATAAACGTAAAATTTAATTAATGAGGCCAATTTAATCGATTTTATTTGATATCTGAAAGTCAGTAAAATTAGAGCATATTGGGAAATGAAGATCACATTTTCTATTTCCAAAATTGATTATAAATGTAAATTATGATTTTGATATTAATAGGTAAAAATACCCTTTCTGTTTCTGATTGGCAATGATTAAAATATAGTAAGATCCAGTTCTCCAGTAGCAAAACTAATCACATGGTGCCCTAACAATTCCTCTGCACATGATATTGTTTTGCTTTATTTATCTAAAAGGGGAATTAGTGATCGTGTTCGTGTTTGTGTTCCTGATCGTATTGCAACTGAAAAATATTAATCAAGTATAGAGATGATTCTACAAATTGTATGTGTGAATTTTGAGAAATATGAAAACAATATTCAGTCACAACAATATCATATCATCAAGTTTGAAAATTGATTTATTTATGTATTTGTTGTTGAAGTATGAATTTGGCCTCAAAGCACTTTGCAGATGAGGTGGGAACAGATAAAGTGGATGCATTTAATTCAAAAGAGTGTCAACTCATTGTCACCAATCCTAATAGACATATGCAATATTTTGGTATTACGTGAGATTTTGTATTCCTAAATTCCTAGATAAAATAGATATGATGTAAAATGGACCACATTGTACAGTAGAGTAGGGTACTTCGTACCTTAAATTTGTCTGTGGATATATAGCAAACTTGCCATGGTAAGTAGGATAAGAATGGTACCATGTAATGCCAAACACCCCCTTCTTCGTCCGTTATTAATAGTCTCATTTGAAATCAACATGGATTTTAGGTGAAAACAATTAATTGTATACATTCACTTTTATTTATTACCACTATTAATTTCTAAAGAAATCTAAATAAAATGAATTAGTGAAACGTAGAACTTAGTTTACCTAATACGGTCAAAGTCAAATAAAACATTTAATGACGAATATATGGAATAATGTTTCTGATACTTTTTTTCATAGAATTTGTAATTTTCACATCTTACAAGAATTTTGTACTAGTATTTTTCAATAAAAATTAAGTGTATCATATTTCAAGAAAATCCCATTTCTCAAACGTTTGTCCAAGAATAATATCCGCACATCCCAAATCAGAAAACAAAAAATATACAGATTCAGTTCGAATCTATCCATAATTTCTATATTCAGACGATCAAAAAAGAGTTTACCTCTTCAAGGAAAGGCAACAAAAGATGGTTTTTTTTTTATCTGGGATTGTTGGTGTTTTTACTACAACAAGAACTGCAACGAGAAAACAAGACCTTTCTAACTCGAAACTGCAGCAAAACGAAAACAAGAAGGCGATAACCAACCGCCATGAGGAACAGTATCAACAAATTCTCCCACTTGGAGTTGCTGTCAGCCGATACATCGTATACGTTCTGGAGGGCCTGATAACCTGATAACGACCTCACCTGCCCCACCGCGAACAATTCCCCACTGTACTCGTTCTCCAACAGCCCCTGAAAACAGCATTCAACGACTCGCGCTGTTTAGTATTTTCAGACCAAGAAAATCCGAGTCCCAACAGACAGCAGCAGAAGCTTACCTGGATAGAGTAAGTGTGGAAAGCGACGTATGATGTAGGATACATCCACACTACCCGTGGCAACGCACTCCGTATCCTATAGAGTCCGGCTGAAAGGACCATTACCATCTGAAAGATGAACATTCGTGTTAGATAGGCAGAAGAAGACATTCCACTGGAATAAAAAAGGGATGCAACAACTTACGTGTATATTCACCAATATTATGATGCTCCAGAATGTGTTTCGACAGACTGAAGCAACGAGTAACACCAGTCCCTCGTTAACTATAAGGCACATGAAGAAGTTCAGGGAAAAGTACATCAACAGGCTGAAATCGTCCCTCAGCCCGACTAGGAAATAGAAGACCAAACTCGATGAGACGGAGAGGAGAAACAAGAATGGGATACTTGAGAAAAACTGTCCGACTAGAAAGGCCAACGTCCCAGAGTGCTGGTTTGCCTCTTCACAGATGAATATCTGCGTGATAAGGAGGTCAGGACGTCTTATTTCTGACTAATCCTTCAAATACTCAATCGTATACAATGTCAATCGAATCTCTCACTCTATGTACTTTGATTACCTTGATGTCTTTGAGCTGTGCAGGGACACCAGCTATGCTCAGAAGCGATGTAAATGATACGAATAGAAATATAGCTCCAACTCTAGTCTGCAATAAAAAAGAAGCACCAAAGGGAGTAACATAAGTACTATGTAGAACATCATATCACACCCATTTTCGATTAGGATGGAACAACTTGAACTATGTGCCGGAATATTAAAACTTACCACGACTGAAGATAATGAGTGCCCCAGACCAGAGAATACCGTACCAATACAGAGCGCCAGAAACATGTATATAATTAGACGAAGCCAATAATACTTCCACTCCCTTGACATAATCAACAAAGATCTCCAAGTCAATATTGCAATCTTGGTGCAACAACTTGCCCTGCCTTTGCTTCTGAGAAGTGGACCTTCCTGCAGATGTAGCAAAACACGAATTAGGAGCGTAACTAATGCTAAGATCAGATTAACTATTTGCGGCCTGAGATCACTAGACAAACGCAAATTACATGTAAACTTTGTCCAAGTAACACTATATGTTTACATGAACCTATAAGGTAATATTTCATTAATGAAGGGGCAAACAATTCAGCAATGTGCTTAAAATGGAACAGCACAAAAAGACAAATATATTCGAGTCTAATGTGAGTCCTTTTAAAGAAAGAATCTTCATGTTAATAATGACTCCACCTTGTCAGTGAGCTTCAAAATCATAGTCTCGACAGCAGCAGCATCTGCGGATGATCTATACGTTGCTTCAAGAGTGCGTATCGCCACAGCAGTGTCCATATTAACTGATGAAAGCTCCCCATGGTCGTCCTGTTATAACAACGCACCTTATTACGTAGAGCACACCAGTTTTAAAAAACTTTAAAAATTGATCTTTAAATCAACTTTATTTAACTGTAGGCATAATAAGACAGAAAAAATTAACAATACAGTGTAACGCCAGTAGCAAGTCAACTGCTAACGTCACCTTAATCATCTGATAACACATTTGATTAGAGACTTTATCAAGCTATAAGATCAGTCGTGCAGTGAAAAGCAGAGGAAGAATACCTGCCAGTTTTTGCACATTGCAATAATCCTATCAAAATCTGTATTTATGGCTCTCAGAAAGTGGTCGGAAGGACTTTGCATGATCGGGCAAGGAAATCCAGCATTTGAGAAATGCTACAGAAATAAGAAAAGGAGTAATTATTCCTAAACTTGGTGCTAGAATGTACTCATAATAAAAAACTTGATAAAACTAAAAGAAAGCTGCCAAAATATTCACTTTAGTGCCAGAAAATAGATTGCTTAGTAACATCCTTATTTGTAGGGTAACATATTCGGTTCTACTTTATTTAGAATATGTACATAAACTGTAATTATTTATACTATAAATATATAGGGTACAGATCCAGTAAGAATTGGATTTTATGTAAGAAGTGAGAGTGTTAAAATCCATGAATAAAAGTGAACAAATAAATATATTTTTTCCCTCCTAATGAAATTCGAACTCGGGTGTCATATTCAGCCAGTAAGAAGATGAATAAATAAGCGCATTAAATCCATGAATAAGCACAAAACATTCACTATCAAAGGACTAAAAATGATTTTAATTTTCCATCAACATTTAGCATTATCATTCGATCCTTCTCCTATATGCATATATAGGGGCTGGTTAAAATAATTTTTTTTTCTTATTATGCGAATGTGAGAACACTACAATGAATGCATAAAGTTAATGCATTCGCCGTTAATTTATCCGCACTAAAAAAGTACTAATAAAATTTTGCCGCCTCTGGGATTTGAACCCGGGAGCTGCATTCATCCATCGAGAAAATGCATCCACAGTAGATCTTCGTGATCTAAGCAGTGAAAATGGTTCTTGCTTTTACACGATAAGAATGATTCCTACTTGAACATCTCCTTATATATATATATATATATATATTCAGATTTATTACCTGCAAACAAGCAAGTGTTTCCCCAAAGAACAATGTGTTTCCATTAGAGAGAAGACAAATCCTATCGAAAAGGCCAAACACTTCCGTACTGCTCTGGTAAATGGTAAATATTAGAGTGCATCCCGTGCTTGCAAGCTTCTTCAGGGTAACCATCATTAGAAGTGCTGATACGCTGAACAGGGAAATAAATACATTAGTAGTTGAGAGCCAAGCGGGCATCTTCAATAGTCAAACAAAGACAGGGATGTTGCAAATAAGAGTAGGGTCATAGCGCTCCGTATGGACACATCTCAAATGCACGGATAATAATACACTCTTTTCGGGTATAAAAATTGTACAAACCTGTCGAGATGATACAGGGGCTCATCAATAAATAAGATATGCGGCCTCATGACAAGCTCCCTGGCGATTGTCACTCGTCTTCTCTCGCCACTGCGAAGACCCTTCATATAACAGTGCCCACCTATGAGCTTATTTGCATAATCCCCTAATGACATGGCATGGATGGCATCCTCCACTGCACTCCTCTTCTTACAAAGGAAGCCCGGAAGCTGGAGCAATGCTGAGTAGTAAAGATACTCTCGCACAGTCAATGATCCAATAAGTGTGCTTTCTCTTTCCACAAATCCCTAATGCAAATCAACAAAATTCAAAATCAACCTTCAAAGTAAATGAAAGTAGAATGGGACCAATGGGGTTTTGGCAATTACTTTGACTTTACCACCCAGCGAGTTGCCATACATTATTAATATCAAACTTATTTTTTCATTATTAACTAATAAAAAGGCCCAAGAAACCATATTGGGAGAAATTATGGTTTGAACAGAACTTACATATGCACCATATGGCATGCGTGATTTTACGCCATTGATAAATACCTCGCCATACATTCTAGCTGAATCAGGCAGTCTCCCTGAATTACGTTATGGGAAAAAGAGGAAAACAACATTTGTTCATTAACATAACTGGTTGGTATGATCCTTGCAGCGAGGATATACAAGTAAAATGGTATCAAACACACAAACCTGCAAGAGCTCTTAAGAGCGTCGACTTGCCCGATTTTGCAGGACCCATGATTACTGTCATTGTTCCCGGGAACGCATACCCATTTGAGCTCTTAACGACCTTGTCAGCGTACTTTCTTTTACCCTTTATAGTGACTGTTAAATCCTTCCACGCAATTGAGGCCCCTGCAGTCTTTCGTGCAACATTAGCACCCTCGGGCAGAGGGGGTGATGGAAGTGAGCCACTATTGATCTTTGAGAGAGAAGGGGAGACAGGAGCAGTAGCAGCATTAATTGAGTCGGCTCCCCCTTCGTCCACTTTCACTTCAATATCCGTATCTTCCCAGTCGGGTGAGTCCTCAAATGAAATCGGCTGTCTAAATGCACCCGGTTTTCTTAAGTAGAAGAAATTGCTCGAAGGCACTCTACTTGCCGGGCTACTAGCTGAAGACGACGAGGACCTATAGTTATCTGATTGAGATTGTATTTCTTCCATCTCTCCAAATCCTAAGGTACTTTTAAAGTTCCTTGTTTGTCACTCACAAGCCCAAAACTCAACGCATTGCCATAACTTTCAAGAATCAAACCCTCCAAAAAACTAATCTTTAGACTTTCATCCCAACATCGAGTGATCTTAGCTAAGCTTAGTCTGCCTTATCATGTGATCAGAGCCAATAGTTGCATAAGATGAAACACTGTTGCAAGCAACCATTTGTATAGCATTAAAAACATGAAAAGCATTAACATATAGGAGTATTAAACAGCTCAATTTAAGGAAAAAGTTCAAAACTTGAGAGCCGGAATAGCTCTTGTATCTTAAATTATTGCAGAAATAGTGGCACATTAACAAAGCTAAGACCTTTTTTTTCTAATTAAATCAACCGAGTTAAATCATCACCTTTACCAAAATCAGAGCTTGGCACCAAGTAACAAAATAGCTCCCAAATACACACAAACTATGATGCAAGAAAAAGATTAAACCCACAAAAATAATAAGCAACGGATACCTCAAATGCTCTTAAGGAGAAGAAACCCAGCAATTGCAGCAAATCTTAAGTGAAATACACAAAGGTTGGATCTGGGTTCTGGGTTTTTCATATGAGTAAGAACTACAGTGAGGCAATTATAATGGAGCCAAAAAATGAAAAGAAAAAAAAGTCGAGCAAAAAGAGACAAGAAGCAGAGAGAAAAAGTGACCCACATACAAAATCTTAATTTAGATGCTATTTTGATAATGGAATTGGAAATTTGAAATATAAAAAGATTATTAAAGATTGAAATATTAATGAATCTTTTTGACCCTCTTTTATTCCGGGCATCACGCCTCTTGTTATCTTCCACTTAAGCTTATGTTTTGTTTTGATTCATCCTAAATTTTTTTGTTTTTGGTTGATGTTACACAGCATAAAAGTTTGTCTACCATTTGGAATCATGAAACCATTGCCACTTTTTGAAAATTTAGATGAACAAGAATTCTAGTAAGCATTATTGCTATTTCAGCTAAATTATGTCCGAAAACAACAAAAGTCCAACAAACGCAGCAGGTTTTCATGAGCTACTTTTAGTAGTCATTGTCAGGTTATTATGTAGTATTACTATAAAGATTTCCTAATGCATACTTATTATATTTTTGAGCTATTGTTTTATAGTAGTATATTTTTTTTGTTTTTCACATTACATATATTAAAACAAAATGAGTATTAAATTTGTAATTTTTATGCTTAACATTAGAGAGTTATAAAATGAACTAGAATAGTTTTTTCACCTTAGTTGGGTTAAAAACTATTAATCTAATCAATTGAAATTCAATTATATATTTAATTTAATTTTTATTTGAAGAAGTGATTATAAATATTTATTGTATTCGAATAATCAGCAATAACGTGTGAAGTTAAATGTGCTGTAAATTAGTAGGAAATCTCCTCTTTTCATAGTGTTTTTACTTTTGCTTATTGATGGGGCCTGAATCAGATGCATGTCAGTAATTGTGTAGCTGAAGACTGGAAAATAGAGGAATTAAGAGCCAAATAAATATGGATATTTGGTCACTACTCAATGCAATTAAATTCACAAAAAGGGGAAGCAAAATGATGAGAAACATTTGTTTTTAATTGTTTACAAGATTTCCAACTGTGGGTATCTAGGAATGAATGGGGCATGCAGCCAGAATGCCAGCACACAACGAGGATAAATTCTTCTCTTTCCTCTCCCTCTCGGGATATATATATACACATATGTATGCATCTTTTTTAGTAGTGGTGAAGATATTATATTATTGTATAGTTTTTTTTTAAAATGTTTTTGGCGGTGGCGAAACTGAAGTAAGGCTGTTTACCTTTAAATTAAGCTCCCTAAAGATAAATAATTTCGGTAGGTTAAATTTTCTTGATTGTGTCAAGTTTGAGCTACAAGGCAATTAACCATCATATATACATTGATAAGGTTGGAATAATTTGGAAGAATATTGGTGAATGTTTTCAATGAATTACGATTTACGAGCAGCGAATGATTATTAATGTTGTTTTGTAGTACTAGTATATTTTGATAAAAATAAAAATTGATATTGGTATACCGGCCCATTAAGTTCAGATATTGGGCCTCAGTTGTCTCATTGTGAAGGCCCATAACAAAATTAGCCAGCAACTTCACTAAATTAATGTCAATTAATACTACTCTATCTAGATGAATGAACCACAGCTCTTTAATTTACCAAACAATTAATTACGGTAGTGTCATAATCAAACGTGCATGCGTCAAATTAAAAATAAAAGTATTAGAAACACATAGCCCTACTATTGAATGAAAAACTCAACAACTTCTCACTTCACACACAGCCACCCAAAAAAGGGCGAAAAATAAATAAATTAAAAGTTAGACTTGTATAGACATTATACAAATATAATTAATAGAGAGAAATAAGATAAGAAAGCAGGCATGCTTAAATTCTATATTTTCACAGAAAACCCACAGGAATGAATCACATTTAATGAAAACCTATATTTTCAGTTAGCCTAGGTCCACAATTAAAACTATTTCATTAAAATTAAACCTGCCCCCCTCTCAAAATCATGCCAAATTATTTTGTTTTGCAATATCATATTCAGAACGTTTTGAACACAAATATTAGATTTTCTGTTTTTCTGGAAGCTTTAATTTGCCATCAATGTTAACTTTCTGATGTCACTGGGGACTGAATAGCACTGTGGCAGTTTGAGTAGTTAAAAGATGATGGGATAAAAATCTTTTGCATTTACTCTAGTAATAATAATTCGAAAAGTTTTTTTTGATCATTGATCGGGCAATTGCAATTAATGTAAAGAAACACATGCTGTAATGATATTATATACTAGTTTATAGATATTAAAGTGTTTGGTTGTGTTTTCTTGATGGGTTTTTATGTAGCCATAAGTGTGAGAATAAATTGGTGTCCTGTTTGAGTTAATTGAACTGTATCAATTGCTAGGAAGAGTTTGTTGGATTTGATATTTATTGTGGGTGATATAAAGTATATTGAGTGGTTAAATTGGATTCATGCCTTGGGTTTATCATCAAGCTAGAGGGTGTCATTTGTTGGAGGGTTAACACATCTCTCGGGCCCACTGGACCATTTACTTGCAACGTAGGCCCGTTTAGTAGATTTTAATTTTTGGCCCAATTGATATTCGCAGTATGATTTCTATGGATGGTTTGGTAATTTCCAAATATTTAGAGTTTATATATATTGACATATAAAATCCACGGGAAACGTTATATTGCTAATTCAATACTTAATTGCTAACTACAATTAAATAATAACCCTTAGATATTCAAATCAAGGGCCTAGTCATTAGCCCTGAAATGTCAACACGATCGAAAAAAAGGTCAATAGGGGTATTAAAGTCAATTTACAACAAATTAGTTTGTAACTAACTTTTGAAAAATATCACATAATTTTAAAACGCATATAACTTTCTTGATTTAAATTATTTTTTCGCACAACATATATCAAATTAAAGATAATTTCATAAGGATTCTAACGAGATCTCACTTGCATATATTCCAATTTCAAAATTTGAAAAAAATTTCAAAAAATTTCAATTTCTTCATATAACAACAAATGTCTAACATAATACATAAAATATATCAATATAATACATGTAGAATGTCGTTTTTAAAGTAATGTGTTGACATAGGTAATGAGTTGACATTCTCAAAGCATTGAATTGATAATTTCAAAACATTATATTGACGTTTTCATCCAAAACTCTAATTTAGTAGTTTTTTTTTATCTTTCTCGATTTAATTAATAAAAATGAAAATTACACGTGTCAAATTTTAGACGATTAGATTTCTAAAATCCTATGATTTTAAATTAGTTATAGTTAACAACTAAAGGGTGAGTTAGCAATTGATAACTCTCATCAAATCAATATATACATGAATTCTTCAAAATTATGATAGAATGATCTGTTTCTTGATAAGCATGGAGTATTTAAATTTACACAATTCACGCGTGCCACCAAAAGTTCCACCAATTACTCTTTTCTCGTTAGACTTGATGTCACCTATTTTTCCACAAATCAAGAACTAATAGTCTTAAATGTTGTACGTAAAATTCAGCTGTTCAATTTCAACGTACATATCTATATACAAGATGCGTGGCATCATATCAAAGACAATGAATACCAAAAAATGAATTAATTAAATACTAAATCTGACGTGTTCGGGAGTTGACCATGCCAGACATAAGATCTAGGATGACCATATTACAAGTTAAAAAATCTTAAAATTTCCAAAAGCAAATTAAACCCATGTGCAGCTGATATAGATTGACAATATTTTGTCATAAGAAAAAATTAGTCGTACAAAAAACGTCATAAGTACGGATGTAAAATTGAAAGGTTATCATCATAGTTGTTGGTCAGACAATATTTTGTATATTCTGCATATTCAATCAACATTTCTTGCACGAAACATCACATTAGTGAGATGTACTAATATGCATAACACTAAAAAAATGAGAGATAAATTAATATGCATAACAAGATGGATGAGGATTGAAATATTTTGGAGTAGAATTCGGTTCGATGAGAAAAGGTCAAATATTTAAGTTTTGAGAATTAGTACGTACACAGCATCTTAATGTGGGATCTAAATTGTTCGAAATTAATATGGCCACTTGCAATACAGTGATTGCAAGTGTTTTATCAATTGATAAATTGCAAAATTCATCACAATATATACTATAGAATTTAATTAAGAGAAATAGTAATTGCAAAATACAGTGATCGAGCTCAAGTGTTTGGACCTCACTTCGCACTTCGAAATGGAAACATAAGTTGTACTCTTGTCTTGTTGCATCTGTATCTGGAGTACTGTATATATTTTATTCTATTTATATGACCCAAGGGTTTCCTTTTTTTGTAAGAATGCAACTGGCAGCTGGTCAAATTTCATTAAATTGAGAGGAAACTTCGACAATATTTGTGGATCGAGGCAAATTTAATTCAAGAGTTGACTACACACGTACTGTCAAGTACTACTATTAAGTTAGGTACGCTACTATTCCACTACTAAATTTGTCATTATTATTAATAATAATCGGTTATTATTACTTAGTATTATTATCATTAAATCGATTGATATACACTGAAAATGCTTAAATTCATGAATTCCATTAATTATAACTAAATACATAAAATTCATGAGCAACCAGATTAAACATTTATTTTCTATCTCGAATAATTTAAGTTTTTTGTGTGTTTTTATGCATGGATGAGCATACTGCATACTCTGCCCTGCTTATTAGAATGAGAAATCACGATAATTACGAATAAAGTCAAAGTTTCTGACGTGGAATTTAGAGAGATGCATGTGCAGTTGTATTTATATAACTACTATTATATGAATATTATATTTAGGCGCATAAAATATGGCATAAGTACGGATGTGAAATGAAAGGTTATCACATTTCGTGGTCACATAATTAATGTGCAACATCTGATATCTTATTAGGCGTAACATGTTTGTTGTATCTGATTAAATTTGAGTACCACTTGCTATTATACATACACACATAGTAATAGTTTAAGTAATTCTTTAATCTTCATCAAACATGGCATGATGCAAGTGGGAACCATGAACTAATCCTTATGATAAACTTAGTACATTTACATACATGCATAGGCGCTCAGAAAAAGGAAATACATACAATTAAATATAATATAATAATTGGTTGGAAACTATGACAATTATTATTATGTGATCTTCGATTACCATGTTGCATTTTCTATAATTGAAGCGGAAGAATCGATCGAATTTTTATATGGCGAAATTTTAGTTGACTTATAATCGATATTTTACTGTGTTCTTGATTACAGTACCTATCTTAGCTGGCTATAGTTGAACAATTGATAGGCAGCTCTTTATTTTGGTTAATTAGTATACACTGACTTTTTAGTTCTTATCACTCCATAAATGTATGTGTGTAGGCTAGCTAGATTAGTTAATATATAGTCGAAATGAGAATGGAAAATCAACCATCAAGCTGTTTAATTTTATGCTAATATTTGTGAAATCAACCATTTATTTGTCTAGGGAGTAATCAATAACAGAAACAATTTTTTACATGTAGCAAATTAGTCAGTTGCAGCCAGACCAGAAAAAGTACATCAACGAATATTACAATAAAATTTGTGAGTCCTAATTTGGAATGACCAACCTAATAGCCATATACTTATAACAATTAACAAATGGAGTAAGTAGGGTTTTAATCTATGAAAAACTAGATTTAATAAAGAAACACAGAATAATATTATGCGTATGACATTTTTAGGTCATTGTTGGTCTATTTTTAGGTCATTCTTACAAAGGATGACCTAAAATGATCTTAGCACGACATTAAACTCAAACCTTATAATATGACCTAAAACTGCTTGATTATGACCTTCCGTGTTTTTGGTTAATTATTGACCATTAGATCATCTAATCCCAGCGACAAGATTTGGACTGCATTTCTGGATTTAGATGCATTCTTGTTTTGATCATCTCCCTGGAGGGAGTATATACAGTAATTAGAAGTAACTAATTAACAGCTGTCAATTAAAACTTAATTAGTAAAACCAAAAATCGAAACTTTACGAAATTTATTACTACTTTGTACTAAAGAAAGGAGTAATAGTAACAATTGTATCTAACATATTTTAGCTCCACAATTTCCTTCATTTAGCAATATAATTATATATCGGTTTCATAATTTAAATAGTATGCATATACACAGGGAAAACATCATTAAAATTAATTAATAGTTCACTACTTACTCACTTAGGATTGGATTTGGGTTTTATTTCCACAAATGATCACTTCGAAACAGTGAAGAACGAAGCCAACATTTTGATCCATATACAATCCATTCATGCACATTCAACACACACCGAGCATATAATCAAAATTCAAGTTATACATAGTAACTTATTGATTTCAAAATATTGTGAATGTTATGTTATGATTGCTGGAAAAGAAATTAAATTGTACTACCACACAATTAACACAAGATTTAAAAATAACATGGTATATAATGAAAAAGATAAAAGCAACAATTACATACCTACATATGGGGAGTACATATCAAAATGAAATTACAAGAATTCATGATTGTACATGCTATATGTACAACCAATCATCATATACTACAAAGCTTTTGGACACTCTTTGTAATTATTCAGTTCACAAACATTAAAGATTAAAAATAGAGGTTGTTTTGTGGCTAGACATGGGGCGGGGGGGTCGACGCGGCGATCACGGTCCGGCCCCCACGCTCGGTCCGGCTGTTCTCAGCGAACTTGAGGCTCCCGCCGTGCAAGCCCCTCTCCCTCTCCTCCTCGTTCCACTCCGAAGCGTAGTAGCTCTCCTCCGTGTGCTTCTCGTTCTTCGACGGCGGCAGGAACATGCTCCCCCACTGCGGGAAGTGGATGACCGCCACCGGGATCGTGCACGCCGCGGCCATCACGCCCATGTAGGTCAGCCCCTCCGCCGTCGAGAATCGGGTGGTGGAGAAGAACACCAGCTGCGTCAATCCGCCGCCGAAGTTCCCTCCGGCGCCGGTGAGCCCGGAGATCAGCCCCAGCGATCTTCGGGAAACGAAGGGGATGATGCCGTAGGTGGCGCCGCAGGCGGCCTGCGCGCCGATGGAGAATAGGATCATGGAGGCGATGGCCATCGCGAGCGAGTTGGACCGGCCCAGCCAAATGCAGAACACTGCTCCTAGGGTTTGGAATAGCCATAGAATCCATAGCCTCCCCCTCATCCCGAACCTCTTCGACGCGATGTCCGAGGCGTACCCGCCGAAGGGCCGCGCGAAGAAATTCGCCATCCCGAATGTGGCCGCGATCACTCCAGCTGTGTGTAGCTTCAAGTTGAACCTGAAACAAAACAAATTTTTTTTAAATATTTTTGTAATTTAACGAATCTCATATTCTACTGACTCAAATGAGCTAACCTGTCGTAGAAATATTCGGCGATGACATTGTTAATGCAAAGCTCAACTCCCATGGAGAAGCCATAGAGCATGAAGAAAACCCATGTTCTATAATTTGTGACAGCATGAGTCAATACCTGCACTCAATAATTTTATATAAAAATGAGTATAGATTAAATAACATTTCTCAAGCAAACTTTGGGACTTATGTTTGAATTAAAAAAAATATTATAGGATGAACCAGAATTTGACCGACCTTAGAGAATTTGTCTTTTGCGACATCGCCTCTCTTCTGAAGAGTGCTAAGATTACCGTCGGGCAGATCTTGGCCCATGGTGAGCACCATGACCCCGATGATGACGTGGAACCACCCCGGGATCATGAAGGCGATGCGCCACGCGGTGAAGGGGGTGGCGCCGGAGATCTTGATGAGGTGGAATAGGAAGGGCATGAGGAGCTGCGCGACGCCGCCGCCCATGTCGCCCCAGCCGCCGGCTACGCCGTTGACGGTGCCGATGATGGAGCTGTTGAACATGACACTGGTCCAGTACTGGCACGACACGAACGTGGCGAGTGAGAAGCCGGTCATGAAGCGGATGGCCACGTAGCCCGCCGGCGACGAGACGAAGACGGTGGAGAAGACGACGGGGGCGGCGAGGAGGTTGAGGACGGCGCAGCCGTAGCGGGGGCCGATGAGGTCGCACACGACGCCCATCATGAGGCGGGAGAAGATGCTGCCGGAGACGGAGGCGACGCCGGCGTTGCCGATGTCGGAGCGGCTGAGGTTGATGTTGTCGCGGATGATGGGGACCAGCGGCGCCGCCGCGAAGGTGGAGACGAAGCATGTGAAGAAGGAGATCCAGGCGAGGTGGAAGGATCGCATGTGGGGCTGTGCGAAGGAGGTGATTTTCAGGACTTTGGCCTTGTGCTCGGAATCCACCGGCAATGAGAACTTGTTTTCGGTGGAGGGCACATTCATATCTGCCATTCTTAGAGAAGGGATAGTGTTATGTTAAGTTTGGTGGTGTGCTCTCAAATGGTGAAGGTGGTGTGGTATTTATAGAGGTGATGGGAGCATATTCTACATTGGTGCCACCAATTTTATTCATATTTTAATTTAATGTTGTGACTTGACTAACATGAGGGTAAGGTTGTTTAATTTATTACCTAAAATATACTAGTACTAATAATATTGGTGCACATATTTGCCTTAAGATGAAATTTTGGAGTTAGGTAAATTCTTCTTTGCTTATGGAGTAGTATTTAAAATTATAGAGCAAATTAAATATTGTTATTTGTCCATCTATTTGGATAATTAATGTTGTGTATATGTTGTTGATTATGTATTCACTGGTCTGATGTATTGAAAAAATGTGGATTCTTTATAACCTTATAGTATTGGTATGTTGGGTAATAGTACTCCTCCGTCCCAACTTAAGAGTCCTAATTAGTTAGGGCACGAGTTTTAAGAAGATAAACAAAAGTGAGTTGAATAAGTTAGTGGAATATAAGTCTCACTTATATATATTGCTTTTATAATAAAATGTGAGTGGAATATGTTGGTGGACTGTGGGGCCTATTTACCATTTATGATAAAAGTGACATAGGACTCTTAAGTTGAGACGGACGAAAATGGTAAAACAGGACTCTTAAGTTGGGACGGAGGGAGTAATTGATTTTCATGTGAGTGAGAGTGATTGCATGTTGGGTGAGCCAAAGTCGATGATATCCTCTTGAGACATGAGTTAAATAAAACAAGCAAGATGGAATTTAATTGTTCATTCTTGAATATTATACAAACTAGTATCAACTACGTGCATTGCACAACCTATTGTATTCTTTCTAAAATATACTAACCAAAAGTATATATATACTACTTTTCAGGGACGAAATGAATATCAAAACTCTTTTATATAAGTATAGATTTACAAAAAATTAGTGTTAATACATACGCCATGCGCGAGATAAAATATTTTTATTCTATTAATTTGATCGCGTGGATAAACTAAATTAAATGAATACGAAACTAGTATTTGTTAATTACAACACTTATATTACAAAAAAAAAATATCATCCTTCACAGTTTCACAATGCACACACATCATACTAAAATACTATCAATACAAAATCTAAATAAATATATTAAATATACAACAAAAAAATATTAGAAGGGTAATGATATCGCCATAAAAAAGATAAAATGGTAAACTAAAAAAATATAAAAAATCCACATATATAAATATAAGGTAGTGATATATGAAAACCGTATATCTAATACAAATTCAAAATTTTAATCATAGCCACTAATTATTATAGATCAACGCTTATTATGTTTCAAGATTAAAATTTCAATAACTTCTATGAATCTATTAACATAGGGTATATTAGACACTTTCATAATACGGTGAATCATTTAATTATAGAATAATTGTGTGATCCTGATTTCGTCGTTCTCTCTCCTTCCACTATTCATGTTAATTAAACCGTTTCAATTACTCCCCCTCATTCCAACTTTTTGCCTTTTCGTCATTCTCTCTCCTTTTCGACTAGTCTCCCCCTCGTTCTCTCAACTCTCATTCAACGGCTGCGGCGGCGATTATTTGTGAAGCAGCAGTAGAACAAAAGAATCAATGCAATTTCAACGCAAAAAATCACTAACCGCAGAACAAAAGAATCAATGAAATTTCAGCGCAAAAAATCAACACAGATTTCAGAATTCAATAAAAATGCAACACGAACGATTCAACACAAATTCAACAAAAAATCTACAAAAAATCAACATAGATTTTAGAATCAACATAGAATCAATACGATGTCAACAAAATATTCAACTTCAGCAGAATAAAAAAATCAACGCAATTTCAACGCAAAAAATCACCAACAGCAGAACAAAAGAATCAACGAAATTTCAGCGCAAAAAATCAACACAGATTTCAGAATTCAACAAAAAAGCAACATGATCGATTCAACACAAATTCAACAAAAAAATCTTCATAAAATTAACACAGATTTTAGAATCAACACTATTTCAACACAAAATTCAACATCAACAAAGAATCAACGCAATTAAAGTTTCGACGTCAATTACATTGGTGTTAAGATCCTTTCGAAGATGTGAATATTTTCAGCTTTGGATGGTGGGAGAGAAATTAGGAACACATAAACCGTTCAGAAACTTAACTTACAAAAATACCCTATGTTGACAAAATACATGCTCTTATTGAGATATAAATTCTACGCAATATTAACCACAAATATGTTATAATTAATGGCTAGAATTAAAGTTTTGAGTTTGTATTAGATATATGGTTTGCATTTGGATCACGTCCCTATAAATATATACTCCATATAACTTCCCATTCATATTTGACAAATAGAAACAATTAATCCTTCCCTAATTTGTTCACGCTTATTTTGTAAAATGCGGGAAACGATCCTTGAATCCTATTACCCTACATGGGAAAAAATAATAATGAATGATTTTAGATAAATAACTATAAAAATTTAATTAAATAAGAAATAACACTCATATCATACGATCATGGTAAACATATTCCAAGGAAGTTACATTTCATTTATATGTATGTTTAGTTGTTCTAAAAACACGCACACACCAAATTCTAAATACTGGTGAAATATTGTCTCTATGATTTCAATTTTCTTCCCCTAGTAAGATCACAATATTAAGAACATAATAATCACACTAAAAACAAATTATTCCCTTTGCAGAAAAGTTGTGATGCAACGGGATGAAGACAATGAATTGAATTATAAGCTACCAATGCCGAAAGGGCTGAATATTGAAATTAGTGTATCACACATTTTTAAAATTTATTGGCCATACAATTTAATCATCTTAGGAGTATGTTATTAAATAATTAGTGCAACCGTTACAAATGTATAAGTATATAGATAGCAAATATTTAAATGTATACTCTATATTTATAAATATTTAAATTTACACCCAGAATTCATAAAAATTTAAAATAAGATCAAAACTCGCATTTTATATATGTATAGATATAGATAGTGGAGTGAAACAAATAGCAAGTAATCTGTATCAATAATAAAATCAAAGACTTAATTTGCACAAAATGTAAATTAATTGAACGCCTATGGGTTCATTTATGTGCGTATTATGTAGATACTTAATATATATAGTAATAAAATGCAAACTCATATATTGTACAAGCTCCCAACTTTTCAACACAGTATCAACACAATGTCAACACACTGTAAAATTTCAAGATTTTGATGTCAACACAATGTCAACATAATGTCAACACAATATCAACACAACATCTACCGTTGACACTGTGTTGACATTTTCTGTTGCTACTATTTTGTCATCTATTGACATTTTCTAACTATTCAAATCATAGTTTGGAGTTTGTACAATATTTAGAATTTGCATTTGATTACCTTCCAACTTAATATAATTACAATTGCACACAAAATAATATATTACTATGTGTGTTCACATAGTTTCATCATTTTTTATATAATTAAAAATTTTAAATTTGTCAACGATATAATTAGTTAAAAACTTACCCTTTTAATTAAGTAACGGTTGAAAAATAATGCTTTAGATGGTCCCAATTCTCCGAATAATTCAACACAAGTTGATCTCGTATCCTTTTATGCTTGAAATAGCAATCATATTCATAATGTTTATTGAATGGAATTAATTAGTCGCATTCTTTTGCTGAAAAGTAAACTCAATCTACAACAGAAATATCGTAAAAAGTGCATTATGATCACTTGGTCAAAATTTCAACGTAAAATTTGAATTTATGGCCGCCATATTCCTAATGTTTCTTTATTCAATGGAGTTAGGCGAATTAGACCATATCAATCAATACTGTAAAAAAAACCCAAAATTGAGTATGAAACAGTAAATTTATTGGTACTGCAAATTAAAATTCATTTCATTTTTGTGTTTTTGAATAAGCTATATACTCATTTTTGGATTTATATTATAACAAAGGCAAATCGCTTTTTCAGATTTTGATTTATTACAATTTAAGCTCAAATCAATCTATATTTATCAAAATAGGAAAGAAAGATCAGGAAAGGAAACATACATACAAAAAGAAAAAAACGCGAAGAAGAAAAAACTTAATAGAATAGAATAACAACGATGGATATAATATCTTATTTTAACATAATTAATTCTATTAATATTAGGTTAGTTTGATTGTTGACCTAATTTAATTAGTTGACTCTCTTATAAATTAGCCTTCATTAATCTATTTTATATAAAAGTGTATTATTAGTTATGGTACATTGGTACCGTTAAATTGCATTATTCATGAAGTCTTGTCATAGTTTAATTAATTACCTTGCGGAGGAAAATGTTGTCTTTGCAAGTTAATGAAATTAGTGGAAAATATCTATAAAAAAATCATGTCATAATTTTGGATTACCGACGAAAATATCAATCTATAAATTCACTTTTTAGTAGTGATAGAGGATCTCTTGATTCCTTTATACGCTTTTAAGACATCAAAGACTTATATAAGAAAACTATAAATTTTATTAGGAAGGTATTCCAAAAATATCAATAAAAAGTGTAAGAGGTCAGCGATACAAAAATAAAAGTTTGAGAGGTTAGTTAAAGTAAAACATAATTCTACTAGGGCAAGGGCCAATAATTGCCAAACTATTTAATTTTTTTTATGTTAGCATTAAAATATCTAATTCAGGCACATATGTCAATTAAGTTACTGAATGAATGAACATAACATGTAGTTACTACAATGGAAGAAGTGAATTGTAACGAAATGACTTCATATAGTTAAGTTTAATGTTTTTAGATTTTATTATAGTAATAATTATATTTATCAAAAAAATTCTCAGCTTATTTCTATTTTCTGTATATATAGTGAAACCTTTAGTATAGTAATACAATCCACCCAATGAAAACACATTCATCAAATATTTTTTCAAATGTGTGTTACTCGAACGTTGTATACTAGTCATGGACGTATGCTAGTTTTTAACATCAAAACTACATTTTTCGTGATGGCGTGAGAACATTATGTACAAGTTAATCAATTCATAGTGAAATTAATTAATTGCATATAAAAAGTCTGCTAGTGGGGATGAAATTCAGGTTCTATATTCGTCTAACAATAATATGCATTCACAGTAATTTTTATGATCAAATGGTTGAAAATGATTCTTCATTCTCACAATATTTTGGGGTTCCAATGTATATTGAAGAGTTGAATAACTGATGGCCTAACGATGAATTTTACTAACTGAAGACCAGGACTTATTGATAATTAAAGATTTTGTCAAACTCTATTATATGCATCATGTTCAAAGTTATTTTATATTCTAGATGAGGACGAATCGTGCAAATTAAAAATATGTAAATGATGGTTTAATTAAAGAGGGATACACAAGAACTAATACATTATTAGTCATCTAAAATTAAATCATATTATTGCACTTTTTAATAATATTAGAAAGAAAGAAAAGTCAATTTATAGATTTTACTAAATAATCTGCCGAAAATTAGAAAAACACCATAGATGGTTCGTGCAACATAATGTCATACAACTATTTAAGAAGGGTGAGTCCTTTGCATGTGAGCGTGAGAGACAAGGAACGAAATGGCTCGGCCTCATAGGCTGACTCAGCCTACCCCTAACACCGTCTTGCAACACGGCTTCGCATTCCGACGGAAAGAGCCAGGCTTGCGGATGCCCTTAGTCTTCTTTACTAGTTGTAAGTATGTTATCTCTTCACACGTTTTGGACACACCTTCACCAACTGACTAATTTAATTAGATATAAAGTTTACCGGCAACTAAATGTAAATTAAATTAATGAAAATAACATTGTAAAGAGCTGTCAATTTAAGACCATGTTTATCGATGGGGAGTGGTCGACCTCCACATCATTTAGGAATTAAAAATAATGAAACCCCCGGTCTCTCTCCCTTTTCGACCACGGTCCCTTTGAGGGCAACCACAGACCACCTGGTCTTCCTCACCATTTATTACATCAGGTGCCAAATGGCACAATTTCATTGGTTGATAAATATTTTATTTTAAATTAAAATATATTTTATATATTATGTCCAAAAATTATACCAAATTTTATAATTTTTCATCCTCTACAAATAGAGACCACATTTGCTATAGTTTTGGATAAAAAAATATTATATTTTCTCCTCCCATAATCCTTCTTTGATACAATTTCATAAAGTATTTTTTTTAGCTTTCTTTGCAAGTTTTGCCCTAATGTATTTTAAATTTCGTATTTTAATTATTGTAGTTTATATTTTTTTTTGTTATTTTTATAATTTATAATTTGTTATTTATTGTGTTTTTATATAAATTTTATTGTGCAATAATAAATATTTTATATGTTAATATTATTATTGCAAAATAATATAAAAATAATTATATATTGGTGTGGTTGGGTGATCATTGATAAACCATAAAAAAAATGTGTGGTTGGATTGAATGAATATTAATGATGTAGAGGAGATAGAAATTAATTAAATATTGAAAAAGTGGATGCTAGATTGGATTGAGTGGTTGTTGATAAACATCGTATAATTATTAGGGCAGGTTGAGCAAGATTGAAGTCAATGAATGTACGGCAAATACGGTCCGTACATTGGTGGTTATATCATAAAATAGGTGAACCATATCTTTCTTTCACTTCTGATAATTCAAAGAGAAATCTTTTATAGTTTTTTTTTTTAGAAATCTTTTATAGTTGTGGCACAGTCCTTGCATCGTTTTAGTTTGTTTTTTGTGAATAGAAAATATCATTTGTTTGTTGATGTGATTTGAATTCAAAAGCATGTCATAAATATAATAGATAAAGATGAAGGTACGATTTTTATTACCCGTACATTAATTTGTTTGGTGAATTACTTCTCAATGTCAAAACAACGTGATTTCCATTAAATTTTCTATTCTCTTTAAATATTCGTGACAACATAGTACGGTCGATGACGTTGATATGTAGATTAGATTCATAGTATGGCATTTCTTTTTGAAATAAATATATTGATTGAATATATATTGTTAATTTGTTGTCACACCCGATTATAATTAGGTCCAATTGAATGCATCTGAGTCTGACCCAATTCTAACTATTTAGATACTACAATAAATTCTATACTTCACATTCACTAGTAATATCTAAATAACAAAGAAATTTTCACCACAGCAAACCTGATGAAACAGAAATTTCAATGCTAAAAAAATAATGTTTGGCCAGCCAACTCCTACTGCTGCTCAAATTAGGACACAAACAAAAGAAAGGCCAAAGAAGTAGATGAGGTTCTTGATCATGAAAATCGCCTGCTCCCGCTGCTTCTTCTCCATCTTCATCTTCTCGGAACAGGTTTGTAGAGCACAACAGTGACAAATTTCGCACGAAAACGATGAGTGACCCCCAGTGCGACTACTGTGCGAGGAGGTTCTCGATTCTCTAGGTAAAGATGATTTAGCGTAACATTCTGCGGTGATGGGAGGGGTGCACAGGGATCACTCGTTGTCGGTTGATTCAGTAATGTATGCTGCAGATGGGGAGGTAGCGATGGTGGTTCTCGCCCCTCTTCTTCATTTCCAGGGTAGGCATTGTTATAACTTGCTTCGGGAGAGTTGGGGACGTCAAATCCAACTACACTCACTCGATCCTGCAAAGCAGTGTAATTTTAAGGCGAGTTGGTAGAACACACGCACAATTGGAACATGATTTCTCGACTTACTTGGTCTTCACCATATTGGTGGTTCATTGTTGCTGTGGAAAAAAGGAGCCTGAAAAGTAGATGTCAAATTTCATTTGTCAGCAGTTATGAAATTGTTCAGCTGCAATAATAATGGAGAGTTCTGCAATCATCAAATGTTGCACTATGGACACATTATTTTGTGATTTTGCCGAATTGAGCACCACTTCCAGAATGTGTGTTAAGATCTGATGAGAGAGTTTTTGGGTGAGTTCACCATGATGCCCAGAAGATTGGACATGAATGTAATAAAACTTAATCAATGAGACATAAATTAGCTAAGTAAAAATTTACTTCAAAATCTAAGTCTAATAGCCAGAATATGCCAACATATATATAACAGAGAATTCAACAAAAACTGGCATGCCTTTTAGCTATATCATGAGTTACAGCAGTGGCTATCATATCCACCATACAGGTTGAAAGTCATTTTTAGTGGACAGAAAAAGTAAGTCGTAGAAGTGGAAAGAACATCCTAAGAAAATATAAAGTTGAGCTCCAAATAAATGTTGGTTTAAGAGAATTTGATATAATAGAAAATATATGTTGAGCTCCAAACTGGTAAGGCATAATAGCTCTATCCCATTTCTAGATATGACAGAATACATAATTACATATTAAAATCAATGTTGGTGTAAGAGAATATAATAACCCTTCAGGTGTAACCATGTAAGATATGTATTTAACTATGTCCAGCACAAATAATTTGAAAATCCAAACAGGACCCCAACCGTTGTTACCCATAACTTTTTAGGAAAAGAAACCCCACAGACCATTCACTATATTCTTATGAGTTCACGTGTAGACCTTAACATGACAAAAGACATTCACACTTGTCAGAATCTCATTGAAGTAATTCTCTTCCATTTAGTTATCACTTCGCAGTTTGAGTTTCTGAGAGCTGCAAAAGTAGAGAACTAAGGAATTCATTTCCAGCAAACTAACTATGGACCTCAGCCCTAGGTGTAGTAGGAAGGTTAGGCGAGGCGGTCGCAACAGCATAAGTACAAATTTCTACACTAGCTCATTATCCATGAGTAAGCAGAAGAACAAGTAGGAGGCTTTAACTTCATTTGTAGTGAACCTACAATTCTACAGAGCAGGTAAAAAATTTAAACTGATTTAAATCATTCGGTTTCCCTACAATGCACATACACTGTCCTACAGACAATAATGCTGTTAGGAAGTAATATTCATACTCATACAAGAAGAATGACAATGCACATAAACTATTTAAAAACGAACAAAATCACAAACTATGGTTCATTTGTTAAGATCTAATTACTGAGAATGCTGCTTTTGTGAACAGGTATTCATACTCATGATAACGTTCGTATGTTGCAAGATTGATCCATGGTAATACATCCAAGACATACTTATTCAACTGGATTTGCCTTGAATGCAGAACCCCAAGAATAAAAAATCCTCTCTTGTGATTGTCTCCAAACTAGACATCTCAACTGACACAAGACTAATAGAACACAACACATTTAATTAGCGAACATTAACTGAAGATTGCTGCAAAAACAAACCAGTATCACACCTTCATGTTCATCAACTATCTAGCATAACTCTAGGCACTAGATTCTTACTAACAGTGAAAGCATTGGCAGACCACTGCCTAAATTTATCTAGTGGGAGTATTGATTTGAAACCCTGAAACGAAAAACGAATCTAAAGGTATCATCGACACATCTTATTTTATACTCATACAGATCAGTAGAGTACTAAATTTTCAAATCTCTTCCACTTGTTGCAGACAACTGGAAGAAACAACACCAAGCTCAGACAAGCAAATGCAACAGGGAAAATTTAAAATTTTAATCCGCCCCAAAAATTCAAGCCAGAAAATTGCTTGACATAAATACGAAATTTGACCAGTACAGAAAACAAACCTAATTGAATTTAGCTCCGTTTGAAAATCCTACCCTTGAAGCCTCAATGCAGAAACCGTAAAACTCAACCTTCATATAAAATTCCAAAACCCAACTGAATAACAAAATAGAAAATCCATTATCATGCAATATAAAAGAAATGCCCCTCACATAATTCGAGAAATTAGACCCGTCCGGTTAAGAGGAATTCCGATAAATCACGAATCACGAAGTTGATAAAACAAGCAAGATACAAATTTGATGAAAATTTTTAGAATTCAATTTAGTCCCCCAATTCAGTACAACGAAAGCAGTGAAATTTCATCACGAACTTCAACATCATCAAATTTTATTTTATATTGCCCGAATAATGGTACAGGTAATTAAGTGGCACAGAATAATAAAAAACCTAATTATTCATGAAAAATTACGAAATGAGGGAACGAGAAAAAGATGATACACACAACTTTTTTATTCATTTCTGAATTCAATAAAAGAGAAGGTGAAGAAGATTATCACCTAGTAGAATCCGGTAATAGATTCTCAAATAATCATGTCTCTCAGCGTGTCGTCTCTATTCTCTGCGTGCTTGTTTGCGAGAGAGATACAAGAAGAGAGAAGAGTGCAGAGATTTCCATTTTCGTATCATCGGAAAAAAAATATATATAATGGGCCTAGTGGGCTTTAATACTTGTAATATTGGGCAATATACCCATATTAGACCCACATTAA
This sequence comes from Salvia splendens, assembly GCF_004379255.2. Classification (NCBI taxonomy): domain Eukaryota; kingdom Viridiplantae; phylum Streptophyta; class Magnoliopsida; order Lamiales; family Lamiaceae; genus Salvia; species Salvia splendens. Next base: position 527,581 of record NC_056032.1, read on the forward strand.
TGTGATTGGCCCAAATTAATTAACTACTACTCCATATGCGATTAGCATTAAATTTTCTACCTTAAAAATTTATCATTTTAAACACTACCTTAAATTTTCTATAAATAGCAATTTAAGTTTTTTTTTTCTTTTTTTCTTTTTCTAAGTACTAGTAACTTTAACCTAATGAGCTGAATATTTTAAAAGAAATATGTCCCATTGGGCAGCGCGAAGTGGATTAGCCTTAATTATAATAATCAATCTCTAAGATAAGTGGATTAAGGAATATTAACGGTACATCTTTTAATGTCTAAAGTTGGTCGAGCCTAATATATTATAAATTAAAATTTCGAAATGGTTTATGACCTCCGAAATCCAATAATAATTGTCTCCTACACCTTTTGTTGTAGTACCATGTTTGTTTCTTGTATTATTTCAAGGTGGCTTTACTCATACTATCAGGTGATCCATTCCCTATATTACTAACACTTTATATTAAAATGTGCATTTAAATATCCCCGAATTAAGGCCGATATCATTTAAAGGGAATATGGTATAAGCCACACAAATTTTTTGCGTATAAAATTTGTGTGGTATTCAATATATAGTACTTTTATTGATTGTGATTGGACTTTTGGTTGTGTTTAAAGTGGCGTCCATCATCATTTTAGAGCGGAATTGGAAATATTTTATATTTGTACTTGAATATTATGATTTTAATATTGACTTCAATTTTCCTTTCGAATTATTGAAGTCACGTTGGATTAGAGAACGAAATTATAAATTTATAAGCCACGTGATTAGGTTTCAAGCACGGAATTTGTTAGAGAATGAAAAATATGTGTAGTGTTAAAATAAAATAGTAAACTAATTTCATGATGAGAATTGTGTTTCAAACTGATAATTGATACGCCGAAAAGTTACTTATTATGTAGCCGCTATTTGATAATTGTGAAATCAAATCAAATCAAAAGAAAAAGTAGAGCCATGAAATGAAATCAGATTTATCTTACAACAGTTAAATTTGTTAAATGGACCGAAAAAAGAAGAATCGATTCAATGACACATTAACCATCGTCTTTCTCGATATTAATTAGTATTAGAACTGTAAATATATTTATGCTTTGGTGAAATTAAACAAAAAAAAAACACTAAATTAAATCGCCAGTTTTCAATAAATTTTACATTTTGAGTGAAGGGTTACTTGCTATAAGAAGGCGCGATTTAATTAGGTATAGAAGGTTCTTTTTTCAAATAACATTTTGTATAGACTATAGAGTTAGAGAACAAGTTATAGCTAGAAAGTAATTAAAAAAAAGGTTATGAATAACAAGAGCAGCATGACAGCAAAAAAAAAAATCATCCATTGGTCTAACCTCACATCAACCCAAACAACAAAATCTCGTAAAACAAAGAAAGAGAAATAAGTAAAGAGTGATGCTAATCAACCACACAAGAATATATTACTCCTTATGTCCCAACAAGGGTGATACGTAATGAAACGTTTTTCTTTTTGGGTTATCTCATAAAAAATAAAATGTTTCTTAAAATGGAAATAACATTGTCTCTTTTTTTTTCTTCTATCTTACTTTACTCTCTTTTCAATAGCTTACAAAACAAGACTACATAAAATCTCGTGCCGCAACCGAATGTTTCATATTTAATGGGAAGCATGTGCGGACCCACATGTAAATAGGGGAGGGCTTTAGCCCCTAATGAATCCAATTTTTAAATTTTTGTCTATTGTAAAATTTTAAAATTTATTCATATTTTGAACATATTGGTATATAAAAATCCCTAATAATATTTTAAATTACATGAAAATTTATTTTTATATAAAATTATGAAAATTTAGCCCCTACTCATATTTACTTCTGCGTCCACCCCTGATGGGAAGGAGGGAGTAAATAAAGTGATGCTGATGATAGGCGATATATTTGTAAATAATGTGACGATGATGTAATAAAACTGGGAATCAACATCACCAACATGTCATCATTCATGCCACATAGGAAATAAGCAATTTTTAGGCGCAACAAATTTACGTGACCAAATTTTATACAACCAAAAACTAGTTTATTTGAAAAAAAAATAAGTTTATTTATGCATTTAATTAAAATATATGAATGCATATATAGTACATGGAAAGTGCGTAATATTGTGATCATATATTTATGATTTGTGTATAATTTTTTTACTTTTTTGAAATCATAAATGTAAATAGTGCATACTACTTTAATTCAAATTTTAAAAACTATAGAAAGAAAATTCAAATATAAAATTAAAAAATGAGGTTAAAGGCTCATAAGTCTTTTTAACTTGTCCACTTACTACATTTATTATTTTAATATATAATTAATACATCAAATTATTAATATAACCTTGATTGTACAAAATTTGATTGTTTATCATCACTCTTTTACGCGTCTTTTATCCATTAATAATGGTGCTAAAAAAACCACAATAAATAAATTTCGATTCATGTCTGCTGCTTAGTTTTCTATATTGCCAAATACTCGGTACATCTATAATAAAAATAGTGTGATTATTCTCAAATCCCTAATGTCACGTATTGATTAGGAACTTAGTATTTAAACAAAGACAATTATATAGTAAATCCCGGCGGACGTCCGCCATTAGGCGTAAACCCGGTGGAAGCGGACGTCGCTTGCGGACACCGGAGTTCCCCGGCTTTCCGACGACGTCCGCCATTGCGGTGCCACGACGAACGTCCTGATTTTTAATTTTAATTTAAAAAAAGACTCTATATATACGGCTCGTTGAACTTCATTTCATTCGCACCACTTGTTTTAACGAGCTTCTCTCTCTATACGTTTCTTTTATATCCAAAATGGCTAGTGGTAGTAGTAGTGGTGCGGGTGGTAGTGGTGCGGGTGCTGATGACTTACGCCGGCGAATTAAAGAAGAGGTGCGGGCCGTTACGTCTAGGGGGATAAATCGTCTGATACAAGCGGCCTTGAAGCAGCAGCCGGCGGTACCTCGACCCATCCATCGTCGAGCTATAGTACCTCGGGACCAAATCGCTGCACACCGTCGGTTGTATGATGACTACTTCGCTCCGGAGCCGCGGTTTGGGGAGAACATGTTCCGGCGACGTTTTAGGATGCGTAGTCCGCTATTTCTGCGTATCGTTGGCGCTTTAGAGTGTCGATACGAGTATTTCAGGATGGGGGATGCGGTTGGTAAACTCGGCCACACGCCATACAGAAGTGGCAGGAGGTGTTTTTGGGAAGTCTGTCGGGATGTCCGCCGGGACATCCGTCCCATTGTGGATGTTCTTATAATGTGTATTTTCATAAATACCGTGTTCACACACCTTAACGTGGTATTCCAAAGCAACAGTATTATTTCATAGTATAAGAGTAATAACAAAAATGAATTTATCAGATAACCAAATGCTTACATCTCAACAGCAAACTCTAAAATATCCAACTGTGTGCAACAAATTTTGTTTTTGAACTTACTCATCAAAAGTCCATGAATTGATTGATCAACAAAATATTTCAACACCTTTTCTGCAGCAAATGATGAAACTTAAACAGCAATATTCATGCGTATATAGAGTCGTCCGATCAAATATATGAATTGAATCTTCGTACATAAATATCAAAAGCTTCCAAAAGAAATTCTGAAATAATTAAATAAATTATAAAAAAGTTAACTTCAAAGCCCAAATTCGATATTTCACACAAACTTAAAATTTAGTCGCAACTATCTTAAAATAGTTCCTCATTTACTTTCGTGATGCTCGAACCCCCCAACTTATAAGTAATTGGGTATATTTTATGTCAGACATTGAATTATTGTTTCATTTTCTGCAAAATAGGTGTGCGTGTGCATATGTTGTTTGCATTAGTATAACAATTGTTTTTTAAATTGATCTCTTTAAGGTTGTACCGATTGAAACATAGTGTACAAGAATGATAGTACTATTCTTTTACATGTACGTAACTTTCATCTATTACTCATCCAAACTTGATTGAGTATATTAATATGGTGATAACTGTGGTTCAATCACGAATTGAAATGTAATGATAGTTGTTGTAAGTTCATGGATCATGTATAGATTAAGATACGGAAATAAATAAAGTAACAGATTCAGTTGATACAAACGAGTGTCTGTATATTTATTTTGCCTGATTAATAAATATATATATACTGGATATATAAAATGTATAACTATTTATAAATACACAAAAGATCAATAAATAATGACTTTCCTGTAGCTTATTCGGGGGATTTTATTTTTAGAAGATCTATTGTTTGTGTTTGGACATTAATTTTTATAAAAATTTCCAGACCACAATATTTTGGATTTCATGTCCATATTTACCAATAGATTACATGTCAGATTTCAGTGGCACTTTTTATTTTTCGTCCCTTTATATTTATCTCTAGATTTAAATGTCGGGTTTCACCGACTTCTCTCTTTCCTCCTTATTTTATATATGTGGGTGAATTTTTTTTTGGAGAAAATTATACTTAGTCGAAGTGAATTAAGTTTCTTCCTTCAAATAAAGTGAATAAGTAATAAGCTAAATTATTTGTTTCATAATTGATCGAAAAAAGTAAAGTGAAAGGGGTGCATTGCTCTTTGCCCTAGGAAATGGAAATTAGAAGTCTGAAAAGGCCACGTCAGATTGTACGGAAATGGACCTCTTCAGGTGGTTGCTTTGTTGTGGAGAATCTAATCCACCTAGCTATGATATTTAATGTTATTATTTCAAATTATTTCCCATTCAGATATTTTTTTTGCAATACTTTTATTATTATTATTATTATTATTGTTATTGTTGTTGTTATGGATTAATGGAATAGCAATTATGAACTGCGGATGAAGGATAATTAAGTACTACTAGTGTAATATTATCCCATATTCCTTATTTTTGCTTCAACGAGTGTAATATTATCACATATTATAGTGAAGAAGATTAATCAGAGTAATAAAATTATTTTTATATAAAAAGGATGGAAAATTAATTAAGGAATTTACAAAAATGAACCCTAACACTAAAAGCTATGAATAATTGGAGTGGGCATGTTATATAAATAATTGAGGTTTTCGCTCTTATTGAAGTATTTGAGTGGATCATATCATAGTTTAGCCTTAGAATAGTATAATAATTAAACTCGTTCTTCATGTAAAATAGTACTCCTAGTAACGACATCATTATCTACTTATATCGTAACGACAACATTATCTAATTGAGGTTATACAAATAATTGAGGTTTTCGCTCTAATTGCATATTTTTCTTTATCTACTTATATCGTAACGACATCATTATCTAAACTGCGTCAAGAATACATCATAAACTAATATCACACCTTTTGCTCGTAATTTGTTGAAAGTAAATTATCTTAAAGTAATGGGAAAACTAATCAATGCTTAGTATTAATTTTCTTAGATTTCAAGAATCGCATATAATTTTTGTCAGTTACAGATTCACCAGAAATTATATCATTATATTAAAATCATTAAAAATGGAGTTAAATGCATTAAAAATGTAATGAAATGAGACTGAAATGCAATTGCATTACGCCAAAATTACTACTTCTACAATTAAATTAAATGAGATTAAGAGAGATAGAGACTGAAATTCAATTTCAAGTTTTTCAACTAAAGTACATATATGGGAATGCTTTTTTCCTTTACTTTATTAAAATAATGCAGTCCTAGTCCAATCCCCACCACCTCCAAAATGATTTTTTAGTATATATCATTACACCTAATAATTCAATTAGTATTTTTCAATAAGTCAACATAAGATTGAATTCTTGATCATTTAGAATATTTATGTAGTAGTACTAGTTTTTTCTATAATCAATCAATTGGTAAGATGTTTTATTTTCAACCAATTCGGAGGTTCGAATAAAAATTAGTTGTCGAACGTCCCCTGATTTTTAATCTTTTTGCTAGAAAAATGTGATAAAGTCACACATAAGACATTCGAGAAACTATCAAATATTATTAACATTAAATGATTCTAAAACCATGAGTTACGTTTTTCATATTTCATGTATTTTCTTATGAACTTTAATCTCTAGCACTAATAACCCGAGCTTTGATTTCTCATAGTTTATTTCCTTCTATAATGATATGTAACACTACAGAAAAATGCTAGAAACTTTTTACGCTTAGACTACTTGTGTGATGGCAGTGTTCTATATTCATCTAGTTGTCACGTACATATAATTTATTTCCTGTATTTTGGTAAATTAACCAGATATAGTGTATAGTAAATATAGCATTGTACGTAAATACACACAACTAACATTGGAAAAAAAATGGATTACAAGGTGGAACATATTTTATAAGAAAACTCTAACCTGTTTTATTTGACTAATGCAGTTTAACTACTAAATTCAACCTTTTTCTTTCATTATATCTTTTTTTTAAAAGAAAAAAGAAATAGCTGTTATGGTGGAATGATAATATTATGGAGGTCCACAACATGGATGAAAATGAATCATGGTATCTAATGTCTGTACTAGGGTGAGCCCCTTACAAATCATGAAAGATTAGGGTTTTTAGAAACTGGTGAATGGTGATTTAATTAAACCTTTTCCATTGACATACAATATCTATTAAGCTATAGTTACATCTACAACCATTTTGCTTCAATCGTTCAGCTCCATTGCTAAAAAAATGACTAAAGACAGTTTTAATATAATTAAAGACCTAATTTATGTTTATAAATATTTCACCAACACTTTAAAAAACATCTTCATAGTTAGCGTCCCAACTAAAATTAGGAAATGCAAATGGAAGCGTCATAAAAAAAGAGTAAAAGATTAATATGATATCTCATCGACTTAGAGATGCTTTCTAATTTTGCATCCTAATTTGTTTTTCAACTCAAATAATTGCATTTCTATTTTTGTGTCTTTAGAAAGTTTTTTGTATTGTCGAGTGGCACGCGACGAACGGAGACGGTTGTGGATGCCCTAACCTGAATATGTGAGAGCGTGCCCCTATATACGCTCTCATGTATCTCTATCTATGTGTATAAATATCATAACCATCCAACAACACCTTCACCACACTCTAAGTTTCTTCTCTTTCCCCTCCTCTTCTCTATCTCTCTCTCTCTCTCTCACACAAACACACATATTCCTGACTTGTATAGAAATATTGTTGAAGTTCATGTATGTGTATGCCTGAGAAATCTGCAATTGATAGTATATACTATCCCATTTTAGTGGGATTTTGTGATATTCTCTAGCTAATTTCCCTTCCGTATACATGGTAGATTTTGATTGATTGTTGATTTGAGCGTCGTCTTCTATACTTTTAACTGCTGTATGAGCTGGAGAATCCAATGCCCTTGCTGCTTTCATTTTCTTGATTTCTGTTTTTCCCTTGTTTTTATTGCAGGAAATAAAAATTGAAAATAGGGTTAATGTTTTTAGTTTTGTTATCTCGTGTTGAGATAGATGAGATTCTTGTTTGCTACTGCCATCCTCAATTTTTTATTTAAGGCCTCTCTCTCTCTCTCTCTCTCTTTCGATTACTAATGAATTTGAGTTTCTTCACTCTCTCTCTCTTTCTCTTCACAGACACAGTATATACTTTTACTCTATTTGTAGGAGCGTGGATCTGTGGATGCATACAAATGAGTCGTTGTTTTCTGGTGCAGCATCATCAAGATTCACAAGACAAAGGGTTATTAGTGATCTCTTTCTCTCTCTACTCCATGAGAATCTTGATGATGCTGCATCGGCAATAAATGACTTTTGCCGGCAAAAGGCGCAGAAAACCCTTTGTTCATCAACCTTGCTACTTTTGCTTCTTTTTTTATATTTTCTCTGCTTTAATTCCTTATTTTTATTCATTATTACTATTGTTTCTGTCAGAATCCGACACAAGTGACTACTGATGGAAGTATAATTCAGTTTGCAGGTGTAATAGATCTGAGATATTTTATCTTGTTTTTTTTATAACAAAAAAAAGGGGTTTTCCTAATTAATTAACAACTAATTTAAAGACTAATTTCCTTGTTTGCTTGTCTTGTTTCAGTGTTAATTTGAAAATTTGTAAACATATATGCTTTCATTATTTTATACTACTGCTAGGATTCATCTTTTTTCTAGTTTCAAATGTTTGTTTGAAAATAGCAATTGGGAAACAAATTAGGCCTAACTAGTTGGTCTTGTTAATTTACTTAATTAGTTTTAAACTTTTAATAATGCTATGATTTGACATCGTGAGTTATCGATAACAAGTAGTAGTATGAGCAAACAAATCCTCTTCTAAATAGAATTTTGATCACGATGACAATATGATGATAAAATTCTGAGTGATTTCATAAAATTATGGGTTTATTAGGGTTGGAAAAAGGTATGCAAAATTTGGGTCATTCATCCTCGTCTAATCATATAGTACATCATCACTTACTCAATTTCTTCATCACTGCATCGTCTCGTCCTAATCAATTCGATTCGTAGACGATTCCCTCCAATATATATATACATCTCTATATATGTTAATTACGTCTTGATATGTATAGTAATTAACTTTTCTTTTCCCAAGATTTTAGATGTCAAACAACTTACTACCGCTCCGGTAGTTTCTGTCACTGTTTTTTGCTTTATGTGGGATAGTAATGCAGTATAGTTTTTGTCATTTAGATTTGAAGTTCACACACACATGTACAGAAAGAGAGAGAGACGTATATATGTATGTGTGTTTTAAGAACAAAAAGTGAAGAGATTCTTTGGAATTTGCTTAAGCAGCTGAATGGTCCATGATGGTGATGTCTCAGAACTTGTCTTCACATAGCTAGCCACGAGATCAACGAGACTTGATAACATAACACCTTTAGCTTTCATTAATAATATTACTAGTACTCCTAGTTTCTTATTTTTTTCAAGTTATTTAAAAAAAAAAAACTTCTATGTAATGCAGCAAACTACTATTTTGAACTCAAATATTAATTTGAAATGAAATAAAAAGTATGAAATTAAACAATATATGCGAGGATAATGAGATCCACTTATAGTAGTAGTATTTGGGAGAAATTTTGAGTGAAATAAGAAAACTTGCCCCTTTCAAAGATGATAATATCTTGTTGATCACCATTTACAAATTACAACCAAATGAACGTGACCTAGTTAGTATTTACAGTAGTTAAAGTTGAGGTCGAAGAAAGGTAGTAGTACAAGATATTAACCCCACAAGATATGTGAAATTATTAGTGCCAACTAGCCTTCTGAAACCTATTAATGGAAAATACGAAGTTGGTCCCTTCTGGTAATAACTGCACACTAACACTACACTCATTTTACTCACCAAGCTTTTGATTTACCACTGCACTGTGTCGCTCGCAGAGGTTAAGAAAAGGTGTGGTCCAATGCCAACGTCCAAGTTAAGGCGTTGGCATCCCGCATCCACATTCTGTCTTACGAATGGATCGGATCTGGATCAGATCAGCACTTTATTATACCATGTACCATATAACTCAGAGGTTCAATATATCTTTTCTAAATGGATCATTGGGTGTCTAACTCCCAACTGTGAAAGAAAATATGCAAGTTCATTGAATCTATATTTACTCACTTTACATGCCATTGTTTCCTTTTTTTTCCTCAAAATAATGTAAAAGCACAATTGGCTTTGTACTATCATTATAGAAAAGGGAAATTCCACTTCATGTCATCAATTATTCATATCTGAGCCAGCTCCACAAACATGGGGGCACAGTAGAGAATCCAACAGAGAGGTTCATGTCTCATGTCTCCATGAAGGCCTTTCCTGTATGTTAAAAGTTAGCATTAATTAAGCTCATGATCAGACATGTAACCATCACCTGGGAATCCTCCATGGCAAGATAGTGTTACAAGCACCTATAAAGAAGTTTTTTGGCAATTCATTAAGCATTTCAAGGATATGTGTTAACAGTATGGTAAAAGCTTACCAAATCAAAAGGCCTAATGCTAACTACCTATATAGTTCAACTTCAGCCATACCAGTAAACCATGCTAATGATGCAATAAACTATACCTTCATCGCAGGGCCCCTTGGTGAGCGACAACAGGATGATACGCATCGACTAGCCCCAGTCATCGACACTGCTGGCATGACTTGTACCACACTAATCCCAAAGGGACCACAGATTCTGCTTTACCTGTCTGCAATGGTCCATACATAGGTGTACCGATTCCATTTCATAGTGGATGGCCCCAAATGTTCTTGCCACCATCATAGGTCATGTCAACGGGCCAAGCCTTTGCCGCAGAACCATCATCGTTCAAAAGTTCCAACCTTTCCTCTGAATAAGCTGAAACATTCTCAAAGAATTAGCAGCACACTGATTCCTGTACTCCTCATTAAGAGCAGTAATTGTGTTCTTCAATGGGGTCATAAAGCTGCTCTCCCACCCCCTTCCGTCTCCCTGTTGTGCTATGCTTTGGCATCTTGAGCTGACACCCCGACAAGAGGGGACACGAACTTCTCCAGAGCGTTTTCCCACCTTATAACCTCGAATACTCTTTGGCTGATCTGTAGAAAATAGCATTGCTTTAGGAACAGCACCAGAAAGTTATTGAAATGTCCCAAGATACAAGCTAGGAAAAGTTTTAAAGGAAACATATATATATATATAGAAAGAGAGATCACCCGTATCAGTGTTTGAATACACTCCAATTATTCGTTTACACCTAGTGAGTTTCAAATTCTTGAATCGAACACAAACAAAATTACAAATACATGACTGAAGAGTGGAAGATTTAGGGCAGGGCCCTCGATCATAAGCTCTAAATGAATGGCAAAATTGTTTCTATGTCGGGCAATAACAACAATTCTTGGATTCTCTCTCTCTAAACTAGAACGATGCAGTTTTATGTGAAATCTCACTATTCTACACTGAATAACTGCCGACAGGGGCGTCAGAAGCAGAACCAGCTGGTGCAGGGAATGCCCTCGGCTTGGGTTTGTCTACCACAATGGCTTGCGTGGTGAGCACCATCCAGGCAACAGAGGCTGCGTTCTGCAATGCGCACCTCGCCATCTTAGCTGGGTCGATCACTCCGGCTTCCAGCAAGTTCTCGAAGGTATCTGTCATCGCATTGTACCCGAACTCCCACTCCGTGGACCTCACCTTCTCCACGATCACCTCTCCCTCGACCCCCGCATTCTGCGCTATCAGCGATGCTGGTGCTATCAGCGCCTGCACCCACAAAACAACCAAAACCATGATTAGCAATGCTCAACGATCATGGTTTCAGCAGATAATCATCTCTCACCTTCTGGATGATGTCAGCACCAAGGCGCTTGTCTGCATCCTCAAGCGTGTCCTTGATGGTGGGGACGTGCCCCGATAGATGGACCAATGCAGCTCCACCGCCAGGGACAATCCCTTCCTCAATGGCTGCGAAAGTTGCGTTCTTGGCATCCTCTATCCGCAGTTTCCGATCCTCAAGCTCCGTTTCAGTTGATGCTCCCACTTTTATTACAGCAACACCGCCCGACAGCTTAGCCATTCTCTCAGCTAGTTTCTCTGTGTCGTACACAGAATCAGTCTCGCTCAACTCCTTCTTGAGCTGAGCGATCCTCGCCTGCAGCTCATCCTTCGATGCAGCATCCGCGATCACTGTCGTTGAATCTTTGCTGATTGTGATCTTTCTTGCAGTTCCCAACTGATCCACATCAGTCTTCTCCACAAATAGCCCCAAATCAGTCGCTTGATACTCAGCTCCTGAACAAATATTGCCAAACAAACATAAACAACATGTCAAATGCAAAACCAAGATGGAATAGCTCAACAAGAACCCCTCTTTTTACCACTCATAATGGCAATATCCTGAAGAAGGGCTTTCCTTCTCTCTCCAAAACCAGGCGCCTTGATTGCTGCCACGTTCACGATGCCACGGAGCTTGTTCACGACGAGGGTGGCCAGAGCCTCCCCTGTGACATCTTCTGCAATGATGAGCAAAGGTGCTCTCAACTGCGGTGTCTTCTCCAGCAGAGGGATGATGTCCTTGATCGAGGAGATCTTCTGGTCCGTAATCAGCACTTTCGCATTCTCAAACTCCACCAGCAGCTTCTCAGGGTTGGTGACAAATTGGGGGGAGATGTATCCTCTGTCAATCTGCAATTATATCAAACTTAAGCCAATCTAAATCCAGATTGTTAGGAACAAACCTGAACTCAAACATTCCTTCTTCGACATCCACTGTGGTCTCGAAGGAGGAAGATGACTCGATGGACAAGACACCATCAGGTCCAACCTTGTCAACTGCATCGGCGATCATGGTCCCTATGCTCTCGTCGTTGCCAGAAGAAATTGCAGCAACAGCTGCAGTTTTATACAAACAGTTAGTAGGCGTGCAGATAAGGAAGCTAATGAAGGAATGAGCCTACCTTTGATGTCATCCCTGCCCTTGATAGGCCTAGCTCGATTCTCAAGCTCACCAATCAAACCCTGCACAGCTTTATCAATGCCCCTCTTCAGCAACACCGGGTTGGCACCGGAGGTGACACTGAGAAGACCGAGTTTGATGATCTCTCGAGCGAGAATCGAGGCTGTGGTGGTGCCATCTCCAGCAGAATCATTCGTCTTGCTAGCAACCTGCACATCACAATTCAAAAACCAAAATTCAGATATGAAACAACACCACCACCACCACCACCAATTTTATGTGCATACCTCTCTGATCAATGCAGCACCTGCATTTTCCATGGGATCAGGCAACTCTATGGCCCTCGCGATAGTCACCCCATCATTCACAACTTTTACGCTACCAAATTCATCTAAAACAACATTCCGCCCTGCAAATTAGGTCACACAGCATTAGGGATTAAGCCACAGAGCTACACTCCTATAATCAAATTGAAATCTGAAAACTCGTATGAAAACTAGATTACACTGAATTAGCAAAATTAGGTAAAGAATTAGCAAGAGAGTAAGAAGAATTAGTGAAGGAAATGACCTCTGGGGCCGAGGGTGAGGCCGACGGCGTCGGCGAGTTTATCAATGCCGGCCTGCATGGAAGACCTGGATTTCTGGTCGAAAGCAATATCCTTAGCATTAGCTCTCACCACAAACCGGTGTTTCTGCTTCGGCCCCTGCCGCAATTGGCTTGCTCTACCGTTCTTCAATCTCCACTGGAAAAGAAAAACAACCGCTTATTAGAAAACGAGAACCGATAAAGGGACAAGGATTGTGGTGGTGGAGGAATGTACGGCTTTAGAAGGAGAAGGAAGGATGGAAGCGGAAGAGATAGCGTTGGCGGAAGCCATTTTTGCGAGAATTGAAGAAGAAGATGGTGTTTTTGCGGGTGCGGATAAGACAATGCCGTATGACTATGAGGTTAACTTTCTAGAAGATTTATCATTGCTTCGAGAAACTTTCCCACTTTGGAAACTAATGTCTAATGGTGACCCAAAAATGCGAAAATCTAACATTATAACTAAACTAATCAATCGATTCAACTTTTTTTAGAATTCGATTCAGTTCGATTTTATTTTCTAAGAAAATTATCTTTTTTAATTGGTTTGTATGTATAAAAAATTGAAAACTTAATTCGGTTTTTTTTTTCTACTCAACTTTTTGTTGTTTGGTTTTCTCCGATTTTATTTGACTGTGAATTTAAATTTTAATTTTGAATATGGCTCGGTGCCAAAAATATTCCACTCTCTCCTTAATAATTGAGGTTTAACCAACCAATTAAAAAGAGCAATACAGTAGAATTTTTTTTTAAAAAAAATCCTAAAAGATTAGTTTTTCTATTAATTCGGGCACTGGTTTACTAAATATTACAACAGTAGATATATATTTATTAGAAATTGTTTTGAATAGACTCCAATGAATAAAATGATTAATGAGGAATAGTAGAAAGAAAATGCGGGAAAATTGAAAGTCAAACCAGCGGTCCACACTGTTCAACCTCCCCGCCATTTCTTCCCTTCCTCTCTTTCTCTGTCTAGAGAAAACAGAAACCATGGAAGAAGACGATTTTCTTCAATCGCAGAACAAATCAGAATGTAACGATGCTCCAAATGAGAATACGCTCGTCGGCGATAGCACTCTCGCTAATCCTTGTCCTCGGCGATCAGATCACATGGCGGCTGACCCTGGCACAACCCCTAGACTCCGTCGACGCCGACGCTGCGAGCCCCATCGCCTCAGCCGCAGATAACCCAGCGGCTGTACAATTCCTCACGCAGGCCATGTACAAGCGCTTCAACAATTTCTCCGCCTTCTTCGGCCCCGACGTCAAGAAGCATCTCCGCTTCTGCATCCGAGATATGTAATTAATCAAACATCTCAAAATCAATATCTACATATATAAGCACTTTGATTTGATTTGGTAATTGCAGGGATGCAGAGTGGGATAAGGCCTTTAATTTCTCCAAGAACACCAAATTTTTGGCGGACTGCATTAGAAAGGACAGAGGCACGTAGGATTGAGTTGTAAGATTATTTTAGTTGCAGAGAATGTTCTAATTTAATGGGGCCGCGCGGTGCAGAGGCTATGCAGCGGATGTGCACGGCGGCTGAGATGAAGTTCTACGGGCAGAGTCTGTTGGGAGGCGGGGGCGGAGGGCTGAAGGGCAGTTATTATCTGAGGCCTAACAAGAACTGCAACCTGACGATGTGGCCGGCAGGTTGCGAGCCCGGATGGTCGTGCAATATCAGGAAAGAAGACAATATCAACATCAAAAAGGACAAAGAGATACCCTTGAGGATTAATGACTGTCAGCCTTGTTGCCCTGGCTTCTTCTGCCCTCATGGCCTTACTTGCATGATCCGTCAGCTTCTCTTCTCTTCTCTTCTCCTACTTAGTTAGTTAAACATGCGAATTTGGAAATTCTAATTTGTTGTAATTTTTTATTGAAGCCTGCCCGTTGGGAGCTTACTGCCCTCGAGCTCAGCTCAATCAAGTCACCGGCATCTGCGATCCGTAAGTCTTCATATAAATTCAAATTTCATGGTTTTTATATGTGTATATGTATTGAGGGTGAGAGAAATTTGGAAGGTACCGTTATCAACTACCACCAGGACAAGCCAACCACAGCTGTGGCGGCGCTGATATTTGGGCTGATTTTCAAACTGGCTACGAGTTGTTCTGTTCTGGGGGATTCTACTGTCCAACCACCACCATAAGAAACCCCTGCAACAAAGGGTATTTCTCTCTCCCCTGCTTTTTTCCACAACACCATTTCTTCTCCTACTCAACTTGTTCAATGTGTTGCAGATTTTTCTGTAGGTCTGGTTCCACTTCACAGATGCGTAAGTCGTCGTTGTCCAATCTTGCTACATTGTGTGAGTGTGTGTTGTTGGAATGATGAATGAATCTGATCATGTACGAGTTTGTAGGTTGCTATCAGCTCGCAGGCTGTGACCAGCAATCAGAGAATCAAAACATCACGGCTTATGGATTAATCTTCTTCGTACGCTTCTTCTTCTTCTTCTTGTTGGTTGGTTTTATCTTGTAAGAGATAAAAGGATTTGGCTGAGATGTGGTGTTGGTGTTGGTGTAGGTTGGGATCACTATGATCTTGGTCATCATATACAACTGCTCGGGGCATGTCCTGAGCGATCGAGAGAGAAGGCAGGCGAAGTCGAGGGAGGCTGCAGCTAGGAGTGCCAGGGAGACTGTCCAGGCTCGGGAGAGGTGGAAGTCGGCCAAAGATGTTGCACGGAAAGGTGCAGAGCTCACTGCACAGTTGTCAAGGACATTCTCACGGAAGAAGAATGAGGAGCATAAAGGGTCTAAAGCGGGATCAGATGCCGGTGACCACAAAGGGAAGAAGAAAAAAGATGACAACCTCGTGAAGATGCTGCGTGACATCGAGGAGAATCCTGATAGCGAGGAGGGGTTCAACTTGGAGATCGGGGACAAGAATCTGAAGAAGCAGGGGAAGGGGAAGCAGCTGCATACGCGCAGCCAGATCTTCAAGTACGCGTACGGACAGATAGAGAAGGAGAAAGCATTGCAGGAGCAAACCAAGAACATGACATTGTCCGGTGTCATATCTGTGGCTTCTGATATGGAATTCTTGAATAGGCCGCCTATTGAGGTGTTCTTCCAGGACTTGACTCTCACGTTGAAGGGGAAAAAGAAGCATCTCTTGAGGTGTGTGACGGGGAAGCTCGTGCCCGGCCATGTTTCTGCTGTCATGGGCCCGTCCGGTGCTGGGAAGACGACATTCCTCTCAGCCTTGTTGGGAAAAGCAGCTGGGTGCACCATCACCGGCTCTATCCTCATCAACGGGAAGAACGATCCTATGCAATCATACAAAAGAATTATTGGTTATGTTCCTCAAGATGATATAGTTCATGGAAATTTGACAGTGGAGGAGAATCTCTGGTTCAGTGCTAGATGCAGGTATACTTCCCTCAACTTATAAGCTTACTCATGCTTATGTTTATAATGACCTTTGTGTTCTAATCCCAAAAAAGTCTCTAGACTCGCGGCTGATCTTGACAAAGCAGAGAGAGTTCTTATTGTTGAGAGAGTAATCGAGGCCCTGGGGTTGCAGCACATTAGGGATTCCCTAGTTGGAACTGTCGAAAAGAGAGGAATCTCTGGAGGTCAGAGGAAACGAGTGAATGTCGGGCTTGAAATGGTTATGGAGCCTTCACTTTTGATCTTAGACGAGCCTACGTCTGGCCTAGACAGCTCTTCTTCCCTGCTACTCCTCAGAGCCCTACGTCGTGAAGCTCTTGAAGGAGTAAACATATGCATGGTGCTTCACCAACCAAGGTAAGGAGTTTTTATCACTATTTATGAGCTAAGTGTGTCTTTTGACCATTTCTTTCTCTAGTTACACATTATACAAGATGTTCGATGATTTGATACTTCTAGCAAAGGGTGGCTTCACGGTGTATCACGGACCAGTCAAGAAAGTCGAGGATTACTTCTCCAATCTAGGGATTGTTGTCCCTGAAAGAGTGAATCCTCCTGATTACTACATTGACATATTGGAAGGAATAGTGAAACCAAGTGCAAATGCAACTGTCAAATTCAAGGAGCTTCCCCTCAGATGGATGCTTCACAATGGTTATCCTGTACCACCCGACATACTAGATTCTGCAGGGGTGTCGTCTATTTCCAAGGATGGCTCGTCCCATGGAGGACTCACGCCTGCTGGTTCTGCTACCCCGGACCACACTTTGGCTGGAGATGTTTGGCAGGATGTTAAGTTTACAGTAGGCCAGAAGAAAGATTTCTTATGGCTTAATTTCAGCAGGTCCCAAGACTTGTCGAATCGAGACACACCAAACATCTTCATGCAATATAAGTTTTTCTTAGGAAGGTAAGCTTGCATTCATGAATAAAGCAATAGCAATAGAATGTTACCTCTTGATTGCTGATGCATAATACATTTGCCTCAGAGTCGGAAAGCAGCGACTAAGAGAAGCGAGGACGCAAGCTATGGACTATCTGATCCTACTACTGGCAGGGATCTGCCTAGGAACACTTGCTAAAGTGAGCGACGAAACCTTTGGTGCGAATGGATACATGTACACAGTCATTGGAGTTTGTGAGTGATCAAACTAGATACATATGTCTCAGATGAGACAGCATAACTAAACTCATGATGCTTGCCAATGGTTTTGGTGTAGCCCTGCTAACGAAGATCGCTGCTTTGAGATCGTTTTCTCTGGACAAGCTGCATTATTGGAGGGAGAGAAGTGCTGGCATGAGTAGCTTGGCTTATTTCCTAGCTAAGGACTCGGTCGATCACTTCAACACCATGATAAAGCCCGCTGTCTATCTATCCATGTTCTATTTCTTCAACAATCCCAGGTCTACCATTTTCGAAAACTACTTGGTCCTGTTGTGTCTCGTGTACTGCGTTACTGGCATAGCCTACGCTCTTTCCATCTACTACGAGCCTTCTCCAGCCCAACTGGTGCGCGATTCTCTCTATCTCCCTCGAGAGTCTCTTCTTCTTGAGTATTTGAGTCTTGACTACTTCTAGTATTTTTGTAACTTTTCAGTGGTCAGTGTTGCTTCCTGTTGTTCTTACGCTCGTTGCCAACCAAGGCGCGGACTCATTCGCGTCAAAAATAGGAAATTATTGCTACACAAAATGGGCTCTGGAAGCATTCCTGCTTACAAATGCAGAAAGGTATGAGCATGGCATACTCTCTTAGATATGAAAAAAGTATTTAATCAGCAGCCTTTTTTTTTCCTTGTGCAGGTATTCTGGGGTATGGCTTATTCAGAGATGTGGTGCAATCAAACAGAGAGGCTATGACCTCGAAGACTACTACCCGTGCTTGGCCTACCTCATCGCGACCGGTATTATAAGTCGAGGGGTGGCCTTTTTCTGTCTGATCACTTTCCAGAAGAAATAGTTATAGAAGATGTAGCTGGTTTTGATTTTCTTGCAGCAGAGGTAAATGGAGGGCAGGGTTCATAGTTAGGAAAATTTTCAGACAAGCAGTGAGTTATAGTACGATGTTTGTTGTATCATATTGCACAAAATTCTTGCCTCTGGGGATATATATGATATGGCCTACCAATGAGATGTAAATAGACAAGGATAATGATTGATTAAAAACTTGTTACATATAGATGTGAGTGTGGTGAAATTAAATTAGAAGTAGATTATTTAGGAGACAAAAATGACAGATAAATCATTGCTTACTTTGATCTTATAAAAAAATTTAAACTGAAACCCAAATTTTTAATCTAAATGTTCATATACATAATTGAATCGTCCATCTCATATACAGCCCATCAGCATTAAGCAGGTCAACGAACTTTGATACTTTGCCGTAAAAAGGAAAAAGTTTCATTATATGGCACAATAAATGAAAAATACAAAATAAAGCAACAAAAAAGATTTTTTACTAAAAAAAGGGCTGATGAATTTCTGAACATGGTTAGAAAATTTGAAATTTAAATTAAAAATGGCGATTAAGGGTATGTGCTCCAATCTCCATAATTAGGGAGGATGCCAAGTTGTGTATAAATAAATCCTAACAAAATGCTAAGAAGTCACAGTAGTTTTCATTATCAAAAAATTGAATGAGGGAAATTTGAAGATATATTTAGTGAGCAATGCAGAAACACACATTTGAGATTGTTTATTGTAAATGGCATGGACTACAGATTTTCGAAGATATGATTTCACAAGAAATGGAATTTTGCAATGCCAGGTATTCATTTCTTTACTTTTATTATTATTATTATTATTATTATTATTATTATTATTATTGTTATTATAAAGGAAATTTAAATAAATTTGAGATATGATTGTTTCTTGAGCGGTAATCAATAAGTCCATTTTGACCCTAAATGAAGATGGACAATTTCATTTTGATTTATTCAAATATTGTGGATGAAATCTGTTAGTGTTTTATTTTATAAGGTGTAACTCAAGTTATTTTCCACCAAATTTATAGAATATGTAAAAGGATGGTATATATTTCAATGGAAGGTGTATATGCAAAATACAACAAAAATTTTAGGTAAATTTGAATAAAAATTTAATTCAAACGAGAAGCAATCACTGGCACAACTAGAATTAAAAATAAGATTATTTTGGTTGTAGACTTCCATTCATGCTATTATTTCTGAGATTCAGCCACCCCTCCACAATAAAAATTGAAATTAATTAATTATTAAAAGGCTCTTTATATTCTGTTGATGAGTCAAATGAAGTAGCATCTCCTTCAAACCTAAGAAATCCAACTATTTTGATTTGGTTGCATCACTTCACTTCAAAGAAAAATCCTTTTCCCGTCCAATATTTAATATAGCAAATACGAATAACACCCATTAACTAAAATCTAAATACAAATTTCTTTTTTCAATAATCGAAATCCAAACCCATTAAATTCTATGCATGAATGTCAACATACTCATTATAATCACCCACCATTTTATTTTCCTTGAAAAATCACAATTTCCATCCACCATTACATATACACACAAACAGTATCACAGAATTCCCAAAAAGATTTTGTTTAAAAAAGGAAAATGAGTAGAACAAGTGCAAGCTACGGCAAAAAGGCCCACGAGCAAGTGAAAGAGAAGAAATTAGTTGAGGCAGAGATGGAATTTGAAAGCTCCTTTTCATCTCATTCCTCTGTTTGCCTCTTACATCCTCACACTTCACCACCAACTGCTTCAACTTACACCAACAACACCCGCTTCTTCAAACACAAGCCTAAAACTTCTTCTTCTTCTTCCTCCAGCACATGGGAGCGTTTCAAGAGCCTCTGCATCGCGTCTCTTCCTCTCATGGACTCTTCCTCGCTTCTCGAATCTGTAAGCCCTCTTTCCCATTCCCTCCACGCGTGACTTATCTATTTTTCTCGTTATGACATCATTGAGTTTTGTGTTAGAAAAAGAACAAGTACATCACCAACGCCGCTCTGCCTACACAAAAAAGAGACGAGCTCGAAAGAGAGGTGTCCGTACTCAACAAAATGCTGGCACACGAGCAGAAAGTGCACGAGTATCTGGAACGAATCCATGATCGCAAGGACGGATCCGCTCTCACCATTCCCAATTTCCTCCCGCCAAAAGTAGGTGTCTCTAACCATCCCATATCAACTAATATCATGGAGTACTAATTAATTAAACTATATCATTCCTTCAAAAACTAGACGAAGGAGACACTGGCTGAGCTAGCAATGGTGGAGAACGAGATCACCCGTCTCGAGAGCCAGATCAAGCACCTCCAGCATCTAGTGAAACGGGAGAAGGAAGACAACATCGATAAAAAGTACAAGGAATGGGGCCGCGCAGGGCCCCCTAAGCCCCTCCACGACCATCCAAACAAACGGACTAACGACCACAAGCCCGCCTTTGACACGAAGGCGCTCCATTTCATCAACAAGGCCATCAACGGAGACTTCCACAACTCCAAGGCACCACCGAATCCCAGGAGAGCCGCTCTGCTTAAGCACCCTTCTCCCCTCAGGGAGCCACGGAATCCTACTCCAAGGGTAATATATTTTGTTTCATTATAGCGAAACCAGACAAAATATAAAGCCTTACCATTGATTTTTACCTGCAGAGAGATCGCGTTTATGATGTTCCACCGGATTATCTAACCAGAGTGTCATCAACTCCGTTGCACACGGAGGAGGAAAGCATCCATCGCTTGACGCCTAACAAGCTATCCGAGAGAATAATGAAGTGTCTCGTCTTCATCTACATGAGACTGCTCCGGACTTCTAGAGTGATGGAGCTCGAGAAGTCTGGCTCCATTGCCCGTTCCACAAATTTCTCCCTCAGCTTCAGGGCAGAGGCCAACTCTAACTCGAAGACTGGCCTAACGCTGCACAAGGACTCGAGGCAGCAAGATCCTTATGGAATCTTGGATTCGGAGGCGTCTGTGCCGAGGGATATTGGTCCGTACAAGAACTTGGTCAGATTCACATCCAGCTCCATGGACTTAAAATGCATCCAGAATTCAAGCTCAGTCCCTTTGTTTCAGAAATTGAAGTAAGAGTTGCAAATTCTTTAATTATGTTTAATTTTGTCGATTGATTATACTAGTTTTGTTGTGAAAATTAGAGTGATGATGGATGGGCTACAGAAGGTGGATTTGAGGTTCATGAGTCATCAACAGAAGCTGGCGTTTTGGATCAACATGTACAATGCTTGTATTATGCATGTAAACATTTTATATATATTTATTTATTTATTTATTAGTATTTCATGCCTAAAAATATATGATTATGAAGAATTGATTTATAGTGATATATTGGAATCAGGGATATCTGCAGTATGGTGTTCCATCTGTTCTTAATCATGACAGCCTGCTAAACCTGATCAACAAGGTAAAACTAATTTGATGAGCACGTTTTTCTCATTCACCTTACTACCTCGTACAAAACAAATTAACTAAGTTGTCTTCCTTGTGTTGATGAGTGTAGGCGACTCTCAACGTAGCTGGAAACACAATAAACGCTCCAGCAATCGAACGTTTCATTTTGAGAAAGCCACAAGAAGCACTCGTCAAAGAGGTAATGCTCTATTACATTTTTTATATGTATACATGAGATAATTGAAAAAAATTGAAACTTCATGATTTAATATTTCAATTTCAGATTTGACGGACTAGACACATATTATTATATGAAGTACATATATGTAGTCCTATAACCTAACCTTGGTGTGAACACAGATTCTTGGCAAGGAGAATGAGAGCAAAGAGATGATCGTCGGCGACCTCTACGGGCTCGAAACACCGGATCCCAACATCATCTTCGCCTTGTGCTGTGGCACGCGCTCCTCTCCCGCCGTAACTAACCATCCCCAAACACTAGTATGATTTGAGAAGTCGCATCAACGACTATATATATGAAGCAATATCTTTGTATAATTGTATCGACGTTGTATTTTTTTTCAGGTAAAGATATACACGGCGGAGGGCGTGACGGCGGAGCTGGAGCGGTCGAAACAGGAATATCTGCAGGCGGCGATAATGGTGAGCGGCGGCGCGAAGAAGATCGCTCTTCCCGATCTTCTGCTGACGAACATGAGCGACTTCGCGGCCGACAAGGAGTCGTTGATGGAGTGGGTGTGCCAGCAGCTGCCGACGTCGGGAGCTTTGAGGAAATCAATCGTCGATTGCTTCAGAAGCTTCCATGGCGGGAAGGGGGCCGCGGCGGCCGTTGTGGAGAAGATAGCTTATGAATTCGAGTTTCAGTATTTGTTGGTTGTATGAAAGGATAACTATGTCTTGTGTTGTACGTACATATTTTGCTTTTTATTTTTTTCCTTGCAAATATGTGTAGAATTAAGGCGCTATTTATTCCATAATATTGTCGATATATTGTGGAATTTCATTTTTTTTTGTTTGTTTGAGAATATAATGGTGAATAAGAGGTGATGCATTTGGTGATTTGGTGTTTGGTTTGTTATGTGTGAAATTTAACTAGAGATTAAAAAAAAAATTCATTATAGTTTCATATAAACATAAAAAAATTAAATTGACATACTTAAGAAAAACATATGCTAATAAAAATTAATCATGTTTATTGGAACATGAATAAAAAATGAATACATGGTAAATAACTGGGCACACCATATTCTAATTGCGAAAATAAAGTAAATTTGATTTAATCAATTCTTAGGATCATTTGGCCTGTAGATCTCAACAGAACGCCCATTTGTACGTTGGATTGGCCTTGCATTAACTTCCAAATTCTGTAAAAGTTAGGGTAATTAAGTTGGTCAAAATGAAAGAAAAACTAAATACTACTAGTGGTAATTAAATTGTTACATTGTGTGAAAACTTACATCGTGCACTGCCTCCCGGATCAAATTAACTTGTTCTTTTGTCACAGTCCTCACCTAATCAATTGATTAATGAAACATAAGCCACTGACTAGAAAAATTCAAAATAATTTGGCATATATAATCATTAAATTTGAAAGCTAAGCATACCTTTCTTACAATTGACCATATGATATTTGGAGTGCAAGGTGGGATGGTAAGTGAACCGATGTATCTATAGTATTTTCTGCTCCCAAATTTTATCAAGTATGGATCTATTACACCAATAGTTTTTTCGATATCTGTTAATTCACTCAATGCTTGAAACCTTGGTTTCAACTGAAATTTGAAAGGAAAAATTAGTAAGAATATTAGTAGTTATTATTAAACGAATGTGTGATGTATTTACCATTGATATGAAAGTGTCGCGGCGTCCGATTTTGTACATGATTCCGATCACAGCCATACGGCCGGTGTCGCTCTCGTGAACCAAGTGAACTTCCATGTCGAACCTATATTTAATTTTATTCTATAGTCATTATTATGTTGAAAACATTATTAGAGCGTGAATAAAGTAAAAACGAGAATAAAATGAATTACTTTCTTCCATCGAGAGTGTGTTCTGAGGGAGAGTGCCAATGGCATTGCCTAAGGTAAAATTTGGTTCCATTTATCTTGATATGCCCAGCATCATTTATCCATCTCAACTGCAATTAATACATCCTAAAAATAAATTTGATGAAAGAATTTAATTAGTTTGAAATAAACATACCATCATATCATGGCCTCTATTGATGAGAGTAGCATTAGCAGGTTTGTAACTTCTTTTTAATTTACCCAAATGAGAAACTATTTTAACCCTCTTATTCCGCAAATCAATAGGAGACTGCATTTGCCCGGAATTACAATCCTTCCATTCGGAATGGATCTCTCCCCAACGCGACGGCCCGACCTCACTGCTTTCGTCGTAACTGAACTCTCTTTCGTCGTCTGCATCAATCACCGAACAAATTAGTTTATACATACGACATTAACAAGCGTCGTAGACAAGGTAAAATATATATGATAAGAACACATATTTAACGTCGATTTATTGCTAAATTAATATATTAAGATTGTTAAACTTACCAACTTCTTGAGCTCTGGCCAAAGTTGCAATGGAGGCTGCAAGAACAAGAAACATGAAGGAGAATTCACAAACTCTCTTTTTTGAAAAAATCATGTTGCCTGCTTTTACTTTGTTAATTAATCTGGGCTTGGAACAAGTTGTTGGATAAATAAAAAATGGTGTTTGTGATAAGTTGTAATGGAGTGGGAGCCAGGTTTATATAGAGCAAATATTAATAAAATATGAACTTTTAAATTATTTAATGAATGTGAACGCCTCATAGAATTGTTGAATTCGATCGGACTGTTATTTAAGAAGCTTCATTATATCACATCTGAATTTGGATTGTTGTTTTGGACGTTGACAGAAAAATCCACCTCACATAATCTTCCAACTAATATAGGTGCAGAAATTCTTATATTCATAAAATAATTTGTTGAAATTAAACTCATTTTGGGGAGGGTTGTATTGTTATGAATTTTTTAATCTCTCTTTTTTATAACTTGGGGAGAAATAAAATTTATTGGGAGTATTATTTTATATCAGTCGGATCGATTTTATTTAAGATATTAGTATTTGTTTTATTAATATTCGGTTCTAAAAATTGGTGAAGGACTGAAGGTTGGTGAGATTCAAAGATAAAAATGCGATTTGTATTTGGATTTTAACCTGCTGCACTTTATTTACACTATTTAATAGTATAACTTTGGGGGTATTTTTTTAGTGGTGATTTAAATTATTCATGAATTTAATCATTTTTTAATTTTTTATCAAATAAATTGTATTTTGATATTTTATACTCCTATGGATTGGATTGTCAATTTAGGCTTGTATTCAACCATAGTAAATGCCTTATAAGAAAAACCTATTTTTACCGCGTGATCAAATTAACGCAACTCCTCAGCCATGTTTTTTTATTAGCGATTTTTCAAATTAAATAAGATGATTTCAGAAACATGACAGTTTCTAGAAATAAAACTAAGGTGTATACAATTCAAGAATTGAGATATCTTCTTTTCTTGTTTTCGGTCGTGGCCATGCTTATTTCTTTATACTATGTAAAGAAAGAAAGTCACTTGAACGATTTGATTTGATTTGATTCTATTTTGAGAAATATTACAGTCTTTTTCATTTTTTTATTTGATTCTGCAACTCTTTTCATTTTATGTGTATATATATAGGCAGACAGACACCCAATTTGAATTATTAGCTCATCAGGTGGCGGCAACAATAGACATTAGTATTAGTATCTATTGAAAAGGAGACACATTATAGTCAATTGAAATAGTTTTAAATAATCTTGAAATTCAAAGATTGCATCCTGCCTTTACGAATAAAATTGACCCATTCACTTTTTACTTGTAAAACCTACTTTTTGTCTGACCAAATTTCATCGTATTCTCACATAGGAGAATATATGAGTACTATAATTAATTGCTCTCTAAGAAGGATTGGTAAAAGGTTGACAACAATTTTAGGATGAGAGTGGAAACAAATTTTACTCCACAAGGTTGACAATAATTTTAGGGTGAGAATGGAAATTAATTTTAATTAATTTTTTCCGCCTTTGGATTTAAGGATGAGAATGGATCGAATTTTATAAGGTTAATTAAGGTTGACAATAATTTTAGGATAAGACTGTAAACAACTATTAATTAATTCTTTCCGCTTTGGATTTAAGGATAAGAATGGAGACAACTTTTAATTAATTCTTTCTGCTTTGGATTATAAGGTTGACCACAATTTTAGGATGAAAGGAAACATATTTTAGTTAATTCATTCCGATCCGCCTTTGGATTTAAGAACAAGAAAACACATTTAGACTTAATCGATTATATAGATGTTACTTATGCTGAAATCGAATATAGTATTGTTGATACAAAATAGTCTTCTTATAACGTTAATTGGTACTCTCTCCGTCCCACTGAAGATAACTCACTTTCCTTTTTCGTCCGACTCAACCAAGATGACCTCTTTCTTATTTAGGAAATATTTAAAATATTCAATTATATTTTTCATTTCTTACTTTATTCATCTCTCCTACTTTTAAACACCCAACAATTTTTTCTCTCTTTTACTTTTTACATCTCTCATACTTTTAAACACCCAACAACTTTTCTCTCCCTTTTTAAACACTTTAAATTGGCACGCATAAAATCCCGTGTTGTCCCAAGAAGGGGTCATCTTCCTTATGATGGAGGGAGTATAAGTCCACTATGATTATCTTTCTGCTTTTTGTTTTAGAAAATATTACTCCCCATCTGTTCCATAAAGTAAAAAATTTTGATAACAACACAAGCTTATATGCGTACAGTATAAATGAAATTTTTTTTTGAAATAGTATTAGTACATAATGAGATCCATAGTAATATAATAAGTATATATGGTAAAAATGTTTCTAAAAACAGTACTCTACGTTAATTGGATGACATATTAAAACGATAACTAGTTTTTGGGGGATGAAAGTGATATTCGCTATTTCAATATATGTTATTATAATAGTTGTAACTTATATGACCATAACAAATTATAACTTGAAAATGCGTAGTACATCCTAAAAATATTCCAACATTAAAAGTTAAAAGAAATAGTAATAACTTGGAAAACAAATAAAGTGAGGAAAGTAAAACCCAAATATTTCGCATTCCAACACCATTCATTTCTACTAAACCCATAAACAAAATCATCGAATAAAATGGGCCAACGTTTAGCTTTGTGTTGGATCGATAATCAACTTCACTTGCACGAATATTATCCTAATAAAATTAGCATATACGAGCATGAATGCATGATAGTATTAACGGATTTACCAATCTAAAAAATTAAACTGATTGATATTTGATGCTTACTAAACAGGCTTACCGCAATAAATATTAGAGAGCAATTAGTAAGCAACAAGTTGCAATAAACGACACAAATAATCTCTTCTGTTCTTATTGGTTCCACTGTCAAAAGTGCTGTGAAAATTATGCATGCGACGACGATTTACCATAATTAAGTATATGGTTTATCTGTGTACTTCCTTTATACTATTAAAAAATAAAACGTTTTTCTTTTTGGATTTATCCCATTATAAATGAAACGTTTCTTAAAATAGAAATAACATTCTCTACTTTCCCTTCTCTCTTAGTTTACTCTCTCTTTTTTAACTCACAAAACAATGCTACATAATATCTCGTGCAGAAAAACAAACGTTTCATATTTATTGAGACGGAGGAAGTACTAAATATGTCGTAGTATTTCATTAATTTATTATTGATACACTAATTAAACTCCAAAGCTCACTATATCGATAAGATAAGGATAGTGATAAATGTATAAAATTGTATGTACATAATCGAACTTTTTTTTAATAAATGTTTTTTTTACGTATATTGTCAGTGTGCATGCGTAATTAATTAATTACATATACTTTAATATGCTACGTACACGACCGGATATTGTATTTTTAACTAATTAATACAGTATTAATTTAATAAAATTCATATCATATTAAGGGCCAGGTCATGTAATTAAGTAGTGGGTGGAAAAGATTGATTGGTGCACAATAAATTAATTAATAATGCCAATTTTATCATAACGCATAGAGCAATTATGGTAAATTAGCAAGTTGGAATAAATTAAATAATTGAAATGGTATATCGATTGACATTTGTGGAGAACTTTATTTCCCGCTAGGGATTTTACTGTCAGTAATGCCCCCAAAATTAATCATTGTTATTCTCGAAGGCAAAAGAGCAACTTGTCACATTGAAAAAGAAATATTACTATGAACTTTTGTCAAATTCTGATACGTCTCACAACGTTAAAAATCAGCCAAAAATCATAAAATTTGGATTTGTAATCAATTATCCAATGGTGAAAAATTATGATCGTGTACGTTTAATTATTGTTGTGCATAATTTTCAACTAAACAGTGCCATTTTCTTTATAGATAAACAACATTATTTAATTCATCAATAATGACGTCAACATATAATTTTTCGGCTATCATATCATATGAAATTTCACAAAAGAAATTCAGTATGGAATAACTGACAACGAATACAAACTTATTGGTTTTTGTGCCTGGGTTCCAAAGTTGCCGAACATACCAGAATTTTACCAAATTTCATGATTTTTCCGACAATTTGCCTTAGTTCCATTTTGAGTAATGGGTATAAGTGTAAATTGATGTATATTGAGATATTATCAATGTTGTGATGAAAATCTATGGGCAGCCCACTAGATGTTGCCTCATTTGGTGGAGACCCCATGAACAAATATGGTCACAATATTTCCTTTCCCAACTATATATACATGTCACAAACACACATATTTCTATCCATGCATAATCACCAACATCCATTTTCAACAAACTAGGCTCATATATCAAATCAACTTGCATTGCTCAGGTAAGTCCAAATATATTGCCTAGATATTGTTGTGACAAGAAATTTAAATAATAATTGTTAGTGAAACTTTGCATTGTTGTAGATGGGTAAGATGATGAGGATGATTTTATTGGTAATTGTGTTGGTGGCGATGATGAGTGGCTGCCACAAGGTGGAAGGTGGCAGGGTGGCGGTGGCGGAGCAGCGGAAGCTGGCGGCGGCGGAGGATGAAGGAATGGATAGTGGTTTGCAGGATAACCATCATGCTTACTCCATACCAGACTTCAACCGGCAAGGAGGAAGAGCTCCCACCAAATACTGATCACTTATATATAATATTGCTCTTTCTCTCTCATATATATATACATATATAAATGTGTCTGTGTGTGTGTGTTTGTGTGGCAATAAGGTGCTCAAGAGATCCATCCATCTGTTGTATAAAATGTAACGAAGGTTTGGTGTGATGAGGAACCATATATATATATATATATATATATATATATATATATATATATATATATATATAGGGTTTTGATCTATGCAAAACTGGATTTAAATACAGAAACGCAGAACAATATCATAATTAGGGCACTTTTAGGTCATAATTAGGTAATTTGTAGGTCATGCTAACAGAGCATGACCTAAAACGATCTTAGTATGACATTAAATCCAAATATTATAATATGACCTAAAATTGCTTAATTATGACCTTCCGTGTTTTTGGTTAATTATTGACCATTAGATCATCTAATCCTAGGGCTGAGATTTGGTCTGCATTTCTGGATTTAAACACATACTTATTTTGATCATCTCCCTATATATATATATATATATATGTGATAGACTAATAGGTAGTTAAGAATTTGAATCATTGTAAAATAAAGGACAAAATGGGGAAAACAAGAATTTTAATGATATATGAAATATAATATTGGTGGGTTTTGCAAATTCGTCATTACAATCCTTCAAATTAGTACTCCTAGTATTGATTTGCTGTTTTTGTCTGCATGTTCATTTGAATTACGATGTATATTAAAGCCCAAATACATAAGTAAAATCTTCAAAGCAAAATACACTGATATATGATCCATGGCCCCATAAAATAAGGCCTGGCCCAACTAAGTTTATTTTGTACAAGCAAAGCAGCATGTTCCAAAAATATCTATAGATCAAGCTGATGTATTACTAGTACTATTATTTTTCGAAAATAGTTTCAATTTTAAATGGTCAAAAAAATATGAAATTTAGTAAAATTTTAGTATATCATAATCATTTTCTAAAGTGGCGGGATAAATTAAAATTTGACCAAATTTCATATATTTTGCCCAATTGCCCAGAAGTACCCCACAAGAGATAATCACGCACAACGATTTTAATACAAATATTATAATTAATGAATTTACACTATTGGCAATCTCGACATTAGTACAATATTAATTTGCGGTATGTTTAACGACATACTACTATAAATTCACCGTTCAATCTCAAATAGTAGTATAAAAAAAGATTACGGAAACGACAAAAAACAATTTTCGTAAAATAGAAAACGATGGTAATACAAAAATAGATATCACAAATCTCACAACGTATTGAAATGTTACTTAATCTTACATTTCTGTAGAATTATGAGATGGAGTATTTGCTTTTGCAACTTCCCATTTTCCTAAACCAAACCTTCTTTCCCAATCTTAATTTGTCGTTTGAAATAGTAATTTATTTCTACCTTAATTTTCTCCAAAGTCTACATCAAAATAATCAGCCAACAAAGTCTCCAATAATCTGACCTCCGTAATGCCTCTCGGGGCTTTGCCGGAGACCCAAAGTCAGCGACACCGACCCGACGCCATTCCGGTGGGACGGCACGAACCCCATCAATGACCCATCACCGGTGACCGGGACATGGTACTCTATTCTTGAACGCTTTTCTTGACTCCACATGCTCGCCTTCGACCTATCCCCCGAGCATTCGACCTGCTTGTCCGGAATGGCACACATTCTCAGCTGGTTCGAACATTGGCTACTTTCCCGGGCTTCATCGCTACCTTCAAACACAGTTTTGCCATTACCACTTTTCCCAGCATTATCAGAAGCTTTGGTTTCGAGCATGTGTATCTCTTCGACCATCGGCTTCCATAAACGAACACGCGCATTTATAAACCAGTTCGATACCTGAATTGAGGATTGTATGTTACTTATAAAATAGCATTCTATTACACCCTCCCTCCCTTAAAAAATTGTCCCATATTTCTATTTTCGCTTGTCCTAAAAATTTATCTCATTTCACTTTTATAATTTTTTTATTAGTAGACCAGCATTCTATTATCTCATTCCTTCTCACATTTTATTATAAAACTACTTAATAGAAGTATATAAAAGTAAAATATTCAACTCACTTTTTCTCAAAACCCGTACCGAATCAAATGGTGACATATTTTTGAGGACGGGTGGAGTACTAAAGATGCAAAAGAGGAAGAAAAAACAAGACCTGGTTTCGTGTTAGGCCGGTCTGCATGGCCAGCGTATGCTTGTCTGTGTCTGTAGGATAACTTCACATATAAAAAACACTCAAATTAGTGAAAAGTTCGGATATGTTTGATGAATTTATATATATAGGGCCTTACGGATGAAGAAAATGATCGAACAACCAGGCGCGCAAAACAGAGACAGCACGTTCCGGGAGGCCTCGCTGAGGCCTCCAGAAATGCTGGCCTTCAAGACCCTTTCTATCATTGAAAAACTTCAAGACCGAAGCATTGGCAGGCGCAGACGGGGATGAGAATTCATCCCTCAGGGCGTTTTTAATGCTATTGAGCTGATCCGTTATCGCGTTCTTCAACAACCGGAAATGCTTGGCGATCTTCTTTAGGGCTAGCGAAGCGTAAGGAGTTGCGGAACTGAGGCCGGCTACGGATTCAAACGATGAAACCACCATCTGAATCTGCTGTTGGTATTGTTTGTACCTTTTGCAAACCTTGTAACAAATGGAAGGAATGAAAACTATTTGTCACTTGCAATTATTAGGAAAGGGTGAAAAATAAAGTGTGTATCAACCTCAATTAACAAAAATTGTTACACAACCTCTAGCACAATAGGCCAAAGTATGTGCAATTAACATTTGCCAGCTGCTGGCAATTAATCGCCTAAAATTGGACCTAATTAATCAACATACTATTTGAGGGTGGGGGAGAAGACAAGACAACTAAATGTCTCATCATATGAAAAGGTTCTTACATTTGAACATAGACAAGTCACATGCATGTCACAGTCTTAGTAATAAAATTTGTGTCCCACATATTCTTCTGCATGCATATTGGGATATCTTTTGCCTTGTGCGTTGTCATGTTTTTACCTAACTAAGGTCTAATTAATGGCGTTTATTAACTCTAGAGAGAAGCAAGAAAATGGAGATTCAATGTAAGTCATGATGTGAAAATAGAGCTCACATAATAAACTAAAAAACATAAACTAAAAGGATGTAAAAGGACATTAGTGAAACATTTCTTTTTCTTATCATACAAGTGAAATAATTGAACTAACGCCAAAAGTGACATAGACACATCATCATAAGACGCAAAACATGTAAGAACACAAATTTGGAAAATTTTCAAATTTAGTACTTCTGCAAAGTGGTTCACAACAGGCTAAGTTTGTAGAAAATATTCCCACTTTCTTGACGCCAGCTAGTGATTTTGTTTTTATTAATTACTTATGTTTTAGGCATCCATATTACTATCTCTTTA
Organism: Salvia splendens; assembly: GCF_004379255.2. NCBI lineage: Eukaryota > Viridiplantae > Streptophyta > Magnoliopsida > Lamiales > Lamiaceae > Salvia > Salvia splendens. The sequence continues at coordinate 559,996 of NC_056032.1, forward strand.
TTTAGTCCTAACCAACCATAAGTCATTTTCACTTTCTAGATTGATGATTTTCTTAGCAATAAGCATAATCACTTGCATCTTTGAGACGTAATTAAAGTCTTGATTATATACCTAACAACAATCAACAATTATTATTGGCAATCAAAATTCTTAAGTGATCACAAGCACAAGCAATTGTAATAGTAACAAAACTATCCACCTAACAAGTAACAACCAAATTAAAATGAAAAATTAATAGTATGTGCTATGGATACCAACCTCATCCTGCATAATCAAGAGCTTCGCCTTCCTCTGAAGATTCTCCGGCCGATGAGACTCCGACGAGCTGCTCGTTCCCTTGGCCTCACGAGAATCATTATTAGTAGCACCTTCACCCGAAACCCTAGCCTCGTCAAAAATGTCATCGGAAACATCAAAATTTTCGACGTCTTTAGGCCCGGAAATGCAGCAGAACTCCTCCAACATCTGCTGAGCCGGTCTTAGGAACCTCGAGTTTCGGAGAATTGTTGCGTATCCCGTGAATGGCCCCAACGGACCGGAGTTCCGATGAGTCCCCAAAACTCTACTACCGGTCCACAAATTTTGACTCGGAGATACCAACTCCGGCCTCCAATTTCTCGAATCCTGAACATTATTCCGAATATCACGAACTTTGAGTGGCGAAACGGAGGAGAGCGACAACGAGAGCGCTTGAGTGATTGAGTGCTCTCTCAAATTGACCTCGCCGCTCCATTGACCGCAGCCGTCGCTCATCGAGCCGGATTGATTCTTCATCCGCATTTGTTCGGGGAGAAGTGGAAGCTCGCTCGAGGCGAATTCGAGGCCTTGCAGCGCATTCTGGTAAAGCGAGGAAGCGCCGCCATCCAATGCTGAAATAGGGTTTGAATTGTAAATTGAGGCGAAGTAATGCGCATCACCGGCATCGGAAGAAGGGGTGAACGAAGCCGGGAAGGGCCGCTTCTCGGGTTCCATGGCGCAGAAGTTGATCATCTGATCGGAGGAGAGCTCGGAAGGATCGTAGCAAATGCTCCCGTTTCGGGAGTTTGATTGGAAATTGTCGACATAAAAATCTTGGTGAATTCTGAGCTTGTCTCGGCGGCTTTGGTGTGCGATGTGGAGTTCAGGGCTGTAGCTGTTCATATCCACCAACGATTCTTCGGAATAAAATTATTTCATTGCTGCGGATGAATCATGAAAAAGAAGAAGAAGAAGAAGAAGTTTAGTGTTTAGAGAGAGAGAGGAAAAGTAATCTAAGACAAATGAAATGTGGACAAAAGAAAACTGAGAGAAATCTGATCTAATACAGTAAATAGACTTGGAAATCACTGTTGAATCATGTGGCTCAAACTTGAAGTTAAGACAGAAAAACCAGCCAAATTCAGCCGACCAAAACAGCAATGAATTGAAAGATGAGGTCCAAATCAATGGATTATTACTATTAAATACTACTGTATTACTACTACTAAAAAAAGGGCTAAACGTAAAACCACCAAACCCTAGATTTGAAGATTTGAATTTTCAGACTGTTTTCTCAATAAAAGATGTAAACAGCTGTGGCAGTGGACTATGTACTAAACCCCAACCCCAGATTAATGAAAAATCATGGAGACAATCTGGTTTACTTGCTTAAAAAAACAAGAGAAACAAAAACAGGTAGATTACTGAATCTGCATGTAAAATTAAATCTTCATCAAATTTGGCAGCAACATTGATAATTAAAAGATAGGAGTATTTGGAAAGACGAGATAGATTTCGAAGATGGAAGATGGATGAGCTAAAAAAAGGTTTTGCAAAACGAGATACATATATAGAATTGATATGTATATTTATATTGGTACCTGCTTCAATTCATCCAAATCGAAAAGGTGAGCTCGTGGATTTTCCGATGGATTTTCCGGCAAAGATTCCAAGTTAGAGTTGTTTGTGGGGTATGAGATGTTTAGAGAGAGCTGAGCTAGCTGTGTACGAGTTGAAGTGAAGGACAATGATTGCTGCTCGGTTTAATGTTTGTCTTTTCAACACATTACACTAGCAGCCATTACAATTATACTGTATACACTTTCAAACTTACAAATTATTTTTAAAATTACTACTAATTGACAGTAAATATATGAAAGACAGCATACTTAAATATGGCCAACTTTATGATTTTATAGGTAGTAACCTATTATATGCATGGATCTTTCTCGTCAATAATACTTGCTTAAATATGGAGTAACATTGAATTTTAGATTGAATTGTTGAGTAGTACTCCTCCTATATTGGAATAAATACAAATAATAATTGACTATTTTATTAATAAGAGGAAAGGTATAATATGGTGGGAAGCAAATGGGAATTTAAGGTGGCGTCGCCGTTAATAGATAAAATACTGTTAACTGTTTGAATTGGGCAGATATGTATCAAATTTAACATGGACGGATCTTGAAGGAAATCAGGATAAATAAGTTGAGCTTCAAACGGGGCCTACTCAAATTTCGTAATTGTCGATTTGAAAGGGGGCAGGCCAGGGAGACTTGTAGGATCGCCCTCTAATGAAATTATTAACTACGGAAATGCCATCTTTAACTTTGCTTACATTTGTGAGGGTATTAATTACTTTTTTATAATACTAGTACTATCAATTGCACTGTTGTATAAGACTATATCCTGTATAAATTTATTTACTACTATTACATATTATTACTCATATAGATACAATTAATTCTTTTATCTCGTCATTTGTCTATCTATATTAAAATTTATGTCCTCTCAAAAAAAATTATTTTTAGAAAAAATATAAAATAGAGCAGTAAAGATACATAGTTTATACTATCAAATAGTACTATCATTATATTTTACTTCTAATTTGGCATATGCTATGAAAGGTTTCATATGACCACTTCTCCTATGATGAATTCCTACAAAAATTCTTAAAATTTAAATTAAGTAAATTTTTTTGCTAATGTAGGAGTATTCAAATTTGTGAAAATATAATATTCCTATATTGGTAATAATATATACAGTACATAAGAAAGCCTTCATATCAATTTGAAAATGATTCTGAAAATCTTTCACGTGCAATATTCAAAGTTGTAGCGCAGAATACTCCAATATTGGCAAGATAAGAATTGATGCATAATAACGCAATGGTAATAGGTAGATTTAAGAATCATTCTCATATTGGTAAAATTATTTTCTTGTGAATGCTATTATAGTATCAATGTGAAAATGATTTTTAAAATCTACCATTAATTTTAAAATTTGTTAGCTAATACTCTCATATAGAGATGTCAATCGGGCCGGCCCACCGGGTTGCGGGTCAATCGAGTGCGGGCTAACCGGGTTGTGAATTTTCGGGTTATAAAAGTTCAACCCTAACCCTAAAAGCTCGGATTTCGGGCTAGCCCAGCGGGTTAATCGGGTTGCTACCGATAAAATTAACATGCGATCAATCCAATAAATAATGATGAAAATTTGTTATATTTATAAAATATAAAATATTTAATTATGATAAATTTGAGATATATACTTAAACTCAAACACAAACATGATCAAATACTAATATTTGCGATTTGTGCAAAATAAAACATAAATTTAAATATTTTAAAACATGTTTAAAACATATTTTAGAAATTTAAATATTTTTTAATGAATTAGAAGTTTCTAATTTATTTATTTTTTATTATATTAATAAAAAGTTAATGTATAATTTGTATATTCAATATAAAATTGAATGTATAATTTGCATATTTAATAAATCTTCACACCAGATACAACTTTGATGTATTAATTATATATTAAAATAATAAATCTTCTCACAAGATACAACTCTGATGTATTAATTATATTTGAATTTCCTTTCTATGGTTTTTAAAATTTGAATTAAATATACACTAATGATATTTATGGTTCCAAAAAAATAAAAAATTATACACAAATCATAAATATATGATCACAATATTATGCATTTTACATGTACTATATATGCATTCATATATTTTAATTAAATGCATAAATAAACCTATTTTTTCAAATAAACTAGTTTTTGGTTGTACAAAATTTGGTCACATAGATTTATTAATTTAAGACTACTCAAATAAAAATGCCCCAACAGATACTACTATTGCAAAATTAAAGCATCAAAAATACACTCATAAACTTGTCAAAAAAACGTTATAAGTATTTCGGTTTCCATCTCTATATAAGTTTGGGTTTCAATTCTTTTTAAACAAAATTGATACATGAACCATATAATTTAATAGATCTTGATACAATGTCCTTCTTCTATTTTTGGTAAATGGAGCTTCCACTAATTATTACAAATCACATTCTATTATAAAACTAATATATAAATATGGAATTCATATTTCACTAACTTTTTCCACTCACTTTTCTTCATACTATTTCTTAAAGCTCACGCTAAGTCAAATGTGAACAACATTTCATGGACGGAGAGAGTACAACATTGTATATTACTACTAAGATTTTGCCAGCTTGAAATTCAATACATAAAATCATAAACTTGCGACAAAAAGATCAGTAGGCTCACTCAATGATCCAAATTCCAATATAAAGAAACTTAAATGGAATTATATTTCTTCGCGTGTGATTAAATATTAACTAATTTATAGTAATAACTAATAATTAATTTCAATCTTATATGTTAAAAATATCAACACAAAGACATAAATTTATCAATCTTCTTGTAATGATAAACTTATGTCTTTGTGTTGATATTTAAATTTACATATTGTATTGATATAATCATATCTTTGTGTTGATAAATTTAATATATAGAATTGAAAGTTATTAATTATTACTATAAATTAGTATTACCCTAACGCGAAAATATTTACTTTAAGATACTCCGTTTCAACGATTTAACTCTAAATTAGAAGACTTTGTATTTGGGTTTGAATGAACTATTCTAGCAGTCTATATATAAGATAATATATAGTACTCCTAGTACTTTGTAACCATATTATTTAAACTCATAGTATCTCTTAAAATTTTGAATGAACTATCTATATATATATATATATATATAGGGGAGCGTATTAACCAAATAACTAGAGAACAAATCACAACCACAAGATCAAGAAAATCAAGGGCTAGTATTAATACATGTAATTTTCTAATTTAAAGAGGAATTAGTTCCCCCAATCACAAATTTACTCCACAATAACAAGGCAGGGGTATAATGGTCATTGCATAGCCAAAATTAGGTTACGTCGGCAAATTGAATTCATTTGAAAAGAACCGCGATCATTCTTCTCCTCTTCTCCTCTTCTCTGTTCAGGAAGCTTCAAATCCGTCGTTCAGAGCCTCACGGGAAAGGATTCTACTATCCCCCCGCCGCCTAGCCGCCTCCGCCTCCGCTCCGCCAGCAGGCGGAGTTTCGGTTTCGTACAATTCGGCGCCAGTTTTGACTCGTGGAATGTCGTTTAGGGATTTCGAGAGAATGATGAACGAGTTGAACTGACAACAATTTATTGTGCAGAGGCAGAGCTATCTGTATCTCTATCTCTATCTCTATCTTTGTTAATATATTTTGAACCTTTTCTTAGTAGGCTACTGGAGAGGATGGATGATTTTTATTATTGTAAAACATGTATTATGATTATACCACTAGTGTATATTTCTTCATTCTTTTCAACCATTTTGTTGTTACCTTAAATCCAACAGAAATAGTATATTGTATATCGTTTTTCAATGTTCATGCAGTATCAGCTGATGATGATGATTAAAAAAGCATGTTTTGTTAACAACAGTAAAGTAAAATCATGCTAAGAGTGATATGTTTTCTAAACGAGTGAAGTAAAATCATGCTAAAAGTGATGTGTTTTGTAAACAAGAGTGAAGTAAAATCATGCTAAGAGTGATGTGTTTTGTAAACAAGAGTGAAGTAAAATCATGCTAAGAGTGATGTGTTTTGTAAACAAGAGTGAAGTAAAATCAGAATAAGAGTGATGTGTTTTGTAAACAAGAATGAAATAATATCAGAATAAGAGTGATGTGTTTTGTAAACAAGAGTGAAGTAAAATCAGAATAAGAGTGATGTGTTTTGTAAACAAGAGTGAAGTAAAATCAGAATAAGAGTGATGTGTTTTGTAAACAAGAGTGAAGTAAAAGAGTGATGTGTTTTGTAAACAAGAGTGAAGTAAAATCAGAATAAGAGTGATGTGTTTTGTAAACAAGAGTGACGTAAAATCAGAATAAGAGTGATGTGTTTTGTAATCAAGAGTGAAATAAAATCAGAATAAGAGTGGTGTATTTTGTAAACAAGAGTGAAGTAAAATCATAATAAGAGTGATGTGTTTTGTAAACAACAGTGAAGTAAAATCAGAATAAGAGTGATGTGTTTTGTTAACAAGAGTGAAGTAAAATCATGCTAAGAGTGATGTGTTTTGTAAACAACAGTGAAGTAAAATCATAATAAGAGTGATGTGTTTTGTACACAAGAGTGAAGTAATAAGCGTTTTTCTTCCCTACCCTTCCCTATCTTTCTCCCAACTAAAAAAGAAACCAAAAAAGCTATGAGCACTTTTGTGTTGAATTGTAAGTGAGGTGAAAAAGAATGGAGATAGAAGTGGTGAAGTGCGAGTGTTGCGGGCTGAAAGAAGAGTGCACAGAAGAGTACATCAACAAGGTGAAGGCCAAATTCGAGGGGAAGTGGTTGTGCGGATTATGCTCGGAAGCGGTGAGAGATGAAGTGAAGAAGCAATCCGAAACAATCACACTGTTTTACACACTCCCCTATCCACCACCCATTCTTCATTTTCTCCTCCGGACCCATAATCGCTCGCTCCTATTTATTGTTCATCATAATTGATTTTCCTGTTTACATTTGTTGTATTAATCTCTATTCTTCATTCCAGAATTGATCTGTTAGACAGTTTTACGTCATGATTTTTCACAGAAGCATGATCTTTACCCAAACATATAAACGAAAGTTGGTACTGTACTTTGTAAATTATTCTCAAGGAATTGCTTAGCTAATGATAGGTTTCAAAAGGATTCAATGGAAGAAGACAAGGACAGGTTAGTTGAAACAGACTGACTCGAAAGGGGCCTGCTACTGGACCGCGCCCCGGATTTCGGTCAGTTCAACAACGACGATGACGAAGAGCTGCCGCCCCTCTACATAGCGTCGTTTTCCGAAGCCGAAGAGAATTTCATGAAATACCAGACGGCGAGGTGGCTTCTCTACTAGCTGCTGCTAATACTCGCGTAGGGCATTGGCTTGTTCATGCTCATTTATCTGCCTCTGCGCTGAAGAAGGCGCAGAGCATGACGAGGAAGTCGAACTTGTCGAGCTTCCAGATGTGAGCGGCGGCGGGGAGATCGATGAGGCCGATGACGGCGGTGATGATGATGGCCCCGAGCACGAGGTTAGGGGTGTAGTGGAAGAGCGGCATGAGGAAGAGGAGCGTGACCATCACCGTCACGGCCATAACGACGTTGGAGAGGGCGGTGCAGCCTGCGTTGTGGTTGACGGCGGATCTGGAGAAGGCGCCAGTGGTGACGTAGCTGGAGGTGGATGATATGTTCATGATCCTATTTTATATTTTCATATTGTTATTTCCAAAAATACCCTTAGCCTATTTTGTATTATTAAAATAAATAATATTTGTTCCATTAAGATGTGGCTGAGATTTGTTCTCTAGTTATACACTTAAGATTAGTTATATCTTGATCACTACTCTATATATATATATATATATATATATATATATATATATATATATATATATATTCTAAATTAGAAAATTTTGCATATGGTTCGAATGAACTTAAACTCTTATGTACTACTAGTACTTTGTAACCATATTTTTGTTCTTCTCCTTACAAAAATAATAAGTGGGATAGTATATAGAGTAATGGCCAAAATTGGTCCTGAACATATGGTCATTTTACGTTTTTTGTCCTAAACATTATCTTTTGGATTTTTTGGTCCTGAACATATGAAAATTTGATCATTTTGGTCCTGGACCAACTGTTCCGTTAAAAACTAACGGTCAACGTAAAATGACCATATGTTCAAAACCAATTTTGGCCTTTACTCTTATATCCTAACTGATTAGTTGAAGTAATGTATGTATTTTGGCATGAATGTGGAGTGGAATCATGACGTAAAAGCTTTATTTGACATCAATAGATTTAGTAATGTTTGAATTTCTTGGTAATAAGGTATGTATTTTGAATGTGGAGTGAAGTAATGTATGGATTTTTTAACGTAATAGTTAGTCCAGGACCAAAATGATCAAATTTTCATATGTTCAGGACCAAAAAATCCAAAAGATAATGTTTAGGACCAAAAACATAAAATGACCATATGTTCAGGACCAATTTTGGCCTTTACTCTAGTATATATTCACATGATTCATATAGACCATTCATGTGATTGATTATTGACAGCTTATAAAGAAAGATTTCAACATAAAGTTGGGTCCATTTGAAAGGGAATGTATGAACAAACAAGGCTTCTACAAAGACTAGACTAAGTGGGCCGAATACTTAAATTCATGTTCAGAAATTTTAATGTAGAAGGCTCACTGATTTAGTCCAGATATATTATTCTTTTGGGCCTACAGAAACATAGCTAGGAGCAGTTAATTTTAGGATGAGTTTGGCAATTTCCACTTTAACTCGACTCGAGTTTTAACTATGTTAGTGTATTTGTAGGAAGATTGGCAAAGGTTGGATGGAGAGTAAGTTTTCCAGCTTCTGAAAGTTTGAATTTGAAGACATTGTATGTGTTTCCTTCTTGATTCATTTAAAAAGTCTAAACCACAAGGTTTTGACTTTTGCAGTCTCTTTTGAGGCTTTGACCACATTTAATAGTCACTACATACAATAAACACTTAAATACTCCCACACCCTCCCAAATTGGGCTGCTTTCACATTTCACATTACCCTCCAACACCAATATTTATCAATATTCTTGGATAGCAGGAGGAATATTGCTTTCCGATGTTGCGTTGCTTCTTTATTTCAAAACGTTACTCTCTAAAATCACATAAATATTGGAAGCTTAGAAAACTTGGATTCGTTAATTTTATGGGTCTCCAATAACGCAATTAATAAAAATATCTAGCTCTATTAATTTTTAGAGTGGATGTGCGCATTCTTGTGTAGTTGGAAACTACCTAATTAAAGTTCACAATTCCACACTTTATATTATTAGACTATGCTCATGCTGCACAGCTGTAACCCTGTAACAAATGTGCATATGTATATCACAAATTAACCATTCCTTTTTTTTGATGCCCGACGCAGACGGTGGTTCTCCATTACAATTATGTCGGTGTGACAAATGGAATAGATGAAAATGTAATTCAGGACTTCAGGTGCATCTCCTTTTTTATTTTAGAATTTATACACATTCCAATCATATACACATAACTTATAGAAAAAGGTAAGCAAACAACCGGAAAATTATATTCACGAATCATATTTCAAGAATAATATGGTAAGACTTATAATAATACACTAGTATGCAAGAATAAAATCTCAACTATGAATAACCTATCTAAGAAAATCTATTTGATACCTCTATCCCACTTTTTTAAAGTCCCACTTACGTACCTCCAATAATTAATAAGTGTATTTCATAATGAAAGTTTACATTGAATTCTTCTTGTTCTTAAACCGATCGATATATTGAAATTAATTTTAATTTTAATATTAATATTAATAATATGAATTGAAATATGTATAAGTGGGAAATTAAAGTTATGGGTGAAAATTAGTTGGAGGAAAAAAAAGCTACCTAGGCGCGAAGGAGACGGAAATTTCGGTAGGAACCCGAACCCGGTCGGACCAAACCCGAGACTCCAAATAAAGCTTTGAAATCTTACCCGACACCCATTTCATTTCGGGCCGGTTTTCCGGATCGTCCTGCACGCATTGTAACGCGACACGTGTTAGTTTCTCCGCTACTTGGATCGGAAACGAGTCCTTGAGCCTCTTATCCATCCACCTCCTCAACCACCCCTCCACCGCCTCCTCGCCGCCGCCCTCCACCACCGCCTTCGCCGTCTCGATCACCGAATTCAGCCGGTGGCTCCCGCTGCTCCGGTCGAACACGTACTTGAGCGGCTCCTGCCCCGTCATCAGCTCCAGAATCACGACTCCGAAGGCGTACACGTCGGACTTCTGCGTCGCCACCCCCGTCGCCTTGAATTCCGGCGACATGTACCCCCTCACCCCCTCGAACTGCCTCTCTCCCGCGGCGGCGGCCTGGCGCCCCTCCTCCCCCACCTCGCCGCAGAGCTCCGCCGCGCCGAAGTGGCAGATCTTCGCGTTGAACGACGGCTCCGTCACGATAATGCCGCTGCTCTTGACGTGCTTGTGCACCATGTCGACGCTCAATCCGGCGGTGTTGTGGATGTAATCGAGTCCGTACGCCACGTCCGTGGCGATCTGGATCCGCGACATCCACGTCGACAGAACTGTAAAATTGGGATCGAATTTGTTGCGGAGGCACTGCCCTAGGTCCGATCCCTGCACGTATTCGTAGACGAGGTAAATGTGCTCTCCGGAAATTGAAATTCCGACGAGTTTCACGATGCTGGTGAAATGTCCTTTGCTGATCACCGACAATTTCTGCATCGCGGCGGCGCTTGTCGTCGATTTGCGGAGCTTCCGCTGGAAGACGACGACGTCCTTGCCGCTGAGGACGCAGCGCCACGACTGCGACGAGGAGGAGGTCGAGGAGTGCCTCTTCGCGAGGAAATTGTTGGTGGCTGCGCGGATTTCGGAGAAATCGTATACCTGAGTTTTTTCCGGCAGGTTGTCGCGGAGGCTGGAGAGAGAGGTGCGGCTGGATAGGGAGGCGGTGGCGACTGAGCTATCGAGGAGGTAGGAGGCGGAGGAGGAGGAGCTAGCACCGGCGGCAGTGGCGGAAGAAGACGATGAGTAGCCGCCGCGGAATGGATTGGAGAGATTTGTTTGCGGCGCTCTCGACGACGACGATAAAGAAGAAGAAGAAGGATTTTCCGCCTCCGATCTGGATGTACCTCTTCTCGGCGTTTTGGAGCCTAATTTTGGGCTTCGGGCCGGGTCTGAAGCTCTAATCGCCATTTTCGATCTGCACATAACAGAATTCGATCACGAAAATTCTGCGATTCTACTGAAATTGATGCAGAAATCGGTGATTGATGGAATCATAGGACTTCTGATATTGGACTATTTGAAAAATTCAACCGCAATTGATTCAAACGAGAGATTCTTTTTGGAAACATTTCAATTGACCCTGGTTAGTCGATCAGAAGAATTTAGAAAAGGGGAAAATGGGAAATTGGGATGTTTGGATTATTAATAGGGAGTTTGGATTATAATAATATAGAATTGAGTTATTTAGCAGCCCAGTGATGAAGACAGGAGTTGAAGAAGACAATAAATTTTGCCCTTTGTTTTAACTCTGTACTTGTACTTTGACTAACCATTGTTGAGTTGAGGCTGAGGCTGAGGCTGAGGCTGAGGCTGAGGCTGAGGCTGAGGATGTGTAAAGTGAAGTCAAATTTTACACCCAACTGTAAAGCTTTTGACTAGTAAAATAGCTTCACAAACCAATTGTTTCAGAAAGCTTTTGACTTGTAAAGCAGCTACCGACACCAATTGTTTGACATTAATCATTTTGAAGAGGCTCAGCTAGATTGTTGTATAAGAGCATCTCCGGTGGTCGGCGAGCGAGCGGCTCGCCGAACTATTGCAGCCGGCGAGCACCAAATTGGCGAGAATTTCGGCGAGGGTTCGCCAATTCTCTCGCCGATCGGCTCGCCGCTATTGCAGCCTCCCGATCGGCGAGGAACCGGCGAGCGATTTTTTTTTAATTTTCGAAACACTATACATACGCGATTTGCACGACATTTTCATTCGCACCACTTGTTTTAACGAGTACTCTTTCTATCTTAATTTCTGTACAAGATCAACAACAACGCGAAATGAGTAACGCGTGTGGTAGTAGTATTGGTAGTGGTGGGGATGCTGAGGAGTACGAACGGCGTTTGAACGAACATTTGGATGCCTATACGTCCCGAGAGATAGACCGGCTGCTACAACGGGCCTCGCAGCGGGCGGTACCTCAACCTCGACCCGTTGTCCACCGCCGAGCAGTGATTGACCGGGATCACGTAGCTGCACATCAGCGGCTATACGAAGACTACGGAGGCGCGACAGACATGTGGGACGAGTACCTCCACATCGGCGAGACGATTGCCCTTGAATGTGTGAAGTATTTTTGTCAGGGCGTGGTTGAAATATTCGGTGAGCAGTACCTTCGAAGCTCAACCCCCGAAGACTGCCAGGAGCTGATGCAGATTCACGGGGAGAAGCATGGGTTCCCGGGTATGTTAGGCAACATAGATTGTATGCATTGGGAGTGGAAGAACTGCCCCGCTGCCTGGAAAGGTTATAGACGACCGGCTACAAGGGAAAGAATCCCACGATGATCCTCGAGGCCGTAGCTGATTACCGGCTGTGGATTTGGCATGCGTATTTTGGGGTAGTCGGTTCGAACAACGACCTCAACGTCCTCAACTCGTCCCCCCTTTTCAACGAGCAGTGCCAGGGCGTCGGTCCGGCCATCAGTTTTGTCGACAACGGCAACCAACATGATATGGGCTACTACTTGGCGGATGGGATATACCCTAGGTGGCCCGTCTTTGTGAAGACGATCCGATGCGCATCAGATGAGAAGAAGGCCTACTTTGCGGCACGACCGGAGTCGGCGCGCAAGGACGTGGAGCGCGCATTTGGTGTGCTCCAGTCTCGATGGGCGGCAGTTAGGGGTCTAACGCGTTTGTGGCATGTCGACTGCATTGCTGATATAATGTACGCCTGTATTATCATGCACAACATGATTGTCGAAGATGAAGGTGTACAACTGACTAGTTGGACCAACGACGATAATGAAGCCGGTCCAAGCCACGACGCGGTCGCCCCCAACGTATGAAGCGGGGTACCTCACGATAAAGTCGGCCGCCTCCAGACACATGCCGACATGCGCCAAGTGGATGCTCATATTCGACTCCAAAATGATTTAATTGAAGAGTTGTGGGCGCGGAGGACTGCACGATGATAGGTTTTTTTAATTATGTAATTTTGTTAAATTATGTAATTTTTTTTATTATGTAATTTTGTTAAATTATGTACCTTTTTTAAATTTAAAAGAAATTATCGAATTTTCTCGTATATGTGGCGTGAATTTAATTCTGTATTTTGTGTGATTGTTAATTATTTATTTTTAGTGTTGATGATGTGGCAAGGCTGTAGCTGGGCTATTGCTTGTCCAGTTGCTTGTCCAGCTGATGTGGCAGGAGGAATTTAGTGCTGCTGATGTGACATGGCTGGGCTATTGCTTGTCCGCCGACCACTGGAGATGCTCTAACATGGGAATGGGCTCAGGCTCAGGCTCAGGCTCAGGCTCAGCTAGAGACTAGAGTGTTGTCTTTCTAAAAGTTGTTTTGCTTAAACAGGAATACTTGTAGTCCAATTTTAGCAATAGAAGACTCTAGTATAATCATAATGTTTTACTTGATGCCATTTTTATTCGGTTACAAATTATTTTTTGCGTGACAAGCAAGAGGATCGTATTCATGGATTATATACTCTTCTGAAACTACAGACTAAGTTACAATCGCCATAGGAGCTAAAGGCACAAACAAAGGAGGCCTTAATGGCTGTCCCCTTATCTTCCCCGACCCAAAAAAATCAGTAAGGGAACGAGGAAACAGGCGGCTAAGGATCCCTTGTTTCAATTCCTACATGAGGGAGAAGTAGTTAACATCCAGTTGTGTGATGTTATGAAACCGGTGGTTGTTGCATTTACATTTTAGTTGTAATCGGATTTTAGTTTCACAAGATTTCTATTTGTGCTTACTTTTAAAAAGAATTCAATTTCAGTGTGTATCAGTTTTAAGAAAAGTGATTCATTTATCTGTTCCGACAGCATGGTTAACAAGCTTGTATACTTCATCACTTTGCTTTTTTTCTTCTGAGTAATGTTGGAATAGGTTGTTATGAAATGAGTATAAAGTATGTGATGTAGGTTGAAGAAGATAGTAGATGGTGTCTGCAGAAGTTATTTAAAGGAATACTGATGATACCTTCAGTTTTAATAGATTGAATACTTTGGCCATGCATCTATACTATCTATGTCTGGATACTTTAGAATAATCATAACAACAAATCATTTGAGGCTGTCTAAATGATTCACTTTGCTAAAAGTAATGAGTAATACTACTAAATATACTTCAGTACCTATATTTCATTACTCCTTTGCTCACCAAATACTCCTGAAATGCCACATAAACATGTGCATATTCCTAATAATTGTGCTACTTATATCATATTTCATTTTTAGTTATGATAATTTATTTTCTCGCAAGAAAACATTATTTGTGTATACTTTTACACATATTTTACTCACTTGTAAAGAAGTATAGTTGTGCAGAAATGATGATGTTATCCATCTGCACATAATCTAAAAGGATAGAAACAAAAGCCTTTTTCCAAGATTTAGAAATTAGTCCATTGCTGTACAAACCCCACATTTACTTCTCTATTACTAATACATAATAAGAGAAATTATTGCATCCCCAACTTCTTTTTAGTGTTGCATTAATTTGGTGGTGTCATCATGATTTCTTCTACGCAACTTTAAGGGTGGATACCACTTGGTTTAAGTTTTAAATTAGTTATATTGGATCAAAGTGCATTTTTGCTGTTTGATTTGAATTAGTTTGAGCACAATTTACTCCTATATTAGGATTAGGATTAGGATTTGGATTTGGATTTGATTTTGATTTTTTTAAACAATTATAAACAGTAATATAATTACATTAAAATTTATTATTATTGTCAATACACTTATTATTATGGAGTATATATATATTAAAGCTTAGTTTTATAAGTAGTACTCATATATTCTTTAATCTTTAATTCGTGGCTCAATGAGTAATACTCCTATTAATTTAAATCTAAACTTACCTACTCCATTTCACAATCCACATATTATGTAATAGTGCGTTATAGACATTTGAATTCAATTAAATCGTGTATTTGAATTTGTCTGCATGTTTTCCACCTTTTTTAGTATAAAGTTTAACTATATCATACTTTCGTTTTTTAAAATACGTTAAATATTGTACTCCTAGTAGACATTTTTTCTATCATAATGATGCAGGAAAATAAAAATATGAACACCGCAAATCAAACTGAAGATTTCGATTTTGATAATTGTGTAATAGAGTTGCAAGGAAATAGTCCAATAATAAAGAAGGCCTCGCCTGTACAGATTAAAAGGACAAAAAAATGATATTTTTTTGACTCAATTGTCCGTTTATAAAATAAAGAAAATGAAGCAATTACGGTCGCTTTGTGACACCTAATTGGATGTCCGTGAATTGATCCCTTCGTTTTTTTCTGCCGAAATTGAATGTTTGTTGAATAGGAGTCGTACTTGTTAATTTTTACTTTTTCAATTTTAGTCCTTTTCTTTGATAACTTCTACTTCTCAATCCAAATTAAATACCAATGTCGACTAATATGAAACTGTTATTATAACCTATATGCCAGAAACTGCAAATAATACTATGAAACTTTAAATCATATTCCTTTTTAAGTCGTCTCACCATAAGCAAAACATTTTCTTTTATGGTAAAAAGCAACATTCTATCTCTATCCTACTTTAGAATCTCTCATACTTTTAGTCTCCATTTTATTTCACTCTTAGAAACCTGTAATCAAAAGAAATGTCCCATATGTAATGGGGCCGGAGGAAGTATATTTTACTCCCTCTATCTGCGAATAGGAGTCTCATTTTCCCATTTTGGTCTGTCCACGAATGAGAGTCCCGGTTCAATTTTAGTCCTAAACATATGACCAAAATACGAATTTGGCCCAAAATATTCACATTTTAAAAACGGGTGGTCTATAACAAATGAAAATGTCGCCGAAGTAGTCCCTTTTTTACGGTTTCGTAAAAAAATTAACGGTCAACTCTAACGGTTCCGTCATGTGTTATGGACCTGTTTTTCAAAAAGTGAATGATTTTTTACCAATTCGTATTTTGGTCGTATGTTTAGGGCAAAAATTGACATTTACTCTTACTATAAATGATAAGTAAAAAGGTCTCATATTTCACTAACTCACTCCACTCACGTATTATTTAAACTAATATATACAAGTGTGACTCATATTCCACTAACTTTCTTTGACCCACTTTTCTTAGTACTCCCCTCCGCCCATCATTTAAAGAACTCTTTTGCCATTTTGGTTTGTCCACGATTTATAGAGCCAATGGCGAAGCCCACCATTTAAAAAACTCTTTTGTCATTTTGATTTGTTCACGATTTATAGCACTACAGCTTCCATATGTTATTATTTGTTTACATATATAATAATACATTAAAAGAAAAATTAATGGGGGGCCAGACCCCCCTGCCCCACCGTAACTTCGCCACTGTATAGAATCATTTATCTTATTCCACTTTTAGTATGTGAACCCATATCCCACCAACTTTTTACACTCACGATCTAATATAAAACTAATACTTTAAATGAGTCACATATTCCACTCACTTTCTCCGTTTATTTTTCTTCACAAAGTCAAACAGTTTTTTAATATCATGCCGAGTCAAAATGACTCTTTAAATAGTGGGCGAAGAGGGTATTTCTTAAAACTTGTGGCGAGAAGAAATGAGACTCTTATTTATGGACGGAGAGAGTAGCTAATAATACGAAACTGTCATACTACTGTATAAAACTTGGCAAATTTTATTATGAGTTTGAGCGAGTAAGAACTGGGCGACGACACGTGATAAGTAAATTTCAAATTCTAAATAAAAAGTTGGAAAATTACAAAATATACTAATTAGTTGCATTTAACGATTTAGAAATACTCCGTATATCGATGTCACAGTTTAGATGCGTTTATAAATAGTGTCGTGAAAATATCTGCGCCCATCAAACTATAGCTGAATGACATTTCATGCAAAAACAATAATCACATCGAAAGTTGACAAAATCCTTGATTATGAAAGGTTATTAATGAAAATTTAATGAAAACATCAATGACCAAAACACAGATGACTTTTTGTGTTCTAGATATTTAGAATATTTTGCTATTCATTATTTTACTACCATTTTTTATTTTTAAAAATTTATTTTGAAGTAAATTGCTGGAAAATTATACAAACCGGTTTATTTCTAGTCAATCCCGCAACTTTCAAAATTAGCTGATTTATTTCTAATGCAATAATTTAATCTATTTTAGTTCTTGAAATAAACAAATTCAAAACATCAAGAACTTCTGTTTAATTATTCTGCATCGCCGAGTTTAACTTCTGTTAGTGTAACATTTCAAAATGCAAAACTACTAAAATCAAACTTAATAATAGGTTGATGTGTGTTTTTGTAATAAAAAAAATGTGATGACGAAATATGCGAATTTTGCCAAAAAAGTAATCTTAGTTGGGAAACACAGCATGAATATTAATGAATAGGGGTGGCTCATGCTCATCGCTTCCATAAATTCAAGTCACGAGTTATTCGTGGGAATCATTATTAGATTTTGGCCCTAACTTCCTACTTTAACTTCCGACATTCATTAGCAACAGCTTTTTATTTTATTTTATTTTTTATCATCGTCAAAATTCACTTATTCCAAATCAAGTTTATCTCAATCTTTTAATTATATGTATAGTATTTAGTATGTGTCAAAAAGATGCATACACACGGGAACATCATCTTATTTTTGTGCCCTAATTAATTATATACTGTGTATTTATGTATACGATTTAATTAAGATAATAACGACAACTGAACTTGCAAACTTTTAAATTTTGAAGAATGATTTATTCACTTTAGATTCTATTTTCTTTTTATAATATTATTGATTTTGAAGTGGTGATGTGGTGGTGGTTAAGATTATCATCTTAGCCATAATGGCGTGGCAAGATAAGGTAGATACGTATTAGTCACACACATTATTCTCAATTGGTAGGCAATATAATAATACCAAACACTTATTAAATTCATATATAGCTGAACATTTTTCTTTTATATTGTTATATTGCATTTCATTCAATTATGAACATTACTTTTGTTTAGTCTACGTTTAGCTTACTTGTTTTATTTAGAACATTTAATTTGATTCTGAATATTTGGTACCTTAAAATTATTATTGACATTATAAATTTTACAAACTAGCTCGATTTACTATTTGTTTACTTAAAGTTATAGAGAAAATTAGCAAAATAAGTTTTGATTTTAATTAATTTATGGTATTAAATTTGAAATTGTGCGTATTGACTTTGAAATTACAGTTATATACAAAGGATAACATATCAGTTCGAGGTTGAATATCATATCCTACTATCTGAAATGCACTTTATTGAAAATCATATTTTGTTAAAGATGACATCAAATACTAGTAATATTACATCGCGGGAAAATTATGTTATGCAAAAATTCCTAATGTACAAATATATAAATCTAATGTGACATAGTGCATTTGATATGTTTTTATTGAACTATTGTAAATTGTTCTGTTCCTTCGCATATATAGTCTAATTTTTTGTCCTCATAATGATTATATATATACAATACTATTTTCCAGACAACAACCATTTAATTTCTTCTTGAGATCGTATACAAATATTTTTCTTACAACTATATGTCAAGTTGATTTTAGTTGATCTGTTACAACTATATACTATGTCAAGTTGATTTTTGTTTATCTGTATTTTTGACCGAATTTACAGCTAATAATATCCCAAATGCGGCACGGCTCACCTAATGCAATAAAGAGAGTGTTTTTTTGCTCACAAATATTCCACATTTACTTCACACCTAACAATTTGGTTTGGCTGAAACAATTATGTCATTACTAAATTACTTGTTTTCGTTAAATTTCGAACACTGTTAATCAAATAGACTCACTGCCAACATTCAACTATTCTTTAAAAAAAGAACAGTAAATTAATACATTAAAATAGTGAAATTATACATTAATGACTAACGTTACATGCATGACTAAATAAAGCTAATTAAGAAATTATGAAATCGACGACTTATTCTTGCAACTAAGTATTATCCACTAATTAAATTAGCAGGCAAAACGACCTACTTTTTTAACATTGTGGGATTTTCATTCAAGTCAAATCTAACTAAGTGGAAATATCTTGAGAGAATTAACTAATTAGGTAACTCACCAAAGTCATTTTCACAAATTTGATTTTTCTTTGATATTTTAATTTAGAAGTTTTAGCTTGGATATGTCGCCTTCTCATATTCCAAAATTTGACCAAAGTGAAATAAGTTGGCAGTAAATATAGAATGATTTGACCATGGACGTCGATTGATTGTTATAATAATCTCCAAGTCCAAAATCAAAATACGTTGTTGCCTTTTAAAAGTACTTTAGGTTGCTTAATTGCTCCACTAATAACTAATATGCCAACACTGTGTAATTCAATTCCGGCAAATAATGACAAAATTACTACTTACATTGATTTTGACTTTTAGAACACAAGAAACCAACTACCAAGATTACAATCGTGATCGCAACTCTTTGTTTCAAGGATAAAAATGGAATATTTATAAATATGTTTCGGAAAAATTATAAATAGTTAAAATGGAGAATGAGTAAAGTAAGAGAGTAAATAATATAGATAAGAGTCTTCTCTATATTATTATTTCTCTTAGTTTACTTTTTCTCTACTTTAACTATTTAGTATCATTTTTCAAAACGAGTGCTGAAAATGAAACGCATCTACTGCAGAGGGAGTCCGAGTATAAACTAACCCAACACATGATAAATTATGACTAAATGCAACTATTGCCTATTTTCCAATTTGTTTGATAAATGATACCGCTTCAATAATAATTTTAGTAAAATTACTAACTAAATAAAATTAACACTTCATTTATTTCTCATGTAGATATCCTTTCAATTTTTAATAATATATTACATTAACGAATTGAAAAATTAAATTTCACTATAAGAAATATGCTTTAAAATTTCTCAAAATATAACTAAATTTTATTTAAATTTATAGTATAGCATAAATAAATTATTTTTGAAAGCATGCAACACCTTAAAATTCAAGAAACGCTACTCTAATTTCATATCCATTATTTTAAATATTTTTACACTACTCCTATAAACTGATATTTAAATTTTGACCATATTTCCCCATTAATGTTTTATACGAGAACGATCTATAGAATTTTACGTTTTTTATATTAGGGCATCTCCGGTGCCTTTCGCCCAGCAATAGCTCAGCCACAAACTCCTTCTGCCACATCATCAGCATTAAAAATCATCCTGCCACATTACCAGGACAAACAAATAGCCCAGCAATATCACTCCTAATTATATAAAACAAATAATTGACAATCACACAAAATACGGAATTAAATGTACGACACAGATACGGGAAAATTCAATAATATTATTTAAATTTAAAAAGTACAATAAAAAATACATTAATTTAAAAAAAATTTACATTAAAAAAAATTAAATTCGCTCGCCGAACGCTCGCCGGTCCTGAGCCTCCAATGGCGGCGAGCGCTCGCGAATCGGCCAGCGCTAGCCGATTTTTTCGCCGAAATGACGCTCGTCAGTTCCAATGGTTCGACGAGCGGACCGACGAGCGCCGAAAATCGGCTAGCCGGCCCGCTCGCCGCCATTGGAGATGCTCTTATAAATCCGAAAAGATTGCAAGCATTCCCAAAAGGCCCAAAATTTGAAGCCGAATTCTTCAAATCCCAACGAATAATAAATGGATGAGGTTTCCAATTTTGCCCCTCTCCCACCTCCTCCAATAAATACAGTTAAGCACGCATCACTATATATAAATATAGATTTGTCGAAACGTAAAGCCATTGGTTATCGTGTTCAAAGCCCATCCCAAAAACCGGAGACGAAAACAAAGCACACACAAAATTCCACCCATGGTGATCTCTTTTCTGCATAAATCGCTGCCTATTTCGCAATGAACCGGATAAATTCACACCTATCTGCATGCTTGTTTGATATCCTCTGCTTTCTACGAAATTCGTTTCCAATTTATGTTTGATTATCGATTTTGAGGCGGTTGGGGGAAAATGGGCGGTAGCAAATGGATGAAAGCCAGGATTGCGCTAGGGTTGAAGTTGAATTCGTGCCTCTACGTTCCAAGAACGGTTGAGGAGTCTCAGCCGCTGCCGCCGCCGAGGTCTTCCGGTGATGAATCATTGTCTCCGGCGGATCACCGAGTGCAAATGCCTACTACGCCCACGCCGTCTTCTTCCGGCCTCCGCTTGCCCAAGCAATCCTCCAAATCTTCGAAGGTTAAATGGATTTTTTTATTTTTTCTCCGTGCATGAGCATCCATTGACTGTTTTCGTCAGTTTCTGATGAATGTTATTTGGATCTGGAATTTGTTCTTATATTTGCTGAATTTTCTACTGAAAATGATTAAGCTTTGTTTGTTACTACTAATTATTTGGCTTAATTTTGGAATATTTTACTTTTCAAGAATTTTGAAGGATTATTGCAATGGGATTTCCGTGAACAGATTCAACTTTACATTTAGTATAATATTCGTTTCACTCTCCAACAATCCTTTTTCCTTATCTCAAGGAAGTTTTCTTCAAAAACACAGAACAAATTGTAGTGGATTTAATGTGATGGGGTCGTTGCTGAATTTGTTTAAAGGGTGTACCTATCACGTGGGGCAGAGCAATAGGATTTGATAATGATAATGTAGCTAAATAAATCTGCCTAATTTATGCATATCAACTGTCAGAAAAAAAATAGGCCTTTGTTGTAGTGTAGTTTTCAATTTCTGTATAGTCAGATGCAGATAAAGTGGGTGGAGGTCCCCTTAAGCGTAGTAGGATTCCTCTCTTTCCTTTTTATAACTACTATTTCAATACATTTTCAAATGATGTGCTATTTTCTTTGATAGTATTATTTTGTCAATACATGTCCCGTGAATATACTTCGTTATGGATTACTAGTAATTAATATCGAAATACTCTGTGACAAATGATCCCGTGTGCTTTTTGAGGTCCATAATCAGCTGATTCTGGCCTTATTGTAAAAAGCCAAAAAGGGCAGCAACAGTGAAGTCTTTCCTTTCATTCTGCCATTCTCTCACAGAAGGAAAAGAAAGTGCTTTTCTTGGTCAGCAACATAACTGTTACATACGCACATGACTTATATACATTTGCCCATTTCTCACCCCTTTTTATAAAATACAAATCTTCACCTTGACCATTGATTGAGAGCTTTCATGCAACAAAACTCCATCAAAGTAAGACCAAAGGGTTGTAAAGTGAATGGCAAATCTTATTGTGCCTAATGATTTTTACTTCTTTTGATACATGGTTTTCTTTGGATCATTACTTACAATTTTTTAATGCCTCAAAAGCTTCATAATTCATTAGTATTTCTGGGAGCCTGCTTATCACCTTTATTATAGTCTAAAAGTTAATGGCTTTGGGTTTTGTTAAGTCTACTTTACCTCTATTTGCTACATTGCTCTATTTTGGATATCCATGATTGACTTTATTGATTGGGTGGTAATCTCTTTTACCATTTTATAACCGCGTAAACTGATTTATTTCTTTTTCTTTTTCAAAAAGATCTCATATCTGTGATCTCCAAGAATCTTAATATGCATCTTGCATGTAACATATGATCATGTGTACTGGACGAAAACTTCCATGGTTGTAATTAAAAAATTTTCTATTTTTATTAATGAATTGGAGTATTACGCTCTTCACATTATTGGGTTTATTTTCTTTTTGGCCTTAATGAGATCTTTGAATCTATGGAAGTTATACGATTGAAGTATGTGAAACTCATGATTTGGAATAATTTGCAACATTGATCCATTGCATACATGTGTGACAGGGCAGATAATTTTTTTATGTTTAATTTATTCTGTTCTTGATGTGGTGTTAAGTAATATGGCAAGCTGCTCTGCTAATTGTCTTGAAATTGTTTAATTGTGAAAGAGAGCAACTTCAAATCAACACCAACCACTTTGGTGTCTGGCAGTCTGTATTTGAAGATGCTTCTAATATGCTTGGCCTCAAATGCTTCTATATGATTTGCATGATTAGTTCTTTGTCAGATTTATTAGTATTTGTGCAGTGTGCTCATGGTACAAACTCTCTGCCAGCATCTGTAATCTGATCATTTGATTTTAATTCTTTCTTCTCTTCATTTTTCCAGAAGATTTGTGCAATATGCTTGGGAACCATGAAACCTGGTCATGGCCATGCGATTTTCACTGCAGAGTGCTCGCACTCGTTTCATTTTCATTGTATCGCATCCAATGTGAAGCATGGAAGACAAAGTTGTCCCGTTTGCCGTGCAAAATGGAAAGATGTGCCCTTCCAGAGTCCTGATAAATCCCATGTGGGAGATAGGATAAACAATGTGCCCTGGCCTCAGGATGAGTCCTTGATGCGGTTAGTGAGACGGATCCCTTCTCCACGAATGGATAACAATCGGAACGTTTGTTCTCTGTTTCATGTTGTGGAACCTGATGTCTTTGATGATGATGATGAAATTTGTGGTGACTTTCCCCGTGGCACCACCAATAGGTCATTCAGTAAGCACACTGATGACAACCGTTTTGCTGGAGCAGTTGAAGTTAAAACGTATCCAGAAGTTTCTGCTGTTATAAAATCAAAATCATATGACGATTTTTCTGTCCTAATTCATCTGAAAGCGCCTAGTGCCACGACAATGCAACATTCTGAGACCGATAGAGCAGGTTCTCGAGCTCCTGTTGATCTTGTCACAATGCTTGATGTCAGTGGCAGCATGGCTGGCACCAAGCTCGCTCTGCTTAAACGAGCAATGGGGTTCGTTATCCAAAACTTAGGTCCTTCGGATCGGCTATCCGTGATCGCCTTCTCCTCAACAGCACGTCGTCTCTTTCCTCTCCGTAGAATGAATCACACTGGAAAGCATGAAGCACTGCAAGCAGTCAACTCCCTAAGCTCAAATGGAGGGACGAACATTGCTGATTGCCTCAGGAAGGGCGCCAAGGTGATGAGTGAGCGCAAGTGTAAAAATCCGGTCAGCAGCATCATACTGTTATCCGATGGCCAAGACACGTACACCACCACCTCTCCTACTGGTGGCAACGCCCGCTCTGATCAGCAGTCGTTACTCCCAGCCTCCATGCACAGAAATAATGCCTCTGGTCTTCATATTCCTGTGCATGCATTCGGATTCGGCTCAGATCATGATGCAATTTCGATGCATGCAATCTCTGAAACTTCTGGTGGAACATTTTCTTTTATAGAGGCGGAGAACGCGATTCAGGACGCCTTTGCACAGTGCATCGGGGGTCTCCTAAGCGTCGTTGTACAGGAATTAAGAGTGGAGATCGAGTGCGTTGATCCAATGCTACAACTCACCAGTATAAAATCCGGAAGCTACAAGAACATTCAGGCATCTCACAAAAGAAAAGGCACAATTGAGGTTGGAGATCTGTATGCTGAAGAAGAAAGGGATTTTCTAGTGACAACTGATATCCCAACCACTCAATCCAGCAGCCATGAGATGCCACTCATCAAAGTGAAATGCGTGTACAAGCATCCCATCTCTAAGAATCTAGTCACACTAGATTCTGCAAATGAGGTCACCATCCAACGGCCCGCTGTAGCTGGATCAGTGGTGGTGTCAATTGAAGTGGACAAGCAGCGAAACAGGCTCCAATCTGCTGAAGCCATGGCAGAAGCTAGATCTGCGGCAGAGGAAGGTGATCTAGCTTCAGCCGTCGCCATCCTAGAAAACTGCCGTAAACAGCTCTCAGAGTCCGCATCAGCACGAGCCGGTGACAGATTATGCGTTGCACTGGATGCTGAGTTGAGGGAAATGCAAGAAAGGATGTCGAACAGACAGACGTACGAAACATCGGGAAGAGCCTACGTTCTGTCAGGACTGAGCTCGCATTCTTGGCAGAGGGCAACTGTGAGAGGCGACTCCACCGACAGCTGGAGTGTCGTGCACGCATACCAGACACCATCTATGGTGGACATGGTGAACTTGTCCCAGACCATGATCCTAGGTAACCCGTCGCCTCGGCCGACAATCAGGCCAACCAGATCCTTCCCTGCAAGGCAGCAGCATCCCAGCTGATGTCATTTATTTTTTTTGGTATGTTAAGACTGTCTCGTAATTTCATGTCTTCTTAGATTTGTTAATTCATTTTTACATTCTGATGTCTCTGCTGGGTTAAAAATTTTGGGCTGGGGGCTTGTAATAAGAAGGACAAAGGGATAAAGGATTGTGAGTGGTTTGTTTGTTGTTGATGGGGTTGGGTATATTCACTTCAAATGTACATGCAATGTGATTTTGGGGGAGTTTTCTTTCTGGGATCTAGTTAGTAATGGTTGGGTTCGGATTAGTATGATATTGTTCGTTTAAGAGTCATTGCATGGCAAATCCTTTGGAAGTTAAAAATTTAGCCAATACTTGGTCAATTTGTAAGCTTGGGTAAAATTAACTTATTTAGAAGTAGTATTAAGTTTTTTGAGGTATCACAAACTAATCAACCTTAACTACAAAGTTTATCCATGTTAGGTAAACTACTTGAAGAACAAAAAGAAAACGCGTCTGCTTTTAATTCTTGATCAAATTATTCAAAAATAAAATCGTAACTAAATTATTAGTATTAGACTAAAGGCCCTTTTTGGCCCTAAACATATGGAGATTTTATGATTTTGGTCCAAAACATTATCTTTTGAATTATTCGGTCCCGCACAAAGAAAAACGGGTCACATTTAGTCCGAATTGGACGGAAATGGTTAGATTTAACGGTCAACGGATATTAATTGAATTTTGACCGGATAAATATTCAATTAACTATTTATTATTAATATTCAATTGAATAAAATCCGGTCAAAATAGTTAATAGTTTTGGACCAAAATCATAAAATCTCCATATGTTTAGGATCAAAAAGGGCCTTTATTCTTAGTATTAATGGATTGACAAAATATCACAGTTGTAAAAAATGAAGCTATATGTTTAAGTTTTGTAGCAAATTAAATCTAATAATGTACTTTTCCTTACGTAACAAGAATATAAATTATGTAATCAAGTTGGTCAAACTTATTATAAATAACTTCACAAAAAAAAAAAGAAGAAACAAAATCCAAAGTAGGAATTGACTAAAATAAAAAATTCCCAATAATTTGATTCTTTTTAATTGACAATTTTGGATTTCCAGCTACTAAACGTTTAAAACTTAATAAATAAAAAATGTTAATCATAAAATATTGTTTAGTCATCTTAGACAAAAGTGGAGACTTTAATTGGATACAGAGCTGTGAAAATAAGTAGTAAAGGCAAAATATTTCATATACTAGTAGTGTTAACAAAATAATCGCATTGCTAATGAAAATAAATTAGTAGTAAATCGAAATTCCAAATATTGAAACAGACAAACAGTATCACTGTTTGGAAATCCCCAATATCACAGACAAAAGGGGAATCCATCGTAGGAAACAGTTTTCTAACCTTTATCAAATGGCAGACCGACACGTGTCATGTTGTGTGCACTCTCAAAAGATCCAGTCGATCAGGACCGTCCGATTGGATTCAGTCACCCCGCTCCTTCAATTCAAAATCCAAAACCAAGGAGCGGTGCAGTGCGCTTCGAGCAATTGAAAATTTCAGGAAATCTAAAACGCCACGTGGCAGTAATGAGTTTTTTTTTCGTTCATCACTTCATCCTGGACTCGGCTTCTGCACTGCAACCTCTTCACCGTTACAACTATCTCTCTCTCTCTCTCTAGAATCTAGCTACAACTCTCTAATATCTGTATTGCCGAGTTACATACGCGTGGTGTCTGGCTAGCTGTCTCTGTTCAATTCGCTTCCGATTCTCTCAATTTCATTAGAATTGAGGTTTGTGCTGCATTCCTGTGTATTTCCGCAGCTACTTTAGAGAGAGTTGTACATTTCTGCTACTATCAATTTCCTGGTCAAACTTCCGTTGCGAAATGTATGCTTGTTTCCATGTTATCCAGTAATCTATCAATTTTGCTCTTAAATCTGAATTAAAAAGCTTTAGTTTGAAATCGATTTCAGTTCTGCCGCCTTTCATGGCTTCAATGTGCAGTAGGTGAAGCACAGTCTGGACACAAGTACTCTTCGATGTGCATATTTTAGAATTATCAAATCATAATTTTCTGCACTTTACTGAATATATATGTTCAATTGTTCCTACTAGCATTATTCAACAAGATAAATGCTAGCCAGGAAAAACAGCGTCTTTTGGAATTAGCTGATCTTCTATAAAATCCTGAGTTTTTTGAAGGAGGTAAAAGAAATATTGTCGGCTCTCGTTATATGGCTTGGAATTTGGCTTCACCTCCATATTTCTAATTCTACCGACAAAAGAAGTAGCAATACATGTCTTTTTCATAAACACCATCATTCAAAAAATTTAAAAGCTAAAATATGTGTACTGTAACTAGTGGACTCTCAACCTTTCTAAACATGTCTTGGAAGCAAAGTCATTCCTAACCGTTGACATGTATTTGTGTTGGACCATTCATACGATGTAAATTTATTGGATTCTTTTTTCAATCATGGACGTCTTATTTATTCTTTCTTTATAAAGAACCCATTAATACACTATATTATTCCCCCCCTAACTGTGTTCAATATGATTGCTGAGGGGTCTCTGTCAGTTAGAGAAGTGGTTGCTCTCCCCGAGTTTGATTGATGGACCATATTATATCTTATGCAGTATCTTTCTTTTTATTGTACTGTGACTTTATTCTGGCCAAATCCATCCTTTTCTTCTATGTTTTCACTTTATTTAGTTGTTAGTTGAGATTTCTTTCTGCATATGAACAATCTTGGAAAACATGCTTTGCAGGTCTGCCCTTGGCTTTCACCTCATCTTATCATGAAGTCGATCGAAATATTAACTGGTAAGGATGGCCCTTCTTTTGCTTTTAAATACCTTTCGATTATGACACTGGAACGCTTGATTAACAGTAATATCGTATAAGAGTAAATGTGATTGTAATGTCTCCACTGATTTCCTGGCTTCAGCTTTCTTTTCATTTCGAGTCAATCAATATAGATCATTTTCACAATCTTTATCATTGGTTCATTCCCTCTTCTCAATAAACTGACACAAAACTGAGTCAGTGAATCATAATTCACAGTGTTGTATAACATATTTACTTTGGAGTTGGTATTGTTACACAAACTGCATTTGAAATTAGGCAATATAGTTGGATTGTCGTGATCGTGGACTGATTCACTTCCTTTCAATCTTCATACTCCAACACAAATGTTTTATTTGTAGAATGTTTATCTTAGACAGTTATTAACTTGCTCAATTAGTGTATCCGTATACGTTGTTATGACAAATGTTTCCTGGCGGCTGGTGTATGCTATTGTTCAGAAAAAACAAGTTCAAGGTTTGTGGCTTAAAGAGATGAGCTAATGGATGTATATCAAACATAATCTACCTCTGGTTGAGAGATAACAAAATGCAAGTAAGTTTTTTTTTCAATTTTTAAGTTAGAATGTAACAATAAACAGATATTTATTTACCGCTAGAAATATTCATTGTCCTTCATGGTTATTTGTCTTATCTCCCTCATTGTGTTACTCTCCCAGTGACTCATTTTCTCTCATATTTTATTTACCTGTGCAAATAAATTTGTTTACCTAAAACACAGTTAATTGGAAATCTACATCCCGAATTTGGTAATATTTTGTTGGTTTTTATTATTTATACTTCAATTTTCAGTTTTGTTATTGGTGCTGAATACATGGGGCGTCGGGTGGAAATTTCACTTCTTTGTTTCATTATCTTGCTCTGGTTTCAGCAGACTCTTTCTGGTGAGTAATGCACACATGTACTAGAGCCCATATCTAAATTACCATTTATTTATACCCAGGCTGCGAGGCAGACTCATTAATTTGATTGTACATATGTGCAGCATTAACTAGAATATATAACATGGCTTCCAGTTTTCTTGATTCGTATAGCATTATTAAAGTGCCTTATTAGGAGTGTATGGCAGCAAACTGACTGTCTCTGACGTTGTCTAGATGGGCCGGCAACAAATTCCGACACAAACAAGTGGACATGCACGTGTTCTATTGCGCGGGAACAAATCTTGGCCTTTGTCCTGGAAAACTGCTCTTCTTCATGTGATTGTATCCCTGGTATACAGTTTATCATTATATCTATCTTCTTCCATTATTAGCTAGGCTGTTAGTTTTTAGATATGAATATCTATCTTCTATATCTCATTCTGATGGTTCCTTATGCATGACAAAGAGAGTCCCACCTACTACGATATATAATATACAGAAGTAATGATAGAAATAGTTCACTCATTGGTTGATATTTTCAAGAAATTTATTGGAGAATATAGTTAGTTGTATAACCCAAAAACTAAGGACCAAATGTTTGATTTAGATACAGATGCATATTCAAGGCACATCACATTCAGTCTGGATAATTGCTGTCTAAACCCTTGACCTGCTTTTTTCTTAACATGCAGCTGCTAGAGGATCAGATGAAAATAGATGGACTTGCATTTGCAGTGCTGGTGGGTTACCTAGGTTAGTAGGTGAAAAAAATGGAAGCAGCTGTTTTACGGCGTGTAATTGTAATGCTGGTAATGTTCGAATCTTAATGATATGATCAGTAGCAACTTGTTTTAGCAGTCTATTACTGTTCAATTTTGACGATGAACCATCTTCATAATTAATGGGAATGTGATTTTCATGTCAGCAACTGAATGAGAAGCCTTGCCCTATTTTGCTATATGTTCAATGATATAAGAGAATCTCAAGCGATCACTTGCAAAAAGTGGTGCTTTCACATGCTTACATACTCTGGCATATTGTCTTTACAGGGACCTTATCCGAGTTAGAGCCTTCAAAGAAACGGTTTCCAGTCAAAGTTGTTTTCATAGTTCTGTTGGTCTGTCTTGTCCTGGCGGCTATTGGATTGGCTGCTCTAATGTTATGTCATGTCTATAGAAAGGACAAACATCCAGTTCAATGGGATTCATCTTCATCAGATAGACTAACAAGTTGTAACAGTGCTGTAAACTTGATAAGCCATGGTTCTTCTCCTATGCCAGTATACAAAGGATATCTAGATTCCTCTGCCAAACCTTTTATGGGTAAATATCCATGTTCGAAATATTTTTTCTGGACTAAATTTTTTGCTTTTAGTTACTTATTTTTCAGTAGTATATTATACTACAACTGAAGTACTAGGTCCAATGAATGATTTTTTATATCTCTAAAAATCTTACTGTCGTTTTGTTGGCTAAAGGATGCATTCCCAAGAATCCATTCCTGTTGAGAAGCGGAACAAAGGCACTACATGGAACAATAATACAGTTCTCATATTCTGAGTTGGAAAATGCAACAAACAGATTTTCTGATACTAATTTGGTCGGAGTTGGAGGATGCAGCCATGTCTACCGTGGTAATCTCAAAGACAGTAGAACGGTTGCAGTCAAAAGAATGAAATCAGAAGGTGGCTCGGATGCAGAACATGTTTTCCTGGCTGAGGTACTAAACTAATCCAGTGTTTGTGAGTGAATTAGTAAGTAAAAGGGTGTGAATACGACACCTCTTTTTGCTCTCAGATACAACTAATTGCAAGACTTCACCACTGTCATGTGGTTCCTTTGCTTGGATACTGTTTGGAACACCAAGGGAAGAATGTTGAGAGGCTACTGGTATTCGAGTATATTCCCAATGGTAATCTCAGGGAATGTCTCGATGGGGAACTAGGCCAATGTTTGGGCTGGAATACTCGAGTTTCAATAGCTCTTGGAGCTGCACGAGGTTTGGAGTATCTCCATGATGCTGCTGCACCTAGAATACTGCACAGAGATGTCAAATCCACCAACATCCTCCTAGATGAAAGATGGAGAGCCAAGGTAGTGAACGTCCTTCATCGGTAACAAAACTATACAAAAGTTACGATTAAAAGCTATAGTTAATTAAGCATCACTGCAAAGCACTAATGTATCTGTTTTAGCTTGCAATACGTGATAACTCAATGGTTATGTCTGCAGATTACTGATCTTGGCATGGCTAAACACCTTCAGAATGATGGCATTCTCAGCTGTTCCAGTTCTCCAGCTAGAATGGAAGGGACCTTCGGTTACTTTGCACCAGAGTATGCAATTGTTGGACGAGCTTCTCTGAAGTCTGATGTTTTCAGTTTTGGTGTAGTTCTCCTTGAAATCATCACTGGTCGAAAGCCTATCCACAAGGCATCGAACAAAGAGGCAGAAAGTCTCGTGATATGGGTATGGAAAGTTGACTTGTTATTTTATAGCCAAGATAGACAGTAGCTTGTCTGCTCGTAGGTAAGTTTGATCGAGAATGGAAACTGATTATAATCGCATTGCAGGCAACAGCTCGTCTGCATGACAGTAAGAGAGTGATACATGAGTTGCCAGACCCGCGTCTCCAAGGCAAGTTTGAAGAAGAAGAGATGCAGGTAATGGCCTACTTAGCAAAGGAGTGCCTGCTGTTGGATCCCGATTCTCGACCAACCATGAGCGAAGTGGTCCAGATTCTTTCGACTATCGCTCCAAACAGATCAAAACGGAATAACCTGCCACTGTGTGCTTTCCAGGTAACCTATCCAGCTGCATGGCTCTTAATGATCACAATACTTATGCAGTGAAGCCTAATTTGTTCTTGAACATGTTATCTAATCTTGTGTATGTGTTTGATTTTTCAGTGTGGAGTGACGAGTGAGAATCCAGAGATGAGTGATGGAGATCTTCACGACGCATCCTCCTCTTTGACAGAAGAGATCAAGCAAATCACTTCTGAGATCATCAGGAATGAGAAGGAAGCAGATGCTTTGCCATCCGACGTGGAGAAGCTGATGTTCTTCACCGCAAAGAGACAAAGCTCGCAGGGCATACAAGACGATGAAGTGGTGGTGGATTTAACGGAGGGTGAGAAGGAAGCATATGCTTTGCCATCCGATGTGGAGAAGCTGATGTTCCACACCTCAAAGAGACGAAGCTCGCGGGGCCTACGAGGTGACGACGTGGCGGTGGATTTAACAGAGCCACGGTTGGAGTCATTCTGCTTGGCAAACATTGAGTCCCATGTTCTCAAGATTTCATACACAGGTACATAAGAAACTAAAAGACGAAATGGTGGTGGACTTCATACCTATGAAATATGATGACTTTCGTTTTTATTCTTTTTTTCTTGATTATGAGTTGTAAAAAACGTGTTAGGATACATTTGAAAGAGGAAAAGAGAACAGTCATCTAGTTTATTTTTCCACTTATTTATTGTAATTTATGTACCCATATAATTAATTAAAGTAGTAATTTAAGATCATGGTATTTTTTTTATGTACACCAAGATGATTTGATGACTTCAGAAACGTGGATTTTGATTTATATTACGCTTAAAAATTAGTAGTCAGATTAGATATTAAATGAAATGACTCATCACACATTTTAATTGCAAATTTTGGTGGAGAACTAAGTTCAATAAAATAAATGGTAATATGATTGACCTAAGTAGTGAGCACATTCCATTTGATAATGGCAAGAATTCAAGAACATTTGTTTTAAAATAAAAACAATTACTACTACATTAAACAATCATTTTATTAGTTTTAAGTTTTAACCAAACAAAATAAAAATTCCAAACTATATGAAATAATTTAAATAGTTAATTAAAAAAAGAATTCTGACATTAGTAAGTGAAGAAAGGAAAAAAGGTCGCAACAAGACCGGCGTCGACACGCAACAGAGAGAGAAACTGCAATGGCCGGCAAACCAGGTGCTGCAGCTCCGACATATTCGCCGTCGACCGGTCAACGGAGGAAGAGGCCCACCATTCAAACCGGCTCTGAATGGGCCCGGCCCGATGGCCGCGGCCTCCACCAGTGCCGCCCTGCATGTACGTATCCTTGTTTGCTATAGCCCCTTCTCTCTTTTCCTTCTCAATGCCCCAATCTTTTCTCATATACCATTTCAAGATTGGTTTTTGAGTTCTGTTTCTTCTTTTTGAGGGGTTTGTAACAATTCTTGAAAATTGAAATGCTCGTTTATTCTGCTTTTCGATTCATCTGGAGTGAACGTGCTAGGGTTTTCAGTTTACTGTGAAAAATTGCGTTCTTTATATTTGGTTTTTGCTGCTGTCGATTAATTGGTTCTGCTGCATAACGTGAAATTTGTTCTTATCATTGTGTTATGATATATTCTTTGTGTTCTCCTTGTATTTGGTTTTATTTCATTCGAGGTTGATACAAGAGCAAAATATGTATATATGAAGAAGTAATGCAGCTGCAAGTTCATGTTTTTTTTTTGTTTGAGAGGGTTTAGAATCTCATATAAGACCAGTTCCATTTCCTTATAATTTGCTGGACTGTTGGAAAGTGTAGAAACAAAACTACATTTGAGAAATTGAGCAGTGAGCACAGATTTCACCTTTCCTTCTGTGCAATTCGGCTTATACATAGGAGCTCTTTCCCCCTTTAAGAAGTAGTTTTAACCTGAGATTGTTTGTTCTATGTCATGTTTAGTGGTGAGATGTGAGATATTAATGTGTTCGCACTTCTTATTTCTCTCATTCTGTTTGCTTGCTTCATTTAGTTGGCTTTCTTGATAAAAAAAAGTCTGATTCTGTTTAGCAGCTAAAAACTGATTCATCATATTTCAATGTTGTTTTATGCTTCTGTGGTCTTTTATAATCTTTTGTTGTCTATTCCATTTGTAAGTTGCTTCAAATATTCTGGAATACAGTATACATGATACTCTTATGTTATGACTTATTGGCAATCCCTATGCTTGGAATCTTGCAGTTTTGAAGACCGGGGCGGTGAATTCTGCCTCGGGTTCTGCTTATGCAGAGTTTGGAAACACCAAGGTCATTGTATCTGTGTAAGTACATGCTTAATATTTTGGAGGCCACCTTAACAATTATTGGAGTGAAATCTCATGTTTTCAGTACTACCAGTTTACATTTTCTAGTATTTTCAGTTGGAAGGATGAGAAAATATTTATTCTTAAAAATAGGAAAGTTTTGGAATATCCCTTCAAAATTGTCGTTGTGACAAATTCCACGTCTACGCATCAATTTATCTGATTGAACTTTGATGTTTATTAGGTTTCTTTTTAACTTCAATGTTGGAAAAGTTTAACATAAAATTTAAAATATTGTATTCTTGTCTTTAGGTCACTCGTGTCAATTTTTTTTTGTGTACTGAGTTTATCTCCTCACGGAAGAACCATTGAGTTGTTACCTCTTCTTCTTATCGAGTTATCAACTTCCTGATTTAAGATCTCTCTAAGAAACTTCTTTATCGTCCTCTGAATTTAGATATTCGCTTTGGAGTTTGAGTCGGTTAGGCATGATATAAACATTTGAGATAGATGTAGAGTTTCATAGGTAGCTATACTTGATTAACCCCCTATAAGTCAGTATTTTTGGTGTGGGGTGTCTTGAAATTACTCGATAAGGTGTCTTAGTCTTTCCATATTATCTTTCTACAACGGAGCATGATAAAATGTTGATTTTTTTTTTATTTTTCTCATTCAGCTTTGGTCCGAGGGAAAGTAAGAAAGCTATGATGTACAGTAATTCTGGGCGGTTGAATTGTAATGTCAGTTATACAACTTTTGCTTCTCCCGTTCGTGGTCAGGTTAATCATCTTCTTCTTTTTTGTGATGATGTTTGTATTTTCCCGTTTCCTCTCTGCCCCTCATTAGCAAACCTATGTAGTTGAAACTTACGCTGCTTTTGGTCCAGATTCCGGAAAATAAGGATCTTTCGTCAATGCTTCACAAAGCTCTGGAGGGTGCCATTATACTGAAATCTTTCCCTAAAACTACTGTTGATGTCTTTGCTCTGGTATTAGAATCTGGAGGAAGTAAGCATTACCTTTGCGCAAACTCTTTTGTTATTCATTCATGAACTACGGGATCGAAGATCAAAATAATACTACTATCTTGTCTTCCTCTTAAAGCATTATTATGTTAGTTAATGAAGATGATAGACCCTATTAAGACATTTTCGTACTAACACTTGCTATGCTTACGAGAACCATATGTTGTTTGTCTCAGGTGATCTTTCGGTAATCACGTCTTGTGCCAGTCTTGCTCTTGCAGATGCTGGCATCATGTTGTATGACATGGTTGCCTCTGTTTCTGTGGTATGACACCTTTTCTTTCCTTGTATTCACTTCATATTAGTTTATCTAGAATAAAATAATCTCAAATGTTTATCAGATACAAATGTCAAATTTATACTATATACTTTTTTATCTACAAAATGCCCACAGTCATGTATTGGGAAGAATCTTCTCATCGACCCCGTATCAGAAGGAGAAGTCCATCAAGATGGGGCTCTAATGATCACTTGCATGCCATCACGTAATGAGGTCACGCAGATGACTGTCACTGGAGAGTGGTCAACAACGAAGATAAATGAGGTATAAAGAAACATGCATCGCTCTACAAATTTCTGGTGCTTGTCTGCAGTTTCAATTCTACACAAAACAACGTCTGAAACGAGCGCATTTATAGCCTCAAAATCATGGTCTATAATCATTGTAAATGGGAAAAACTTGATTTACTGTTCTTAAACTTGATATTACTACAGACAACAAAAATAATCATAGAAAGAAGTAAATCGTGGCTAAGTGATATTGTTTGCAGGCAATGCAGTTGTGCCTCGATGCTTGTTCGAAGCTGGGGAAGATCATGAGATCGTGTCTGAAGGAAGCTGCTTCTGCTCCACAGGATTAGGCACTCTTCCTCATCGTACAGAAGATTATACTATAAATATTTCATTTTCAACATCAATTTTGCTGCTGTTTTTTTTGGGTTCCCATTTATACTTCTACCAGCATCCAATTTTCTACTATTATTTTTCTCAAACCAGAAATTTTGATGATATTCTGTGCCTTTTCCTTTGATTTGTTTAAAGTGGATTTTTGGTAATGCATATGGATGATGATGATGATATCAACATTCTCATCGACTTCATCTTTACCTATAAAGTCCAAAGGCAATTAAAAACAATATCCTCTCTACGCTAATAAACCGAATTCCATGCGTTTTAAAAATTCAAATACTTGCCAAACTTTATTCAATTGAATATTCTACTGTGTGTGTGGTGTGAATTCAATAGTTAAAGCAAAATAGGAGTAAAACATTTTGGCATTCTTAGTGAAGACCTTGATCAACACTTAATTGTACTATTAAATCATCGAATATCTTATCACAATTAATTGAAGTAGTATGTAACATCAAAAGGGAACAATATTCCATCAAGCGAAATCTGAATATTATCAAAAGTTGACAAATAATAAAAATTATTGATGGACAAAATAGTGATAAACCATTCATGCAAAAAAAATAAGGTTGTCATAAATTTGGTTGGATATTGCAAAGGTAGAATACTAAAAAAAGGCAAGAAGACAAGAACGGCAACCGAAAACGAAGCATATATATTCATTCTAAAAAAGTATAAAAACAAGAACCAAAGAGGGAAGTTGGAAATTGAGGAGAGAGATCCTCACAAAAAGTCTCTGTGGAAGAGCTTTTTGAACTCTCTCTTTCTCTATTCCCACCCCATGGCGCAGGAGCTCCTTCATGCGTCATCACATTTCGTTTCTGCAGCTCTCTTGGTTGAGCATTCTTGCATCATATGCTGAATCCCCCTAGAATCAACAATTTTTCAAGGTTTCACCTTTTATTTCCCACTTTTTCATTGTTAATTGCTACATTAATCCATTCTTATGAATATATATATATATATATATATATATATATAGGGAGATGATCAAAATAAATATGTGTTTAAATCCAGAATTGCAGACCAAATCTTGGCCCTAGGATTAGATGATCTAATGGTCAATAATTAACCAAAAACACGGAAGGTCATAATTAAGCAATTTTAGGTCATATTATAATATTTGAGTTTAATGTCATGCTAAGATCGTTTTAGGTCATGCTTTGTTAGCATGACCTAAAAATTACCTAATTATGACCTAAAAGTGACCTAATTATGATATTGTTCTGCGTTTCTGTATTTAAATCTAGTTTTGCATAGATCAAAACCCTATATATATATATATATATATATATGGTTGTTGGATCATAAGAATATATTAGCATGTTTTTGAAAAAAAATATATTTGATTTGCATGATTTTCTGAATTCTAAGATTATGTATTGTGAAGGTTGGATTTGTCTCATTTTTCCCTAAATAGTTGTTTTGATTTGAGAGATTTTATCTGAATAGGCTTGTTGTGTTGTGTGATTTTTCCAGGGTGGTGTGAAGGGAGGCAATCTTCCTCTGCATCATGGGAAACTGCTGTGTGACCCCTTTTAAACACTCTGGGGAGGAGAAGAAGAAGAAGAAACATAACAATAAGCCGAATCATGTAGCTCGTGGGGCTAGGGGAGGGAAAAAGCTCGTCGTGTTGAAGGATCCTGGTGGCCATAACATCAAGGAGAGATACAAGCTCGGGCGTGAGCTCGGGCAGGGCGAATTTGGCATAACTTATCTGTGTACGGATTTGGTGAGCGGGGAGAGGTACGCGTGCAAGTCAATCTCGAAGAAGAAGCTGAGGACTGCAGTCGATATTGAGGACGTGAGGAGGGAGGTCGAGATCATGAAGCACATGCCTAAGCACCCAAATGTTGTGTCCTTGAAGGATACTTATGAAGAGGATAGCGCGGTGCACATTGTGATGGAACTATGCGAAGGTGGCGAACTGTTTGACAGGATCGTAGCCCGCGGGCATTATACAGAGAAGGCAGCAGCCGTTGTCATGAAGACCATCATCGAAGTTATTCAGGTTGATTTGCAACCGTGTTATATTAATCGTGTATTGCTTTCGTTTCTTCTGCTTTGTGATTTCGTATTGCTTTTATGTTGTGTTAAGGCGTGCCACCAACAAGGAGTCATGCATCGCGATCTCAAACCAGAGAATTTCCTTTTCGCGAATAAGAACGAAACATCTCCCATAAAAGCAATCGACTTTGGGCTGTCGGTTTTCTTCAAACCTGGTATACACTCATTTAAGTCTTTTCCTATGCCAAGTTAATGGTTTCTGTTTAAATCTGATGTCCTAATGCGATTTTCAGGTGAACGTTTCAACGAAATTGTTGGGAGCCCGTACTACATGGCTCCCGAGGTTCTAAAACGCAACTATGGACCAGAAATCGACATTTGGAGTGCTGGTGTCATCCTTTATATTCTGCTTTGCGGCGTTCCTCCC
Source organism: Salvia splendens (assembly GCF_004379255.2). Taxonomy (NCBI): domain Eukaryota; kingdom Viridiplantae; phylum Streptophyta; class Magnoliopsida; order Lamiales; family Lamiaceae; genus Salvia; species Salvia splendens. Next base: position 598,276 of record NC_056032.1, read on the forward strand.
TTTTGGGCAGGTTCGTTATCTCTGCTCTATGTCGCCCGTCCTTCTTTTCTTCGACTTAAGTTTCTCACATCCATCTTTGCGCAGAGTCCGAGCAAGGAGTGGCTCAAGCAATCATTCGATCTGTTGTTGAGTTCAAGCGAGAACCTTGGCCTAGAGTCTCGAATAGTGCCAAAGAGCTTGTAAAGAGAATGCTCGACCCTGATCCCATTCTACGCCTCACAGCTCAACAAGTCCTCGGTAATGCGAGCTTCTAGCACACACTACATTTTATTTCACTTGCTTATACGATGATGGAACATGTATGTCTCTATTGCAGATCATCCTTGGATGCAACATACGAAGAAGGCACCAAATGCGTCCGTTGGCGAAACTGTTAAAGCAAGGCCGAAACAGTTCTGTGTGATGAATGAGCTCAAGAAAATGGCTCTAAAGGTACCCTAATATCCTAGTTTATTACTAATACTAGTCTTCCCCAAACAAACTATTCTCGAATATCGTTGCCTTATTGCATATGTAGGTTGTGGCTGAGAACTTGTCCAAGGAGGAAGAGGCTGGGATGAAGGAAGCATTTGACATGACGGACTCGGGGAAAAAGGGCAAAATTAACGTCGAGGAGCTCAGAATCGGTTTGCACAAACTTGGCCATCAGATCTCGGACGTTGATGTTCATATTCTAATGGAAGCTGTAAGGATTAGTAGTATATGTTATGGAGTCTCCTCTATAAATGTTGATGTTCAAATTTTTGTTTTCTAGGCTGATGTCGATGGAGATGGAACGTTGAATTATGGCGAGTTTGTTGCTGTCACTGTGCATCTGAGAAAGATGGTCAACGATGAACATATTCATAAAGCGTTTTCCCATTTCGACCGTAATGAGAGTGGTTATATAGAGATTGAAGAGCTCCGGGAAGCTCTCTGCGATAACGACGATGCCAACAACAAGGAGGTCATCACTTCTATAATGCATGATGTGGATACAAATAAGGTCAGCAAACACCTATACTTTGTAGTATAATTTTCTTTGTTCTGTCTTTGCATATTTGACTGAAATCAAGAAGAAAGAAGTATTGTTTTTTGTTTAGAATACAAATGTATTTTCGGTTGTGGAAAACAGGACGGGCGGATAAGTTATGAAGAATTTGCTACGATGATGAAGGCTGGAACAGATTGGAGAAAAACATCTTGTCGCGAGAGGTTGAACTGTCTTAGCGTGAAGTTGAGAGAAGGCTCGCTGCAGTTAGCTAACGAGGGTAGATAAACGACTACACAGACGTCCCCGCCCCCCCCCAAATTTTTTGGCTGAGTGTTACATTATCGGTTTCTTTCTTCACAAAATTTTTTCCATGTTTCTCTATTGTTGTTTTTGTTATAAGCTAGGGGTTCATTAGCATCAGGATGAGGCACGCAATGTTTTCTTCTATACTATACATGTGTATACTGATTTTATTTTTCTTTTGTAAATAAGATCTGGTTTTGGTGTTTTTAGCATTGAATGCTTTTTTCCTCTATTCTGTTATGTAAAACCGAAACCCCCATAAAATATGATGGATCTTTTTCAAGAAAATGAATGCTTCAACTAACATGAAATTTTTTTCATACAAAGGTCAATTTCTTAATTCTATGTTGAATATTGAATTGTTTATTGTTCATTGAAATGAGAAATTTGAGTTTGGATGCCTACATGAGTGAAAAATTTTAAATTTCAAGTCCAAATGATGTTTTCTTTAAATAAAAAACTTCTCTCTCCATGCAGATCAAGAAGAGGCAGTATGCCATCATGTCCAGAAATGGAATCAAATTCCAGAATAATAAAAAGAGCTGGGGAAGCATAAGTTGTCTTCGGCCATATTTAAGATGTACGTAGTCCAAAGAATGATAGTGCAATTTCCAGTTCGAATACATTAGCTATGTGAGATTGGTACACATTTCACCCTCGTGGTTTCGACTATATTTACCAAAAATCCTTGTATGAAACATGGTGGTGATCAAACAAAACCCAAAATCTCATCAAGAGAGCTGCACAAGTTCAATTGACCCCAATCCATGACACGGGAGTGCCATGTTTTCATAGAGCGTTCGTCGAGGAAGTGGCATATTTAAGACACACTCATGTTGAAGCATCCCCGAATGTCATCAGCTGTCTAAGAGCAGTTCTGGTTTGGAGCTGCATCAGGAAAACAAGTAAATAACTTCGGTAACACAAGGATTCAAATATTACTTTGCCAGGATAGTTTAGTAGTCACCTTGACATCAAGACAAGGGTCATTCACCATATTCTTTAGTTGAGATACGATCCCCGCATTCCAGAATTCCGTAACCCTGCCACATGCACCTGGGCTGCTTGGAAGAGTAAGATTCACAATAGCCCAAACAGCAGCTGTACGCAGTTGGCTGTTACTACTCTGCAAAAATCTGACCAATATTGACTCTGTATTATTGCCTGCCTGTCCAAAAAGTTCGCTCATAACTGCTTCTTTGTGGTGCTCGTTCCCAGAAGCCACATTGCTGAGGACGTACATACCCTAGATAGGAAATATTATGCTCATGGTGTATATATTACGAAAGACAGCTAACACAGAAATCAACATGAGAGTAAATTGTAAAAGCAATTTTTAACAGAGATATATCATGAAAATAACTTAAAGAAAATTTGTAAAAAGTAATCAGTATCACATAAAATAATCGAATTCAGGATATGTAGATTGTTCTTCTTGGTAGAAACCAGAACTCTTTTGTCATCAAAGATCATGAAAATAATCGAATTCAGAATATGTAGATTGTTCTTCTTGGTAGAAACCAGAACTCTTTTGTCATCAAAGATCACGAAAATAATCGAATTCAGAATATGTAGATTGTTCTTCTTGGTAGAAACTAGAACTCTTTTGTCATGAAAGATCATGAAAAGCGTATTCGAACTTCTTATCCCACAACAATATTATTTCTTCAATTTGCTATACTTATATTTCCTTCTTCTAAAGCACCCACTACAAATTACACAAGTTATTGTAATCGACTTTCATTAGTAACCAAACCAAATCAAGTTTGAATTTTTTTATTTTTATTCATAAAAAGATATAAAAACCTAACCTGATCCGATATTTATTTATATTTCTACTCATTAATGTTATTAAAATTGTAATATTAAAGAACTTAACATAAAAGTAAATATGTATTTACAAAACACTGCACGTACATATTTGATCAGACAAATGGATAAAAACTTTGGGATATATTTTAGTACTATAAAACATGGTGCGAATTAGAGACCATTTTTTTCAAATGACTGCGCAAAAATTTTACTAAAAATTATCATATAATGTGTAAACAGGGTAGGATGTCCTTACTTGAACCAGAACTTCAGCTTTCACATTGCTCCGTAATTGCCTTCCTATAGAATGCAGGAGAAGAGCGTCCTCCCCAAATACATAATCGATTGAGTTTACAGTGCCATCTACGAGATTACGAACAAGCGCCAAAACTTGCTCTTGGACAGAAGCTTCAGGGTCTATCATTTACAATACGTAGGGATGGTCAAATAGCATATCAAACACAATAGAGGTTCATGTTACGTAATTTTGAGTGACAATTACCACTAATGAGGCTTGTTAATGTGGATGTTGACAGTTCCAGCAAAATTTCTTCTTTACATTGGTTGTTTCCAAGGAATGTGAGATTCTTTAAGGCCCATACAGCATTGGTTCTAATAGTTGATTCAACAGACTTTGAAAGCAGAACCAGCTGTGTCACACCTCCACATTGTGTGAACACTGATTTATTTGCATTGAAATCAACCACCACATTGCTTATAGCACCCAGAGCAGCAACCTGAAAAGAACTCAGAATCAAGGAATATATATCCTCTCTTTTAGTATCTTGGTTTGAGATCGCACAAATCCATCCAGGGCTTGTACAGATCAAGTTGTGGGCATCGCATATGAATGTTATGAATTACTCTTGTCAATAGAGGTTGTATCTAAGGGTGCTGATTTTCATTAGGCAGAGGATTTACATATTTTCGTTAAGTTTAATCGTTGTAAATCACAAATGCTTTTGCTAGAAAGTCCTCAAAATTGGCAGATTTGATTCTATTCTACCTCAGTATACAACAACTAGCTCATTAAGTTTCCTTCAATCAGAGCTTAATTAATGACTTATTCCAAAATATTGTACCCCTCCATCCCATTAGTGTTGAGTCATATTCCTTTTTGGGCCGTCCATTACAGTTGAGTCATTTCCCTTTTGACAAAATCCAACACAATTAGTGTCTCTTACTTTACTCTCGCCTACTTTATTCTCTCTCATACTATTCGCTCATTACTTATCTACTCTATTCTCTTTCCTAATTTATTCTTACTCCACATATCTCACTAAAAATGTATTCCTCAATCTCCGTGCCAAAAGAAATGCCTGAACACTAATGAGATGGAGGGAGTACATCTTAAAAGGATGTAACTGTAACACATACTACAAGGAAGCTTAACTAAGAGAAGAGCAAAATATACCTGCTCGGAAGTAAAGGAGCTACCCATTAGTTGAACTAAAGGAACCACAATCTCTTCATTCATAAAGGTACCTGCACTCAAACTCTGAAAAGTGATTTGTTAGCAAATTTCCAACGCAAAGGAGAGACTCAGGGAAAACAATGATCTGTTTCACATGACAAACCTTGATAGAACGGGCAACATTCTTCAAGAAAATGCAAGCTGCAGCACGCACTTCAGCACTGTCATGAACCAATGCTTCCCTAACAGAAGCTAACACCTGCATGACAGAATAGCCATATATTAACTAATAAAATTCAACCACAATTTACAAGAATCGAGCATCATCTGAATTTCAACATCCAGGAAAGAAAGTTGGCCAGTAAATAACATTAGAGGAATATATATCCTCCCCCACCTCACCCACCACCATCTAGCTTATTTTTGCAAGAACCCTATATTTCATATGCTTGCCACCACCCTTTTTTCTACAAACTTTGGAACTTAATCACTTAATGACAAGAGAAAAGTGCAGGGTTGATCATGCAGAGTTTTAGCAAACAACATAACAACTGCAGAAAAGGAGCCAAACAGTGTTTGATGTAAGAAAAGACTGATGAACAGCTCATAAAGGAGTGAAAAAGTAAAAAAAAAACTAGGAGCAAAAAAACCAAATGAATCGAACCAACAAATTTTAACAATAAAATGATGAATCAAAGGAAGTCAATCAGAATATAGTTGATGGAGTGGGACAAAACGGGAAGAGAAACGTATTTCCTCCCCTTGGTTTGGTTAAGTGTAATCGTCCGCTCAAACCCTCAACCTTCTAACGAAATTCTGTTTTGGCCACAAAAGATATAAAAAGTACTTGAAATAAGATACTAATATCAATCTGGAAGCTCTAAAGCATGTCTATGATCTTTAAAGAATACCTCAGCCCTTTTTTAGGTCTTCGCTATTAACCAAGAGTTAGAAACTGAACAGAAAATAAATTACAAAAGATAAATCCCCTAGAGACGCCCTAGTACTAAACTACCATCCTAAACTCTAAACTCCAAGAAACATAGCTCTCCAATCAGGGGCTATTTATAATAACATATAATAGACTCCTGCTTTGAATAAAATAACTAAATAAAGACTCCTAAATCAACCCCAACTCTATCTCTAACAGTCTACTACTACAATACTCTTTAATGGAGCAATTACTGATAAAGAAATTAATAACTAGAGTACTAATCTGCAGGGATTAGGAAAAATCCTTATCAAGAGATGTTGCAGAATTATATCAAGTAAGGACCAAGGATGCCCCGTCATCTTTAACAAAACAACTGAACCAAGACATTGACTTAGTTTAGGATGAAAAGCTATCAATAGTAACCAACGTCAACCAACAGTAACCAAATGATAAGCCCAAAATATTACTCAACTTCTTAACAAACCAATAATATGACTGCAAGTTTAATTGTGTCGTGCATGGCTAAATTCATATGAACACATCTGTTAAATAAGAGAAAGAAATAGGTACATATAGTATCAAAAGCTCAGCAGATAGGGGGACAATCCAGAAGAGAAAAACGACAATTTCAGAGTTACTACTAACCTTTAATTTAAGGACCTTTTCTCTGCAGCATTCCAGCTTTGAGCAAAGATCAGACAGTGCTAGAAATATCCCTTCGGAACGTTTGGACCTGAATGAACCTTTATTTAAGTTTTCGCATAGCTTCTCAACAACATTTGCATTGAAGGCTAGTTGATGCAGATCTTCTTTTTCAGAAATCAAATTGGACATCACAAAGGGAGCCTCATCACCAACTTGACCAGGATCATCAAGAAGCTCAAGTAATATCAGCACCAATTTATTTTTAATTCCTGGGTCTTGAAGACTAGACACTGAAGCATTTCTTATGTTGATCAAGCACATACAGGCTAATAACCTCGTCCGAGGGCACTTATCCTTCATCAGCTCAATCACAATACTTAATTCCCTTCCATTTTCAGGCACTATGAACCTTGACGCAACTTCTGGATTATTCTTGATGACAGCAGCCAAAGATTCCAAGCTAGCATCCCGCTGAATTAGAGAACCCCCAAGAAGACCAACAAGCCTTTTTATAACTCCAGCTTCACTCAATACCTGCTGCTCGACAGTGGTTTGGCATGAATGCGTGATAATGCTTGCAGCAAGGCCAGTAACATTCTCATTCTCCCTGTTCAGTAGTGAAAGGAGGAACTCCATATTTTTTTCTTGAAGAAAATCATAATTTGGGGCCAATTTTGACTGATAGATCAATTTAAGTGATCGGGCACTTGCATCAACAACCTGCATCAGAGGCTCCAAATTTATTGAATATCGGTAAAGATAACATGTGGTTGAAGATGCATTAGAAATTTTGAAAACTCTATGGTGTAGGCAACATTATACATCCACTCATCCTATAGTATGTTTGATCAGAAAGAAGCACAGTATAATATTGCATTCAATACCATAACAGTTCCTAAAAATGTATGCATGATATGATAACTCCAGCTCCACATTATCAAATCAAGCTAGAGGCTAGAGGCTAATATGCCTCTGATGTAGTAACACAAATGTAAAAAGTTTAAGAATATGGTATGCAAGAAGGTAATATTATTAAATTGAGTTGACATTAGGGCTACCAAAGTTTAAGCCAATAAAACATGTATACCTCTTCACTAACAAGGCTAATAAATAGAATGAGACTAGATATACGATGTAGCTAACTTAACTCATATATTACACGCATAGTTTCTTATTTATTATTACATGATTAGCACTTTAATAAAAGAAAACAGAGCAAAACTTCGATTCAAGCATTTGAGAGGAGTTGGTATAGATGTGGTAGGCTCGTAGCATTAACTTTTTCATTGCAAGAAAAAGGTCACAAATGCCGTTGAGCTATATTTTCTTTTATTCTCCCAAAGATTAAAGCAAAGAAGAAAGTAAATAATCTAAAGGAGCAGAAAACTCAACTTTTGATTTCCTTAAAGCTTTGCTTAATCACTAAAACCAAAAACCAAAAACCAAAGGAATTCCTTAGCTCCTAACTGAGAAATTAACTAAACTTGAGCATCTTTCATACATCGTTCTCGAGGGATTAACTTAATAATCAACTGAATTTCCAAATTTAGGCCATATTTTGATCCATTCTCTCTAGAAACATTAAAAATAGAAAAAAAATCACTTGAATCTAATATATAAATACAATAAGTAAATAATTATACTTTCTGATTTGAGTGAGAAATTAGACTGAAGAGAATGGGAAAAGCCCCAGCATCCAGCACAGCCTTCACTCCTGCATCCAATCCGCATGCAAAGCTCCCGATAGCCGCTGCAGACTGGATCAGAAACGACTCATGGAAGTCGCGTCCGTCCCCTGCGCTGCTGGAGGCGGCAGCAGAAGAGGCGAGAATAGCGACAATTGAATGCACGGCGCCGAGCTTCAAGAAGGCCATCTTTTTTGTACGATTTCCTATTATCTGGTTCTTCAAGTCCCTCAGCGCTTTCAGCTTAGCCTCGTGTGGTGCCTGTGCTGAGCTCATCCGTCCGATCAAGTCCTCCGGGCTGCTGGATTGATTCGAAGCCACAGAGGCCGGCATCGCTGCGGGTGGAAATTCGCCGAGGGGATGATTGATGGAAGTTTGAAATCTGACCCCGCCGGAGGATGCGACCTAGTCGGAGCGGCGGTGGCGGAGGAGGTGCGGTGATTGTGGTGTGATTGTGTTTCAGCAAGATGATTGATTGATTGTTTTTCTTTGTTTCTATGGGTCGTTTTTATTTAGTGCCTGTTTACAGTCCAATTTTAGATTTTTTCCTTTAATTTGAAACTCGATAGATAGTGTGACAATATATTAAAATTAAAATAACATTATAAATTAAATAGTAGTATATCAAAACGATTTAGGCCACGGGCAACGCGTCACGCGTGTAGCCGTGTTCCGTCACGAAGGGACGAGACGGCGGCGTGACGCGTTGCGGCGCCCCGTCTCATCCCCAGCCCGTCCCGTGTTCCATCACGGCGTGTCTCGCCACTCGCCGAGGAGACGTGGCGCGCCCAGGCGCCATGCGCGACGCCCACTCGCCAGCCCGCGAGTGGGCATCGTCACGCTGACGCACTAAATCATTTTTTTAAAAAATTTTAATTAAAATTAAAAAAAATAAAAATTGGAAAACAGTAATTTTAGCGTTTATAGCCGTTTTCCATTTTTTTTTTTTTGACTCTATAAATAATCCTAATTCATCCTCATTTCACACACAACTACACATCTATTCTTCCCAAATCATCTCCATTTCCTCTCCAATTTCCATCTAACATCTCATCACAAAATGTCCGGCGACGGAAACTCCGGCGGGTGGAATCTCAACGCGTTCGGCGACTGGGGGAGCATGTACAACACATTGGGTGGTTCCGGTTCGTCGACGCCGGGCACCCAGGGTTCGTCGACGCCGGGGGTATCAACCACCCAATTTTTACGTGGATGCATATGTCCGTCCCTCCGCCCCGCGGTATTCGCAGGGATTATCCCAGATTCGGGAGGATTATTCTGTTGAACCCACTTCGGAAGAAGGCCGAGGCGGTGGAAGCTCCAGGGCGAAGGCGGACGAGGAGGAGGAGGATCTAGGCCAGCATCCTTAAGGACCAAAAGAAACGCTGACGATGTACAACGCCTGGATCAGCGTCTCGTACGATCCCATCGTCGGGAATCAACAACCCTAGAAGTGCTTCTGGGAAAAGGTCACCGATGCCTACCACCAGATTAAGCCGAAGGGATCCCGCCGCCGCAAATATAAGATGTTCCGCGCTCACTTTGACCGAGTCGACAGAGAGGTCAAACGATTGTGCGCCATCCACAAGAATGAAGCGGCTCATTACCAAAGCGGAGCCACGGGAGCCGACATTCTAAGGTCGGCTTTGCGAGTCTACTTCGACGACACCGGCAAACAATTCAAATATGTCGATGTTTGGGATGTCGTCAAGGACGAGGAAAGGTGGGTCGGCGGTGTGCGGTCCAGCACAGGCTCGACCTCGAAGCGCACGAAGCACACGGCGAGTGGCCAATACTAGTCTGGTGAGGGCGGTTCGGGCAACGGACCACAAGAGTTTGCCTCGCAGGAGGTTGAGACCCCGGCAGACAATGCCGGGGGGTCCTCCCGTGGGATCCGTCGGCCGCAAGGGAGAAATGCGGCGAAGGCGGCTAGAGGGAGGAGGGGCCGAGCCGAATCAAGCCAGACGGGCTCGGGCTCGGGGGGACCCCTCAACTCCCTTATGACCATGTACATGACCGCCACAATGGCGTACACTTCCCGCGTGATGTCCGCCCAATACCAAGCCTGGCTTAACGGAATTACGTTTATAGCAGCACAACTTGGCATTCCGTCTCCTCACGGCTTCAGTGCACCTCCACCGCCTTCGGAGGATGATTCGCCGGAGGAGTAGTTTTTTTATTTTCTATAAAATTGTATTTTAGATTATGTCATTTTTATTTTTTAGGATTTTAATTATGTCTTTTTTATTTTTTTGAATTTTAAGTTGTATTTTTATTTTATGTTGTAATTTTATTTTATTTTTAATGAAGTGTGTTTTTTTTTAATTGAATTTGGTTGGAAATAAAAAAATTGAAATTGAATGAATAGTAATTTAAAGGACGGAGGGTTGCAGGTTCCGTCCCTTAGTTAAGGGATGGAGTAAAAAAGTACAGTGGGGCCCACGAATAGTAATTTAAGGGACGGTTTAGTGACAGTGTTGTGGATGACCTAATGTACTCAAGAAAGACAGATTCTTGGAAGGACTTGGCCGGCGTCAATGGTAATCTAAAAATTCTCTCTATTTGTCCCATGTAACAGGTGTGTGAAAATGGCCGCTTCGCACACTGGCATGTGGTGTCGGCTACAGGATATTTGCGTGCGGAGGCATACATACTAAGCTTGGACATGAAGAATGAAGTGTTTCTGAGAATTAGGTCGCAAGGACATTGTAATAGTACTGACGTTGTTGTTACTTATGTTGCCGAAGATGAGCACTCGTTTTGGCACCTTCATTTACCTCGTGATCCATCACGTGATTGGGTTATTAGGGAGATTTTACAGAGAATGTGAACAATCGGATATACTGAAAGGCGTGAAGATCACTTTCAGATCAAATCAATTTTGGTTGTTCTACCAATTATTTGATCGGATACAATTCAGGTATTGAAGAATTCGTATGTTATTTTCTGTGTTACTTTTCGAACCAGAAATCAATCAATAAGTAGAGGTTGAAGATGAAACGTTGCATCCCTTCATTTCATAACTGTAAATAACAGTTTTTTTGGCGGGTTTTAAATATTGCAATTTGGTCCTTCAATTATCGGAAATTATATTTCCGGATGAAGATTTCTGCACAGTAACTTTAATGGAAATAAAAAATTTCCAAGCTGACCTTGCCGCCCCTTGGACCCCGCTCTCGGGGGCGCTGCCCCCGAACTCCCGTCTAATCATAATGAATTCAAACAAGTGTGCACTCCGCACTTCCAACTTATTTGATGTCTCATTATAATCATATTGATCAATCAAGTTAATCCAATTATACTAAAATATCCAACATGGGTGAGGATCTATCATTTATCGTTCCGTGAGTCGAGATATGAAGGAAGGATTGCAGTTTCCTTTCTATGGGGGTTAGGGTTATGGAGGAGGACTTCTTGTGTTTTTTTTTATAAGTATTGGAAGTACATGTTTGTGTTTGATTATCGTGCTTGCAAGTACAGTTATTGGTCATGTTATAATCACATCCCAGTTTTATTTAAGCATAGATGTAGTTTTGTTTCGCTTGAGAACGTGTCTTGGTTATGATTTGATTCGAGATTGAACATCTAGTATTTCAGTCTTCAATGAATTTCAAAGAGGAATCAACTTGGATTGAGCACCACATTGACATTTTTTTTTTCTACTATAGCTTTTATATTATCTACTACCATTAAGAAAAACAAAAGAAAAAACCTTACCTTAATATATTGTCTACCATAAAAATAGGGAAAAAAGAAAACTTACCAAATCGTTGACAAATTAATTAATAACGTGAAATTAGGATTTCTATAATAATCGATCCGAAACAGTTACAACTATATGTACCCCTCCACACACAAAATTACAAATTTTTTGATACATTTCCGATGCCACATGGCAGCAGATTAGATTGCATAATTAAGGCCAAATTTAAACTATAACAATTCTTTAAGGAGGATTTCAAACTCACCCCCTGATGACAAGAGTTACTACTACAATCAGAGAACCAAAGTTGATTCTTCTTCGCACCTATATATAAGATTTTCATAAACTTATTCTTTTTTTTAACCGAACTAAGATCAAGAAGCAACTTCCTGCATAACGAATCTTACTGCATCACGAAGCAACTTCCTGCATACGCGATTTTGAACTTGAAACGGAAGTGATCTGTCTCTCCACTCAACCAGCCTCCAAGTCCAGTATTTTTCAAACTTGAGTTCATCTCTGAAGCTCCTTTGTTCCGTCTCAGAAATCTTGAACCACGAAGCAGCCAACCGTCTCAACAGAGGAGCGATAGTTCCCACTGCCACCCCGATACACTGAACGTTCAAAATCCAGCCAATGGACCAGTCATAGTTTGAAGCAAGAAACACAACATCGTTGTTCGTATCAAGACTATCTTGTTGTACAAGCCTAGCTTCTAGATTTTCGAGACTATTTTTCCCAAACCGAGCTTCTACCAAAACTAGAGCTGTTAGAAGACACATAAGTCCAGAAATAGAAGAAACGACCGACCTTGCTAGAGCAAACTAAGGGCAGCTAGTTTGAGCCATCACCCAATACCCTTTCACCATATTTTCAACTTCATCAACACTAAACCTTCCCCACTCTACTTGTGTATTCGAAACTAACTCGTGCATTTCATCATACTTCAATCCTATCCTATGTATCTCTTAGCTCCCGGAAGCATCAACGACATATAACAAAACGTCACAAGAAAGAGGAGCATGATGACAGAAGACGTAACCTGTTGGGGCAGCACGAAATACAACATGGATCCAGAGCTACGCATCTGGATCGTATGAATGACTATATTTCCAGCAACAATGAGGACTAGAATGCCTAAAGCAGCCATGTTCGGTACAATCTCATTACTCTCCATGGATCCCAAAGATGTCATGAAATTACTCATGCTACATGACATCAAAACAAGGCTGCTCATCCTTGCGAATCTATGGTCGAAGCTGAGGTCCAGGCTCGTTAGATCCCAAAGATCGGTGGTACTCTTTAGCTCATTATTCCTAGTTCTTTGTCAAGAACATTTTTTTCTCAATTTCTTTGGTTTTGCCTTTGTGGTGAAGGAGGAAACTTTCACCAAGTTACACTCCCATTGTTGAGGAATGTATATAAAAATATGTCAATATAAATAACTATAATTACACATTTTCAATAAAATAGTAACTGACATAACAAGTTCAGTCAGTTCAAGAAATCAATTCACCAACTAATACACAAAATCATGATTCATAACTAACAAATTCAACATCAGAAATGCTGCATACTTTCCACCAAACTAGCTAAAATACAATTCACATGATTTGCATTCTATTGAATTACATTTTAAAGATAAAAGAGGAAGCAAAAACACCTCTAATTTTATAGAAACTTCCATCTGGCTTGAATCTTGAACCGGACCCGAGAGCCCAAACCCGGATTGCGCAGCTCCTGACCCGACCCGCTGCAGCACGTTGAAATCATTGAAAACCTTCAGATTCAAGCAATGCATCCTGCTAAAAACCACTCCTTTTATTTTATTTTTTGGGAAAATTGAGCTCCGGTTGAGGAGTTCGTGCGTCTACGGCTATGCCTTGAGCAGTGAAGGATAATTGGATATGAAATTACCGTAATAGGCATGGAAGCCGGTTTGGGTTCACCTTCCTGATCGAGGGTAATTTGGTGATTTTTCATGAACGATGCGAGTGGCTGGAAACCGTTTTAGAAGATAGAAGGAAGGAAGGAAGGAAGTTGACACGTTATCAATTCGGTTATTTCAGTTAAGTCCAATTTTCTCGACCACGACTATTAACGCCTAATGTTTATTTTCTTCGAGAAACTATACGACTTTTAATGCCCAATGTTTCTTTGCTTCGAGAATTTATAATGCCAATGTTAAGTGAACTTGACCAAATTTTTTATAGAAAATTGTATGAGATGCCTAATGTTAAATGAATAAATCAATATAAACTCGAGTATCGAGTATATATGTTATACTATGAATTTGATTAAATAAAAATTAGTTTTAAGATATAAACTTATTTACAAGTTTTAAAATCCATGTATGTTGATTCATCACTTTATTGACTAAATTTATAGTCTTGCATTTGAATCGAGGGAAAGGAGCACAAGTGGATTTTAGGCATATGTTCTTCTACTTGAAGGTGAGCCACAATTGCCTTCTAAAATACTCAAGAACACAAATATCATACTACTATTAATTACTCCAACTATCTAATGTTAATAGGCCTTAAGGCTTTGGAAGTGGATAAAATTGATTTTAATGCTAAATAAGTAAAGTAACAATATACTTTAGAGTGAAAATTATTAAAATATTATTTTTGGTGGACGTATAAATTGAAAAAAATAAATTATTTTTCATGTACAGAGATAATAGAAAGATTTAAAAAATTGTAATACAATAGACTTAGATTCAAAACTTTTAAACATATGCATTAATCACTTTACCACTAAAGTCAATATCAATTTCACCTACTATTAGCTTTGCATATGATGAGGCTAACTTGTTATGGGCTAAAAAAACTGGCCTGTTAGAGCCACTGCTGCAACCCTTCAATGATTCTATATAGTGATGTTTAGTGGTCTCCTTAAATTAAGCACATTTTTAAAAGTCAATAATTAAAGTTTAAATGAAGTTAGGTAATCCTAATGCAGCAAGATGCAATCCTTATTGCACGGTGTTCCCTCACGTATTTATTATTGTTGAATCTGTTGTTGTTACTAGGATGAGCTGGCACTTGGGGGAAACAGTAAGAAGAAATCAATGCCTTTATTAAGACTAGTCTTATCACCTGTTAAGAATTGCATTGAAACCATGACTATGGGTTTGGGCTGAACCGTTACCGCAAATCGAATATGGACCGGACCCAGTTAAATAATGTAACCAAAGACATCTAGTTTTGGCGGGAAGCTTGGAGCCTCGTCAAATGGTACAATTGTACAATGTTCGTTGGGGTATGGGTTGAAAAACCGTTGAAAATTGACATTACTATGTAAAATTGACGGTTTCAGACAACTGAAATTTTTTAATGAAATCAACTATTTCTCTAGAACATTGACCGATTTTATGGTTTGATTGAATACTATATCTGGTCTCACCGATTTTAAACATGAACTAGACCTCATAATGCTTCGAATATCTGTGTTAGCGCTAACAGAGAGCTATTATGTCTTTACTAAGCATTTTTTGCCTTATGCAAACTACTTTTGTTGTTGGCTCACGGTTTTGTTCCGATTCCACCTCTAGGATAATCGGTCCGGTGGCATCTCTACTTCAAACAAACCAATGCATATAAGAAATTACTATAATACCCCTTGGGTCGTTGAATGTAAATGTCAAAGATTTGGGGTCAGTGTGTTTATTTGTGAAGACGATTTTTACACTCAAAGTTGCCAAAAATTCAATTTTTTTATATTCATGTGTTGATAAGTTGTATTCAATTATGAAAAACAAGTAATATTTATATGGGACACAAAATAACCTAAAGCTACCTAGCAAACTATACGATATGAACTGATATTTCACCTAAAAACTTGTACCAATCTTCTTATGCATTCAACTCTTGGACATAACATGCTATTGTCACATTTTCCTGTCAACTATATAATTGTCATGAAATTTGTTTTGTAATTTTTTTTTTCATTTCGAAAATGAAAAGCAATATTGGCCGTTAGCTATTTGCCTTCGATTAAAACGAGCTATCTTTATTAAATCACATGAGATCAGAAAAAAAAATGGTGGACAAAGAAACAGCTAGCCATGCAATTTCTAATCCCATTGTGTTTCACGACTTTTCTTTTCCCTTTTTCTCAATTATCTATAAAACCAATCTTGCTATATTTATCTCAAAATAATAGAACAACACTACACACTATTGCAACTGCATGTATATCCACTTTTATTAAATGGATTAAATATCCTCCTTGGATATTTGTAGAAATTAGGGGGAAAAATTAATGCAAATTTAGCACCTGTATTCTTTCTTCTTTTATTTTTATCCATTTTTTCCCCTTATTTTTTTTAAAAAAAGGGGCAGAACGCAGTAATTTTTTTATTATGGTGATGGGACTTGGGAGCAAAGAGGCAATTGAAATACACGAGACAAATTTGGAGCGAAAAAAGGGGAAATACATGATTAAAATTCTAAACAAATAAAATCAAAATGCAAAAGGAAAGACTAAAGGCCCAAAATGGTCCCTAACATTTGGTGTTTTTTTATTTTGGTCCAAAACATTATCTTTTGGATTATTCGGTCCCTCACATTTGAAATCGGACCACATTTAGTCCTAAATTGACAGAATCGTTAAAAATTGACGGAGTGTCACAGTCAACGCGATTTTAATCAATTTTGACCAGATTAATTTTTATAAAAATTCGATTGTTTTTCTTTTTGAAATAAATGCAAATTCAAATTTAGTTAAAAATTGATTTAATAAAATAAATATTAAACACTCTTTCATTCTCTCCCTCATTTCCGTTCCTCTTCTTCGTCTGAGTGTGACCTGTCAACATAAATTTGTTGCTTTTACTTTAAAACACAAACCTCCATTATACCTTGCTCCAAATTAGGTTCCATCGAAGAAGACGATGAAACTCAAACCTCTTCTTCTCATTTTACTATCCCTCGCATTAACTTCTTCCTCCTCTTCTGCTCCCCTTCATAACGATGCAGCTGCATCAAATCCAAAGCCGATTTGAGGAACCAATTGAATTTTTCGCCTAAATCTAGCTCCGCATTTTGCAAATGGAAAGGAGTCGAATGCTCCGATTCCAGAGCGATTCGACTCATCGTGGAGGATGTACAACTCAGCGGCGTTTTCGCCCCGAACTCTCTGAGCCAGCTCGCCTAGCTCCGACTCCTCAGCCTGCAGAACAACCCACTCACCGGTCCAATCCCCGATCTCTCCGGTCTGGTCAATCTCAAAGCGCTTTTTCTCAACTGGAACTACTTCTCCGGCGCAGTGCCTCCCTCCCTCCCCCCCTCTACCGCCTCAAAACCGTCGATCTCTCCTACAACATGCTCGCCGGCTCGATTCCGGCCTCTCTCAACTGTCTGGACCGGCTCTACTACCTCCGGCTCGATTTCAACCGGTTAAACGGCTCCGTCCCGCCGCTGAACCAGTCCTCGCTCCAGATCTTCAACGTCTCTCACAACGACCTCACCGGGGCGATTCCGGTCACTCCGGCTCTGTCGCGGTTCAATTCGTCGTCATTTTCGTTAAACTCCGGCCTATGCGGCGAGATCATCAACAAGGAATGCGCTCCGATCGGTCGTTTTTCGGTTCTCCGGCGAATGCGACGGTTGCGCCGCAATGCGTCGTTCGCATTTCAGTAGAACTATGTTTTATTTTTATTTTTTTATTTGCAGGTTTAATATTTTAACTTATTTTACATTTTGCATTTTTAAGTTTTAGGTTAATTAGGTTAATTATGTATTAGCCCTCAATAAAACATAGTTATAAATCATAATCCGATCAAAATTGATTTAAATTACGTTGACCGTCAAATTTTAACGATTTCGTCAATTTAGGACTAAATGTGGTCCGATTTCAAATGTGAGGGACCGAATAATCCAAAAGATAATGTTTTTTACCAAAATAAAAAAAAACGCCAAAAGTTAGGGACCATTTTGGGCCTTTAGTCAAAAGGAAATTATTTATAAGTGAATCGACGATTATTGATTCAGTCGATTAGACCACTAAGAAAAATATTGTTAGCCATAATTTGAAATAAGTCCTGCATCTCAATGAATTCTTCAAAAGGGTAAAAAATACTTTTAGAGCGAATAGTTACGTTAATAACTGCATACAATAGGAAAAATATCGTGGCGAATTAAATTAGGGATATTAATCCTTAAAACCATGAACTTAAGTCAAATGTTGGTATTACCCACGAATTTTGAAATTGTTTTTAGAAATCATAAACTTTACGTTTTGTTTGTTATTTCCCATGGCAACCCAAATAAGATGTTTTCGGAAAAAAATCTTATTATACGTGGACAACCGTAAAATATTTATGATATTTTAGATTACTTTTTAAGTTCATGACAAATAGGACAAAATGCTAAGTAGAAAATTACGTTGATTTAGTAGTGCCAAGTAAGATAAAATATGCACGAAAGTTGGTTGATTATGATGATTGACGTGCCATGGGAAATAACAAACAAAATGTAAATTTTGTGATTTTTGAGACCAATTTTAAAGTTGGTGAGAAATACCAAAATTTGACCAAAATTAGAGACCAATATCCACTAAATTACAGGTGCATAACTTATTGGTCTAATCGAAAAAAAAAACTTATTGGTCTAATCGATTGAATTATAAATTAATTAACATAATTACCCTTAGGCCATCCGCAATGGGCGGACGATGGCACGCCCGATGGCGCGCATCGTCCGCGCCATCGATCGTCCGCGCCCATTGCGGATACGGACGATAGGTCGCGGACGATCGTCGCGGCCGATACTAAGGGCGCGGAGGATGGCGCGCCCGATGCCTATCGTCCGCGCCATCGTCCTCCCCATTGTGGCGTACACGGACGATGGCCGCGGACGATAGGCATCGTCCGCGCCATCGTCCTCCCCATTGTGGCGTACACGGACGATAGGTCGCGGACGATGGCACGCGGTTTGGTTTTCTATTTAAAGAGCGTTTGTCATTCATTTGTGCATACCTCTACATATTCTCTCTCACAAATCCAACCAATATGAATCCCGGCGACGACACCAATAGTCCAGTAATAGCATAGATATAGCATTAAATGCAGTCGTTGAAACGGCGATGACGCATTGCTATGCGTTGATGCAGCGCCAGGCGGCAGCGGCAGCGGCCTCTGAGCAAGTCCATAGACCTATTCGACATAGGTCGTATATCCGACGCGACCACGCGGAAGCTCACACACGTCTGGTTGAAGACTACTTTGCCGATCAACCGCGATGGGGCCCGGCTGTTTTTCGGCGCCGATTTAGAATGTCGCGGTACCTGTTTCTCAGCATTGTTCGGACATTGCCTATCTAGACAGTCCTCAATGCGCAACCAACAGGATCATGCGCAGCTCATGAACGACATGATCGAAGAAGTGTGGGCTCGCAACCGCCGTTGTTGAGTTCGCGTTTTTTTAATTCGCATTGTAATGTATTAATTTTTATTCAATGAAATGAAGTTTTTGAAATTCGTATTTTAATGTATTAATTTTGTTAAATTCGTATGAGTTTTGTAATAAATATTAAAAAAATGATGATGTGGCGCGCCATAGGGCGCGCCTTAGGGCGCGTCTTAGGGCGCCCCACTGCAGGTGAGGAGGTAGGAGGATAAAACTGCTGACGTGGCGCGCCATAGGGCGCGCCTTAGGGCGCGCCTTAGGGCGCCCCATTGCTAATGCCCTTATGACCAGTGTATGAAAAGAGAAAGACCAGTGTATGAAAAATTAACACTCCGTAGGTGATGTGTATGTGATGATGTGTTCATTCGCGAGTTGCGTGTCAAATCGTGGTGGTAGGTAAGGTGACAGAAGTAATGAATACTCCAGTTAATTTGGTTGAAAAGTGTTCTACTTTTAATTTCAAACTAGTTATCATCCATGCCATCCATGCCATCCATGAAATTTTCATTTTATGTGGAAACTAACACAAAATGAAGAGTGTCGCGACCAGAAGTTTTGACGAGGTATCCCCACCCGGATCAAATTTACGCAAATCCTCAAGAATTGCACAAAGCTGACAAAATGCAAGGACACCCACAGTGAAAAAGAACTCAATCTTAGCTTTGTTGGACTTCTCATTAGTCTCATCTAGCATAACCAAATCCACCTTTCCATTAAAATAATTTTCTTTTCTCCACTTTATGAATGAATGGGAAACTTCCTTCTGAGGCAAAGCAACAAGCACTCCAATTATTTTCTCACAACTCAAATCTTGAGCTCCTTTAAGCAAAACCTCAGATACAAATGAAAGACCATGGAGAAGATTATTTTCCCACTCCTTTTTCCTTGAGCTCGGAACATCAACCTGCGGATGACGATTAGAAGCCAAAAATGGGGTTGTCACATGCAGCGAGATTGCGGCTGATGGGGGCGAGCTATCGTCTAACAATTCCCTCTCATCTACAATGATATCGGGGCTGCACGGAGGAGTTGGCTGGGGAAGATTCAAGGACGTGACCGCAGCTGCAGCGGGGCGGCTGTGCGGCAATGGCTCGTCGCGGCGTGTGGATCGCCAAGGCAACGTTCACGTGAATCCATCTGAGACACCAATTCTCTGACACTAGCAGTCAAACGCTCGAGCTGTGAAGCCAAGGCAGCCATCGGTAGGTTCGATTCCAAATCCTGCGTCACCGGATCACGCGGCATGCCGAGGGGCTCCATATCGTCAACACCATTGTAAGGCGGCTGATACGGAGACGATGGTGGCTGGAAGGGCTGATAAGGATGTTGTGCAGCGGTGTACATCGGGGGCCCGTCGGGTGGGTCAGGTTCGGGGCACGGATAGGACACCGAAGAGGGGTGGAGTGGATGCTGGTAGGTCTGCAGCGGCTGTTGGTATTGCTGGGGCGGCTGCCATGGGTTGTGCCTGCATGTTGGCGGGTGTGGCTGGGCGATTTGCAGGGGCAGTGTGTACTCCGGATCTGGATAGGAGTACCCAAATTGCACTTCTTGTCTCTGATGGTACCAACCGATAAACAAAGACGAAGAAAAGTAAATTGCAGAAAAGTAAAATACGATAAAAGATAAATTGTATTTCTTCAATTGGATACTTCAAAAGATAACAAAGACTCCTATTTATAATACTCCCTAATAACCTAACTTAGTGATCAAGAAATATGAACGATATGCTAAATTAATAATATATGAAATAATAGAGATATGGGATATTATGTAGATATACTCATATCATCGCCTCACACCTGACGCCTCATATCAATCTCTAATATTCTTTCCTTCCTATCTTTGGGATTTATTTCTTCCAAGATCAATTTCTTTTCTATGAAAAACCATCATTTTGGCTTGATTTTAATTTTCTAAGCTCATCAGTAATAGTCTTAGATCTCTAGCCAGAGGTATCAACCTAAATGATTTTATTTTTTTCCTTTTTATTTGTCTTTTACAACAAATTTATTTGTTATCGTTTAGGATCTACACACATTGAATAATTTTATGTGTAATTTAGCAAAATACAACGCCTACAAACATAAATCTATAAAATACATTTTTTAACATAATTTCTTCATTATAGTGTTTGGGATGATGATCAAGATCTACAAATCATTAGTAGATCGTTGAAAGTATCGGACCAAAAACATTTATCAGTAGATTCAATTATTACTATATCGTTTGAAATAAGCTTTCATATAGTTTAATTTATTTGGATTAATTGTATATATCCAGTGTTACGATATATCAATTAAATGAAATAGCTAAGTATTATTATTAATAATGTTGTAGTTTCTTCACCTGAAATATCTGCAAAAAAAAAAAAGAAAGACCAGTGTATGAAAATTAACACTAAACATTAATATGGCAGAGAGATGAATAAAATGCTAATGGACTTTTATCAGTCTCACCTGAACTGGTATTTATAGATCTATTTGTAAGTAATTTTTGCAACTTATTTCCCATAAAAGAGGCTCTATATTGATAAGTGATTTGATTGCTTTGGTTGATTGATTAGTAGTATAGCCAGCTTTAGAATGCATCATTTCTCCGATTAACTGTTGGATTAAATATGTCAATGCAGTTCATTTAAATAAACTGTAACCATTGGTTTTAAAAGTGTCACTATAACTTTTAAAAGTACGATACAATAAAATAAATTTGGAATAGCTTCTTGCAAGTTGGATAAAGTTCAGAGATGCATAATTTTGCAGTCTAATTTGATATTTCGATTGATTTGATGATCTAATAAGCTTTTGACTCTATTGACCGCAGGTTTAAAATGTAAAGGCATGTTTTTAGGTATGATACCAAAACTTTTTAAAAAACAACTAAAAAAATGGTAAAAACTCATTTACAAACCGGCTGATTTATTGACTTATAGTATATTATAGATTTATAGATTATACTATCTCTTCCTTTAGATATGGATTTGGCATAGGAAAATTGAAGCGCACCACGTGTTGGTGGGTAATATTCGTTCCATAAAGTAGCATGTTAAATAACTTCTCATGATCTGGGCTTCACCTTTAAATATGACAATATGTTAGTAGTAGTATACTACTATTCAAATATTCCCTATGTCCCATTTGAAATGGAGTATTTCAATTCCGGCACAGTATTTTATATAGTACTCCGTTGTTTTTTACACTTTACGCTCTATTAATATCTCTTAGTTTATTCGAAGTGGGCCATCATATATAGCCCACAACTCGGCAATCAACACAGAGCTTTCCCCAGGCGTCGGGCATATCCCAAAAACCACTCTCCGTTTGATTTTTAAATTTCAATTTAAGTTACACTCCAACATTATTTCTCCATAATAATTCGACTTTATTTATGCTTCGCTCGTTCACGGGGCATAATATAAAATTAAAAGAAGACTAATAACTTATTTATGCTTCGCTCGTTCACGGGGCATTTTCTTATACTTCATCCGTCCCAATAAATATGAAACGTTTACTTTTCGCCAGATGATTTTATGCAGTCTTGTTTTATGAATTAAAGAAGAGAGAGTAAAGTGAGAGAGAGAGAAAAGTAGAGATAAAGTTATTTCTATTTAGGAAACGTTTCATTTTTAATGGGACAACCGAGGGCCTCTGTGCAGTCCCCGACTCAGATGAGGTGAGAGCGGCGGTCTTTGCCATTAGTGGGGACAACGCCTCAGGACCGGATGGGTTATCGTCTCTGTTCTTCCAGCATTGTTGGGACATTGTGGGAGCAGAGGTGGTGGCAGTAGCGGAGCACTTCTTCTTAGGAGCTCCTATGCCCCGCAGCTTCAAAGCCACTACCATCATACTCTTGCCGAAGAAGGCAAACCCAGCGACCTGGGCACAGTACAAGCCGATTAGCCTTTGCAATGTGACCAATAAGATCATCACCAAGATCTTGACATCGCGTTTGGCGCCGCTGCTACCTTTAGTACTGGCGCCATACCAGAGCGGTTTTGTTAAGGGTCGTTTGCTTAGTGATAATGTGCTCCTGGCTCAGGAATTTTAATTTCGTAAATTGTTTAATTCCGCAAATTGTTTAATTTGTGAATTTGTGAATTTTTATTATTGTTGGAAGTCCGTCGGGATGTCCGTCACTGTGCAGTGGGATGTCCGTATGACATGACATCCGCAGTGGGATGTCCTTATGACGTGGCAGGATGTGTTTTTGGGATGTCCGCCGGGACATCCGCACCATTGCTGATGCGCTTAGCTCATGTTATAATCTTCAAGTGTCACAACAATGCAGTCAAGGGCAGGCAGAGAGTGTGAGACAAGCCGCTGTTCTTCTAGGCAATAGTCGAGAGATTCTTGAACTTGTACAGCAGCGTTGTCTTCCAAGTTTGGATCATGAGAAAGCAGCTAATGTCGAGGAATATAGGGCATCTATGGAGCACATCTATTAACCCATTTATCTCGTTTCCTTCGTTTTTCTTTCCTAACAATCTTAGCAAAAATATTGTTTTTAATTTAATTGGTGGAACAATCTTTTTTTTTAACCTTCTACTTGACTCACCAAATTTAGTTTCTGAAAGATAAAATATTTTTGCATATTTTATTTTCATTAGTTGTAATTAATTGGATTAATTGTGTTTTTTTTTTCCTTTTCTGTGTGACAAAATCTTATAGTACTCCGGATCATATTTTCATTTATTATGTAACCAAATCTTATACTATTAGTACTTCCTCCGTTTGTGAAATGTTATCCACATTTGAATTGACACGGATTTTAAGAGATATGACGAAAAGTGAGTTAAAAAGTTAGTGGAATGTGAGTTCCATATTTATATAGTACTCCTTCCGCCACAACTAAGTTGAGTCGTTTTCTTTTTTGGATTGTCCTAACAAAGTTGAGTTATTTTCTTTTTTAAGAAAAAACAAAACATTCAACCACTATTACTTTATTCTATTAGATAGTTTCCTCTCTCTTTATCTTTCATAGCTACTTTATTCCTCTCTCCTATCTGTCAACACAATTTCTTAATTTTTGTGTCCAAAAATTGTGATGGATGGAGTACTCTCATAAAATGTGAGTGTAATGAATTATTGGAAAGTGAGCTTCATTTACCAAATATGGAAATAAAGCAAAGTGGACAATATTTCACAAATGATAAAATTGGATAATATTTTGCAGACGGAAGAAGTAGTATTGAACATATTTAAGTGGAGACGTATCTAGTGACAACTATCAAGATGTAAACCGAGATTACTAATATTAGAATGTATTTTTGATACAAATAAATACACCTTTCTTATGTGTGTTTCAATTTAATTTTGTACTCCGTATTTAGTCACTCAAGTATTATTCTATTAATTGGGTATCATTGTTTTTTAACTATGATTTTCTATATTAATTTTTTATTAAGATAAATTTGGTGGTATAAGTTACTGTGAGTTATTAGCTAGTATTAAGCACTAGAAAAGAATTAAGAAAAGATACGAAAAAAGGATTCCATATAATATGTCCAAAGATAAAAGGAAGGAAGGAAAGGGAAATGACGTGAATTAAGTTGCTGCAGTGATGATGTCATTTACGTCGTTTGGAGCACAGCATAACGATGGGATCCTGCCCCCACCACAAATTTACTCTGAACTGAAGGGTTGATTTGTCTTACTTCAACAATGCATGTAGTATCATGAAAAGAGAATGTTCGATTGGATGTATTGCTTGCAATATGGCCTTAGAGCATCAACAACCGTGCTCTTGCCAGCGGCACGGTTGTGGGCTCGGGTGGTACTATTCATGCCTGCTCTCTGGCAAGAGCACAACACCCACAATTGTGCTCTTCCGCAAGAACGAACACAATTAATTTAAAATTCAATTAAACAATAACATTTCCATAATATTAAAATTCATTTAAAAACCACAATAAATATTACAAATGACAAATAAAATTAAACATTACATAATTAAAATCCTAAAAATGAAAAATTACATAATTAAAATCCTAAAAATTAAAAGTTACATAATTAAAATCCTAAAAATTAAAAAAACCACTACTGGTTGCCGAATTTCGCCCACATGTGGTTGATTAGGTCTTCTTGTAGTTGATTGTGGATTAGGGTTTAGGGCACGTTCAAGTCGTTGTTGGATCCGGCAACGCCGAAATATGCATGCCAAATCCATAGGCGATAGTCGGCGACCGCCTCAAGGATAAGTGTTGCCCCCTCCAGGCAGTCGGGCAATTCTTCCACCTCCAATGTATGCAGTCAATGCTGCCAAGCATTCCGGGAAAGCCATGGACTGATTCGTGAAGACGAAGCAACCGTTAGCAATCATCGGTGGTGGGTGCCCGAAGGAATTCATCCCCAAAAGCAGAACGAACGCCCTCGCAAAAATTCTTTAAACAAAGGATTCCAGTGGACTCACCGATATGCAAATACTCGTCGAAGATGTTGGCCGTTTGCCCAGTAGCGAGTTGTCGGATGGCACACGTACACTTCTGCAACGCCGTGATACTTTGCCGGCCGGCTGCATCTACACCTGTTTGAAAGTATTCAACACGTGCGGACAATGTGTTGACAATTCGCATGAACAAGAGCTTTGACATGCGAAAACGGCGCCTGAAGTAATCTGCCGGAAACCGCGGATGGTCGGCAAAGTAGTCGGCAACGAGCCTTTCGTGGGCTCCCTCCCGGTCACGATGGATGTAGCGGCGATTTGATCTAGTGCGTTGAGGAGGATGAGCGGGGGTATTCGCCGCGACATATGCTTCGTAAGCGGCACGATGTTGTTCGTAGTATTCTTGTTCTTCGCGCTCCGCTTCCGCCATGAGATGAGTGAAATCCATTTGATGTTTTGAGTGAATGTTGAATGTGTTGATAGTTTGTATAAGAATTATGAATGAAAGATGAATTGATGTGATAAATGAGTGATGAATGTGTGTATTTATAGATGATTTTGGGGAAAAAAATAAATAAAAAAAAATCAAAAAAATTCAGAAAAAACGGGAAAAAAACGGCCATATTTTTGGGATTTGGAATTTTTTTTTTATTTTTTAGCATTATTTATAATTAAATACCGATTTTTAAAAAAATAAAATAAAAAATGTTTAAACACAACGGCTATGCCGTTGACGAATGGGAGTGCGCCACGTGTGCGTCCGCTGGCACGGACGTGCTCGATACATCGAGCAGCGCCGTGCCAGCGGCGCGGACAGCGGTGGCGACGGACACCACCACTGACGCATGCTCTTAGACTCATGGAATGGAAATGATTTCATTTATTAATGAAAAACGTTTAGTTGTACTATTAATTAGGATTGAATTCCGAAGAAATATTCATTTCATTTGTTTTTCAAACTTCAATTAATTGACGGTCTCCTTCGTATTCCATTATTCATACGTCGGTTGGAATAAATATAGGAGTAGTATTTTGTCAGGTGTTGGTTCCCAATGTTAATTTGGCTTCCCAATGCATTGCCTGCTAATCCTACTGTTATTAAAATACGCCTCTGAGATATCATCTTTCTTGAGATATGCCTCTCCTTTATCTCTCCTAGTCTGGTGTTATTAAAAAATATGCCTCTCCTCTGCTTCCTCTGAGATATCATCTTTCTCGTGCCTCTCCTTTATCTCTCCTAGTCTGGTCTTCTGCCGCTCATTTCTTGCATCTCTTTGTGCAAACTTTCTCCAATTGTGTTAAGACTCCATCATCTCTCCTGCTTTATATGTATCAATCATCACCTTCCTTCTCAGATTGGAAGACCGACTACTCAAAAAATCAGATTACCAAGGAGGAATGGCTGACATCGGTAAAACGCGTATGAGTAATATTTTTGTGTTTTGTATAATTGCTTTTGCTAATGTTTTTCTTTCGTTTTTGTGTTGCAGTGAACACGACCGAAGACCTTGTGAGGCTCTACATCGAGCATGGGACGGCTGAGCTTGATGAAATCAAGCAGAGGATCAGCGCATTTCATGGCCTGGCCAGAATTCAGAGCTTTCTTGTAGTGTCTCAAGTTGTTACTGACCACATTCAAGATGACGACCCTTGTGCCGCCGTGGCTATGTACCTGCTCGGCGTCGTGCATAAGGTCTACAGCGTTGCTTACGCCGCCCTTCCAGACTGGGCTCTGGTTTCTGAGGAACTAAACACGATCGGGAATGCGATTGCCGTCCTCGTCAACAGATCTCTCAAGGAGTCCACTGCATACAAGATAAAAAAAGTTGGCTTTTCATCTCGTTTTTTTAGTCCTCCTCACTGCCCTCTCTTTGTCATTGTTTATAACAGCTCGGGAGTGCTGAGAGAGTTGTGCACTGCCTTCTTACCTCAGGCAGTGTCCGTGATTTTCCACCTCGTCAACAGATCTCTCAAGGAGTCCACTGCATACAAGATAAAAAAAGTTGGCTTTTCATCTCGTTTTTTTAGCGTTCGCCTCCGTAACACCTTGGAGACTGCTGGAATCTTTCTGAAATGTCAAGTCCTTGTATGTGGAATTCTCGAAGACGTGATCGCTGATTAGGGTGGTGTTTCTGTTTCCGTCTCACTATTATATTAGGATGGTTGTTATTAGCTTTAGGGTGGTGTTTCTGTTTCCGTCTCACTATTATACTCCCTCCGTCCCGCACTACTCGCACGTATTTCCTTTTTGGGCGTCCCAAGTTGCTTGCACTCTTTCCATTTTTAGTAAAAATTTTCACCTACAGCCATCATTTTTTACTTTCCTATACACTCATTCCTTAATCTCCGTGCCGAAAAGGAAATGAGCGAGTAGCTCGGGACGGAGGGAGTATTAGGATGGTTGTTATTAGCTTTGTCTTTCTTGCTTGTTTGCCCGGTAATCATCGTCTCTCCTGTATGGGTATTTCACTACTTTTAGCCCTTTCCCGACTGCTATGTAGTGATGATTATCTTTATTAATCCCCTTTCCCGACTGCTATGTAGTGATGATTATCTTTATTAATCCCCGCCTTGCCTTTGCCTTCGCCTTCTTATATTTTATTGTTTCTTTCAATTAGTGTTACACTGGAAATAACCTAATTTAATCATTTCCGAGAAAATAGTATTTGCTAAACCAAATGTTATTAATTAGAGAATAAAAAATTAGTAATTAAATTTGTCAACGTAACAAGTCAACGTATTCATTTTTATAAATCTTCTTTCCATTTATATACTTGCAAAATACTATCAGTCCTAATATTAAATTTGGTCATAGTGCTTTGGTGAATAATTAAATTTATCAAACAATACAAGTCTATGTAATGTATTTTTAAAAATCTATTACAATTATTTTTTATTTATATAGTACTCCTACTAGTTAAATATTGGAGTAATACTTTGGAGAGTTATTAAAATTTGTCAAAAAATTTCAAGTCATTCCATATATTCACTCCCAATTTTTTTTTATCTCAATTTATAATTTGCTTTTGTTTTTTGGTATATTTAAAAAGATCTAGTACTCCAGTTTTCACGGACATTATTAATCTAGTAGGAGTAGCTTTTATTTTAATGTTATAAAAATGTATTAATAAAATAACTAATTAAAGATTATATTATCAAGATTAATGTTTGTCTAGAGTTTTAAATAAAAGAGGGTAGTTTAGTAAGAAAATAATATGTTCCAACTGGCAAGAGGAAAAGAAAATTGAGTTTTACAATTTAGTTTAGGCATTGAATTTCAGATTTTGATTGTTTATCATATTAAATTGGCTATAAGTGGAATTTTAAAAAATGAGTAGATCAAATGATTTGATGGAATCACGTATGTATTTTCATTATGGTCTACGCTAGACGCTATTATATGATATTTCAGCAAAAATAATTGAGTCATATATGAATTTGATTGGATACTGTTGATGCAACTGTTTATTTTGTAAAACATTTAAGTAAATTAATTACTATTATTTTATAAAAACACTCAAAACCATAATTAATTAATTAATTATACATTGTGCCATACTCTCCTAAGGTTGCAGTGATGAGTTGAAGCTTCCTTGACTACAAAGGACTGAGATTTAATGACTTGAGATACCTGTTCAGCTTCAGGCTCATCATCCTACATGTTACAAAAATAAACATACATTAACTAAGGTTTAGGCATATAGTTATAAATAAATATGCAGATTTGAGATGACTGGCTTACACGATGGTTAAATTTCTCCACACGTAAATTAAAGAAATTCACATACAAACCAAGATTGTGCGCAATCCCCACCTGCTACATCAAATATTAAATAATTCATTAGTACTAAACTAAGATTTAGTAGCTCAAAGTATAGTACTATGCCTTAAGAATATAGCAATAATCTTATGCAATGCCCTGTGAGCACTAAACCTCACCACAGGCTGGTGAGAACGAAGATTTGGGCGCATAACATCTATGTTGTCTTCAATTATACAACTAGCTATGCCTACCACCCCTTCCAGTGTCCGGAATCCTTCTATTGCCGCCATTTTATCTTTAGCATTGATACAAGACTGTATGCATTCATAGATATCTTCACCCCAATAGACAGGCCGAACTCGTGCAACCTACATATCTCAATCTATATATATCAGCACTTGAACCATCAACCTACAACTAGCATGAATCGTTTAGTTACCATTTGTGTAGTTCAGTATTTATTTTTCTTTTTCTTAATTTGTTTCCATGTTTGCAATAAGAACGAGAAAAGACACAACGTAAAATTATTTACTACTTAAAATTTTATTAGAAAAAGATTACCATTTTCTCTTGAAATCGAGTTGAAAGACTTGTTATTGATTCCTTAATTAAGTGTAAGGGGTTATTATGTAAATGAAAGAGTAATTAAAATCGACAAGCCCCTCAATTTTTAAAAGTAATGAAAATGACAAAATTGCCCCAATAAATTACGTGTATACATTAATGTACAACTGTACATTTATCATTACTCTTACAAATACTGTATTAAATTTAAATAATAATTTTCTCTTTTGAATAAAACTAAATACCTAAATTAATAAGAATATATATTCAAATTCGAAAAAAGAATATCTAATCAAAACTATTAGTTGCATCATTCCCAGATTTTTCGAGATATCCTAGGTATAGTTATTATCGAGATTTTACGAGATATCGAAGGCTATAGTCATAATAATTAATTGGGTAAATTGCTTCAAAAGTCGTCAACTTTGCAAATAGTTTGGTATTTCCCGTAAACTTAAAAGTTGCATGAAAAGTCATGAACTTTACCGGGTGTTGCAAATTTCTCGTACGACCCGACCCAGTACATTTCCGGCAAAAACTAATCCTACGTGGCTCGTCGGAGGTGTGACATGGCAAAATCTCCGGCCGAACAATAAAACGACGTCGTTTTTTAGTTTGGGTAAATTGCTTCAAAAGTCATGAACTTTGCAAAAAATTTAGTTTTTCCCGTCAACTTTAAATGTTGCATGAAAAATCATGAACTTTACCGGGTGTTGCGAATTTCCCATCCGAACGGAGGAAAACAATTTATTTTTAACACCGTGTTTTAATTTAATTTGGTTAGAACAATATTTTATTAATTATTGTTTTAAAATATGATTTAATTTTAGCTTGGGAGGAAAATAAAAAAAAATTATTAATGGAATGCACAGTCATCGCGCCACGTCAGCAAGAAGGTAAATTTTTTAAAAAAAAACTATCAGCGCGCCAAGTCAGCAAAGTTTGGCCGGAAAACCCGACTCGGGAAATCGGCAACCGAAGGTAAAGTTCATGACTTTTCATACAACTTTTAAAGTTTACGGGAAATACCAAACTATTTGCAAAGTTGACGACTTTTGAAGCAATTTACCCTAATAAATAATAAAGCTCTATTTATATGCATCTCTACGTTCCATTCTTTTCTCTGAAAACTCTACGACCATGTTTGGTTGGCGGGAAAGTAAAGTTGGCAAAGAAAATGATTCCTGTTACTTTCCCGTATTTGGAAAATATCAAGATTTGAAAGTATATATTTGATTTAAACACTAAACTAAAAATATACTTATCATTTTTTATTTATAAAAAAGAATAATACATATTATTTAATAAATTATTAATTACAAATGATAATAATTATAGTATTTTATTTATTATTACGATGAATAGTTTAAATATGGATTATACATCATAATATAATAATATAATAATAAATAAGATTATTATTATTATTATTATTATTATTATTATCATTATATTTACTAAATTTTTAATTGAATAAATTTTATAATTTAAAATTTCACTAAATTTTATTGTTAATTACTAATTTATAAATTACTAATTATTATATTATTATATAATTATAATTATATTTAATTATTTAATAAATTATTATTATTATGATAATAAAAATAAAAATAAATATTAATAATATAGTTATAATTATGATAATTTATATTATAGTTATTTGTTATCATGAAATTAAGTATGGTTTATACTTTTAACTTATTTTTATTTTTAAAACATTGTAATAAATAATAACGATGATGATGATGATGATGATGATGATGATGATGATGATGATGATGATGATGATGATGATGATGATGATGATGTTGATATTAATAATAATAAAAAATTGTACTACATTGCATTAAATATGTAAGAATCCTAAAACTGGGAAAAAGAATACCTAAGAAAAGTTAGGATTCAAAATCCTGGAAAGTTATACTAACTTTCCTTATTTCAGGATTTTGATTACTTTCCCAGTTTGATTAAAAACGGAAACAAACACATGAATTTAAAATTTAATGAATCATATTACTTTCCCAAACAGAATCCTGGCAACCAAACATGGCCTACGTCTCTACCATTATATTCCATCAAACACATAGCAACATCTGAACGATGATGTGTGTACATAAATTCTCTTGCATCTGCTGGTGGAGTCTCTCTTGAGATTTAGAGCTGTTTGCAAATTCTGGTGCTACGTCATCGATTCTCCATCTTTTCGAGAACTGCACATTCACAACAACAACAGCAACAACGTATTAGATGACATGGTACGTTTAGAGTTTTATTTTGACAAAGGTAAACTTCGATTGCTACACAACACGAAGCCGTTATGGTCTTATAAATCGGGCCAATCGATGGGCTACGAGTTTAGTTCCTACCTTGATCATCATCAAGGACAAGTTAGGTTATATGGGCCGGTCATGGGCCTAGCTTGCATCTACAACACGCAACTGCGTAAGCCCATAGCCATATGCAACCTATGTCTAGACCAACTCAAGATTCTCCCACCGATAACAACCTCTTCCTATTCCAACCCCTACCCGTGCGAAATAAGCGAGCGTGAGGTTGCAATTGGTTTCGACGAAGATTACAAAGTGGCACAACTCCTTTTGTGCACGGAACACTTCTGTCTCCATGGCCTAAGGCCACCCGCAACGGGTCACACGGGTGGTCCGTGTTCCGTCACGAAGGGATGAGACGACGGCGTGACGCGTTGCGGCGCCCAGTCTCGTGCCCAGCCCGTTCCGCGTTGAGGCGATGTGGCGCGCTCCGGCGCCATGTGTGACGCCCACTTGCCGGTCCGCGAGTGGGCATCGTCACGCTGATGCAATAAATCATTTTTTTTAAAATTCGAATTAAAATAAAAAAAATAAAAATTGGAAAACGGTAATATTACCGTTTATAACCGTTTTCCATTTTTTTTACTCTGTACGCCTAATTCGTCCTCATTTCACACACAACTACACATCTATTCTTCCCAAATCATCTCCATTTCCTCTCCAATTTTTATCTAACATCTCATCAAAAAATGTCCGGCGATGGAAACTCCGGCGATGGAAGCTCCGGCGGGTGGGATCTCAACGCGCTCGGCGACTGGGGAAGCATGTACAACACATTGGGTGGTTCCGGTTCGTCGACGTCGGGCACCCAGGGTTCGTCGACGTCGGGGGTACCAACCACCCAATTTTGACGTGGATGCATACGCCCGTCTCTCTGCCCCGGGGTATTCGCAGGGATTATCCCAGATTCAGGAGTATTATTACGTTGAACTCACTCCGGAAGAAGGCCGAGGCGGGGGAGGAGGCCGAGGCAGTGGAAGCTCCAGGGCGGAGGCGGAGGCGGACGAGGAGGAGGAGAAGGAGGCGGAGGATCTAGGCCGGCATCCGTACGGCCCCAAAGAAACGCTGGCGGTGTACAACGCCTGGATCAGCGTCTCGTACGATCCCATCGCCGAGAATCAACAATCCCGAAAGTGCTTTTGGGAAAAGGTCACCGAGGCCTACCACCAGATTAAGCCGAAGGGGTCCCGCCGCCGCACATATAAGATGCTCCGCGCTCGCTTTAACGGAGTCGACAGAGAGGTCAAACGATTCTGCGCCATCCACAAAAATGAAGCGGCTCATTACCAAAGCGGAGCCACGGGAGCCGACATTCTGAGGTCGGCTTTGCGGGTCTACTTCGACGGCACCGGCAAACCATTCAAATATGTCGATGTTTATGGCAGCACAACTTGGCATTCCGCCTCCTCACGGCTTTAGTGCACCTCCACCGCCTTCGGGGAATGATTCGCCAGCGGAGTAGTTTTTTTATTTTCTATTAAATTGTATTTTAAATTATGTCATTTTAATTTTTTAGGATTTTAATTATGTCTTTTTTTATTTTTTTTGAATTTTAAGTTTTATTTTTATTTTATGTTTTAATTTTATTTTATTTTTAATGAAGTGTGTTTTTTTTAATTGATTTGGTTGGAAATAAAAAAATGAAATTGAATGAATAGTAATTTAAAGAACGGTTAAGGGACGGTTAAGAGACGGAAGGTTGCAGGTTCTGTCCCTTAGTTAAGGGTTGGAGTAAAAAAGTACAGTGGGGCCTTAAATATATAACTAAAATATTAAAGTGTCATCCAAATCGCCACTTCGACTCCACCCCATCGCCATTTCTCTTATCTCTCTCTCCTCAATCCGTTTTATAAGAGCATCCACAATGGCGCCTAGCGCACCGCCTAGCCGAGCCCCGGCGCTAGGCGGTGCGCTCGGTGAACCATTGCAACCGCCTAGCGATTTTCTGAAAAAAAATCGCCTAGCGCTAGGCGATATACGGGCGCTCGGTGATGCGCTGGGCGATCCGCTGGGCGCCATTGCAGGGTCCGGATCGCGCAGCGCATCGCCCAGCGGATTTTTTTTTTTTCGAAACACTATATATACGCGCTTTGCACGTCATTTCCATTCGCACAACTTATTTTAACGAGTTTTCTCTCTATCTTAATTCTGTACAAGAGCAACAACGTAAAATGGAGAACAACAGCAAAGGTACTCCAGTGACGAGCGGGTCTCAAACTCCCCCGGTACCTGTGGGAGGTGGATGGGGTCCGATGCCAGGTTACTATAACATGTACCTATGGTAGGGGATGATGCCCGGGATGGCAGCCGGGGGGAATAAGCCCAGGATGGGAGCTGGGGGGAGTATGCCGGCGTGGCAGAGGGTACCGGGGATGCAATCCGGTATGCAGATGATCCCGGGGTGGGTGCCCGGGATGCAGATGATGCCGGGGGGGACGGCGATGCAGCCCCCGACAGGGGGGTACCGGCGACGCAGAGGACGCCGGGGGAGGAAAACGTCTATCGCCCCAGTTTTGATTTTTCGACTGCTTCTTCGCACACATCGACCCCAACGGAGGCGCAGTTCACACAATTTGATACTTTTTCCTTAGATGAGTTGGGGTTTGATATTCTCGGAGTTCAGGATACTTCCGTTCAAACGGGGTGAGCAGTGCGGGGTCGTAGCGCCCCAAAGAAGAAGGGCAAGGGGAAGAGGGTCGGCGAGTCGTCGCAGCCGGGTGAGGACGACTGCTCGGTACGGAGAAGGTGGACGGATGCGGAGAACGTCGCGCTGTCCAAGGCGTGGGTGAGTGTTTGCGATGATCCCCTCACTTCGAACAATCAGAGGATCGTCAACTTGTGGGCTAAAATAGCAGCAGCCTACAAGGCATTTTGCCCTGAGGGGAGGCCACGCACCGGGGAGGATTGCCGGAAGGCGTGGGACCGAATCAGGGCTGCGGTCTCCCGATTTTCGGGCTGGTACACCAACGCCCTCCGCATGCAGAGCAGTGGCCAAACGGAGGATGACTGCAGGAGGATAGCGGAGAAAGCCTTCCCCTAGCCCGGGTTGTATAAGAAGTTCACCTACTAGAACTGCTTTGTGGTGCTGAACGAATCCGAGAAGTTTCGTGTAGGTGTCGACGCTGGCTGGCCGAAGAAGCAACGACTGAACTACAACGATGATTTCAGCGGCAGCAGCGGTGGTTCCCACGACCTCCCCGAGACGGCCCAGGTGATCCCCACCCCTCGTTCGTTCGCTCGCCGACCTCGCCCGGCTGGGCAAAAGAGGGCGCAACGGGAGGCGAGGGGGGTCGCCGGGGGTTCCCAGGAGCTCCAGTCGGCATCCCCCTTTGGCCAGTCCACAGAGGATCTCAAATACTTCGCGCGTCAACAAACGCGCGCTCAGATGGTCAAGACGTTAGCCGAATGGAGGGCGGCGACGGACCCCGTGGAGAAGAGTTTTCTTCACGCATTGCTCGTGAGCATACGATTTGAGTGGAGGCGGCGACGACGGTGGCGGCGGTGGGGGAGGCGGCGACGACAGTGGCGTCAACGACGACGGAGGCGACGGAGACGAGGAGTGATTTTTTTAATTAATGTACTTTTTTAATTAATGTACTTTTTAATTAATGTACTTTTTAAAATTTTAATAGTATTATTAAATTTTTCCGTATATGTGTCGTAAATTTAATTCCGTATGTTGTGTGATTGTTAATTATTTGTTTTATATAATTTTGAGTGATGTGGTTAGGCTATGGCTAGGCTATGACTGGACTATTTGATTGTCTTGATGATGTGACATGAGGATTTTTAGGGCTAATGATGTGGCAGGAGGAGTTTGTGGTTAGGCTATGGCTAAGCTATTGCTGGGCTATTCCTATTGTGGATGCTCTAATAGTAGCAAAATCAGTGACTCTAATATTACGACCCAAATATGCTCTAAGCCTGCCTCGATCTAACCCGACCTCTCCTCCACCATTGAAGGGAATGTTTGATGAGAAAACACTTAGAGCATCCACAACCGTGCTCTTGCCAGCGGCACGGTTGTGGGCCCGGGCGGTACTATTCATGCCTGCTCTCTGGCAAGAGCACAACACCCACAACTGTGCTCTTCCGCAAGGACGAACACAATTAATTTAAAATTCAATTAAACAATAACATTTCCATAATATTAAAATTCATTTAAAAACCACAATAAATATTACAAATGATAAATAAAATTAAACATTACATAATTAAAATCCTAAAAATTTAAAAAACCACTACTCGTTGCCGAATTTCGTCCACATGTGGTTGATTAGGTCTTCTTGTAGTTGATTGTGGATTCGAGTATCGCGCATTGTGTGTCTTGTCTCGATCCTCTGGCCAACCGTCGTATGCTCGCCTCGGCGTGGGGGAGACCTCGCTGTTGAGCTTCCGGCTTCGTCCTCGTCGTAGAAGTTAGCCGCCCTCGGCCCTTCGTCGGCTATAATCATGTTGTGTAATATAATACACGTGAACATGATGTCGGCGATATTATTCACGTACCACAGCCGAGCCGGGGCCTTCACAATGTTGAATCGAGCTTGAAGGACCCCGAAGGCTCTTTCGACGTCCTTCCGCTCTGACTCTTGACGCTGCGCAAAAAGAACCCATCTCGGGTCGTGCGGGTTGTGGAGCGTCTTCACGAACGTCGACCACCTTGGGTAGATACCATTGGCGAGATAGTAACCCATTCAGTATGTATTTCCGTTGATGGTGAAGTCGATCGCCGGTGCTACACCATTTATCACATCATTGAAGAGTGGTGAAGAATAGAGCACGTTCAAGTCGTTGTTGGATCCGGCAACGCCAAAATATGCATGCCAAATCCATAGGCGATAGTCGGCGACCGCCTCAAGGATAAGTGTTGGGCCGCCGCCTTTGTGACCGCTTAAGTGTTGCCCCCTCCAAGCAGTCGGACAATTCTTCCACCTCCAATGCATGCAGTCAATGCTGCCAAGCATTCCGGGAAAGCCATGGACTGATTCGTGAAGACGAAGCAACCGTTGGCAATCATCGGGGTGCCCGAAGGAATTCATCCCCAAAAGCAGAACGAACGCCATCGCAAAAATTCTTTAAACAAAGGATTCCAGTGGACTCACCGATATGCAAATACTCGTCGAAGATGTCGGCCGTTTGCCCAGTAGCGAGTTGTCGGATGGCACACGTACACTTCTGCAACGCCGTGATACTTTGCCGGCCGGCTGCATCTACACCTGTTTGAAAGTATTCAACACGTGCGGACAATGTATTGACAATTCGCATGAACAAGCGCTTTGACATGCGAAAACGGCGCCTGAAGTAATCTGCCGGAAACCGCGGATGGTCGGCAAAGTAGTCGGCAACGAGCCTTTCGTGGGCTCCCTCCCGGTCACGATGGATGTAGCGGCGATTTGATCTAGTGCGTTGAGGAGGATGAGCGGGGGTATTCGCCGCGACATATGCTTCGTAAGCGGCACGATGTTGTTCGTAGTATTCTTGTTCTTCGCGCTCCGCTTCCGCCATGAGATGAGTGAAATCCATTTGATGTTTTGAGTGAAGGTTGAATGTGTTGATAGTTTGTATAAGAATTATGAATGAGAGATGGATGAGAGATGAATTGATGTGATAAATGAGTGATGAATGTGTGTATTTATAGATGATTTTGGGAAAAAAAAATAAAAAAAAAAACAAAAAAATTCAGAAAAAACGGGGAAAAAACGGCCATATTTTTGGGATTTGGAAAATATTTTTTTAATTTTTTAGCATTATTTATAATTAAATACCGATTTTTTTTAAAAAAAATTTGAATGCAACGGCTACGCCGTTGCCCAATCCCGTGCCGCCACGTGTGCGTCCGCTGGCACGGACGTGCTCGATACATCGAGCAGCGCCGTGCCAGCGGCGCGAGCGCAGCGGCGGCGACCCTTCTCCTTGCCGCTGGCACGGACGGCGGTGGCGACGACCGCCACCGCTGCGGATGCTCTTATAACACCAAAGATCGAGTTTAGAATATTGTTGAAATCATCAATTTCAGAATTCAAATAAGTCAATTCTATAAATCTAGATGCGCATTAAGCAAACAAGAAGAAGAAAATATAGACTTCGTAGTTTCATGGATTGCTTACATGTTCTTCACATGTCGATTCATTTGATTCAATATTAGATCTTCTAATCTATGCCTAATTTATATGTTACCAATAATTTTAGGATTAGTTGTAAGTGGCATTTTGTTGACATGGATTGCATAGACTCCACAGTCCACATCATATCATGGTGGTTTATATCAAATATTGTGGTTGGCGTATTTTCTCAACATTGTCCTTATTTGCTTATAAATATGTATATATGGAGTAGTAGTTTAGAATGTTTTGCAAAATATAAATACACATTTGTATGGTATAAATATTTGTCTATTTCACATATTGCTATTTCATTCATTTAACAATGAATTCCCACTAATTAAAGAGTATTGAGCTATTTAGTGTCACAATTAATTTCCGTTGAATTTTTTTTTCTATTTCACTAATAATTTTGATCAAATTCAACCGTTACTCAAAAGGAAAATCAATTAATATATGTTCTTCAATCTAACGCTTTGGCCTCGAGTATTCATAGTTCAATTAAGCCTTTAGTCATTTTTAAATTTTATTGGATCCAAATAAAAAAAATAAGTAAAATAAAATTAGTGCTTTCTCTTTAACAATTAGCGGTTTAGCCTCTAAATTATCACAATTAACCTCTAATTAAAACAAGGAGATTATCGGGAAGAAGCAACTGACGTTTCCAATTTTAGTGAAAGGGGATCATCATCTTCCAATTCTCTTTCTCCAAATTCAGATCGGCGACATGAAATTCCATCTGTTGGACTTGGAGTGAGTGTTGGAGTTGATCTTATTCTATTCTGGGCTCGATTAATCCTACAAATGCGCTCCCACTTTGATGTTGCGCCGTGGTATTCGTTCATTTCCTCGTTTGGATTAGATTAGATTCCATTGGATAATACACATTCCGTCATGCACTCTCAAATAAATACTGTCTATTTTTACTCAAAAGACGCGAACTTGATCGATTAATCGGAGATACAAGAAAGATGCCGGGAGTTTGGAGATGGACAATACTCAGAGAGGTGGTCGGTAAAGGGAGGTGGAGGTGCGATCATTCTTATTCGCAGGTGCGGAAGCGTGGGTTGGTCAATTGCTTGCACGCTGTGAAGCGGAGGGAATCGTTCATCGGAGTGCAGGCAAGATACAAGTGGGACCAGGGCGGGGGCGGCGGTGACGACGACGAGCACCGCCCCTCTACCAGGAGAATTAGGGCGGAGGCTAATTGCCCTCGCTGCTCGAAGCAAATGGATCTCCTTTTCACCAACCGCCCCCACCACCTAATTCCTCCCAATTCCGATGCACCCGATTCAAATGCGGATGCACCTGATGCTGGTAGCAAGAATAACAAAGATGGTGGTGGTGGTGGTGAAGGGAATGCTTTCCAAGCTGTAAATTTATGCCCCAACTGCAAAACGGCCTATTACTTCAGGCCGTACAAGATGTCTCCTCTTCAGGGAAGTTTCATTGAGATTGGCAGGGTCAAAAGCAAGAACTCCAATTCCGACAAGAAATTGACTGATGGTCAGGACTACGGCAAGCGTTTTCGCCCTTCCTTTTGGGAGACCTTGAGGTCGTATGGTAGTGAGCCACCAGAAAACTGCCCCCCGCCTCCACCCCCGCCCCAGTCCCAATCAGGAAATGGGATCGCCGTGCATACCCCACCCGGCCCACCCTTTGCCCCTGGTGTCAATGCCATTCGAGCATCAGGCCATCGAACTGGTGCTAACAATGGAGAGAAGACCACCTGGGGTGGGTCTAATCTTGGCCAAAACTTTCCAACACCAAAGGAGATTTGCAAGGGGCTGGATAAATTTGTCATCGGCCAGGAACATGCCAAAAAGGTTCTCATTTTCTCCGTTCCTTTTACTTGCCACTCCATTCGATTGTATACTACCACTGTGCATCCTCATGTATATGTATAAATGAGCCACAGAGTATCAATCCCATTTCACCAATCTGTCAAGTAGTATGCTCAATAGAATTAGAATCCACTGATATTATCTTGTTTTGGGATCCATATGGCCACTTTCATACAGTGAATTTATCTGCATGCTTTATTAATATCAGGAGAACTTTTCCAATAAATTACGTTTCACACGGTTTGATCTTATCTAAAGAGATTTTAGTTCTGCCTTGATGTTAATATTGGCAGGTGCTTTCAGTGGCTGTGTACAACCACTACAAAAGGATCTCTCATGCATCCTTACCAAAGGGGTTAGTAGATATTGCCGTCTTCTTTATTATTGGTGGTATGAGAATAGGAAAAATAAACTTCATGCTTCTAGAAGGAAACTTATGCCGTGCCTGCTTA
Source organism: Salvia splendens (assembly GCF_004379255.2). Lineage (NCBI taxonomy): Eukaryota > Viridiplantae > Streptophyta > Magnoliopsida > Lamiales > Lamiaceae > Salvia > Salvia splendens. Next base: position 638,588 of record NC_056032.1, read on the forward strand.
AAGTGCTCTTGTTAATGATTAATCACTGGATTCCAGGCTTGATTAATCCCAGTATTTCCTGACCCTTCAGAACAATTAATTCCTCTATGTTTGTTTAAATCAGCCATGCACCCTCTCAACCAAGAATCTGTTTTCTTCATTGCTGCTTCAGCGATGTTGTGATTTCTCAGTTATCATTTAACAGTACTCCAACTTATATGTCCTTAGCAGAGAAGAAGATTGATGTAAATTAACAAACTTTACATATCGTGTGGCATGTACTAGGTCGGAAGCTGAACCGACCAGATTAGAAGATGACGAAAATGTAGACTTGGAAAAAAGCAATGTGTTATTGATGGGCCCAACTGGCTCAGGTATGATTACTATGGGCGAAATGCTTATGCCTGACAATATTCTTTGGTTCAGTATGCAGGTTTATGTTTTTACTACAGAGTGTCTCTATAGTTTATGTTTTTTTCCCTTAGAAGTCTCAAGTAAGTTGCTGACTTGTTTTCTCTATGGTAATCAGGGAAAACTCTACTTGCAAAAACTCTTGCACGTTTTGTCAATGTACCTTTTGTCATTGCGGATGCAACTACTTTGACACAGGTTGGTGGTCAATTTTACATGTTAGAATATATAATATCAGCTGCATATAGTTAGAAACTTAGGTGGCATTAGAGTATGGTGGATCAGGGGATTGAGTTTGATGAAGGATTGTAAATCTTATCATTTATCACAAAAGAAAGTTAACTTGAAAAGTTAAAGTACCAATTGACAGCGGGTTACCAATTAATTGGTGATAAATTATCTTGAAATAGTTGTTTACACTACTTCAGAGACATTCTCGTCATTAGAATGTAGTCATCCCATGTGGCTTTGGCAGTTTCAAAGAACATAATATATTTTCTCACTGATTCTTCCATGCCATTCGGAAACCAAGTCATAACAGAACAATCTGTCCAACTCCTAGTAGCATATGTACCGTCTGTTGTAGCAGGAGGGAAAATAGAACATGACTTGTTTATTTTAAGATCTCAGAAACACGAGATAGTGGAACCATTGATTGGCTCAAGAAGTCCAAGTTCATTAATAAAGAATCGAAACACTTCGTGCTGCTTTTGATATTTTGCTTCGAAGATTTTTCATTGATTTGCTGTATCACATTAAAAATGCCCCTCTAAATTTGAATTGAAGTCTTCAAATGTCGGGTGTCATACATAGAGAATAGCAAATTTATTAACAACATATATTTGATTATTTTCTTTTGCTTTCAGTATTTTTTCCAAGCCATTGTCTCTCTCAGATCTAAAACCAAGTAATATCATATTGCAGGCTGGTTATGTTGGTGAAGACGTCGAATCAATATTGTACAAATTGCTCATGGTATCCTACTATTTCTTTGTTATATGCTTGCTTGTATAGAGATTATTCTAATCCAATCCATTAAAAGGGCTTAGATACCTATGGCGCATGCATGTTTAGAGATATATCATGGGGTCTGCAGAAAGATGTTTTATTATTGTCTGTTACATGAAGGTTAAGAGATGCGCCATGTGGGTTCATCTTTAATTTTCACGAAAAGCAGAGGCTGCTAAAATTTTCATGGCTGGATACATAAAGTGATATAAACTAGAGCAATTTATTCCCCTCTAAACTTTTGCATATGCTAGTAATGCTACTGAGTTGTAAAGAAATTGATTCAGTTCTATACTTTAAAATGTCCTAACTCACTTTCTATTTGTAAGTAAAAACAAGGAAAAGTGGAAAACTAATTCATGTCTGCCTATAATGCATAATTTTCTCAGTGAAGTGTGGGTTATATATAGAAGTGCCTAGCACAAGCATTCTAATTTATATTAGAAGTTGGATGAACATTAGTGGTTGATTGGCTGAGATTAGAAAATATCCTTTTGTTTTATTAGATGTTAGTAATACAAATTACTGGTCTCTAATCTCTATCACCCTTGGTCGGGAGGGTGTAGGAGTTGATATATCTGCATTTTGAATGAAAAAGTAAGTCTTTGTTGCCTCTTTACACCTTTGCCTATGATTGCTCCTTACTTTTGAATGTCCAAATTTCCTTTGCATTATTGAGTTTGAGGCTTACTATTTCATTTTTAACATTTGTTTCAAGGCTGCTGAGTTTAATGTGCAAGCTGCCCAACAGGGAATAGTCTACATAGATGAAGTTGATAAGATAACTAAAAAGGTTTTAATCATTCTTGTGTTTTTCCTTGAGCTTCTTATTCCTAACTGTAATACCAATTACAATATAATTATATCCTTTTGGTGATATTTAAGGCTGAGAGCTTGAACATCAGCAGAGATGTTTCCGGTGAAGGTGTACAGCAGGCACTACTGAAAATGTTGGAAGGGACTGTAAGTAATTATCCTGTGATATCTGACATTGTATTCTTTTGGGGATTATACATGACTCACTTTAAGCATATGGGTCATATGATTGCTTCTGGGAGAAATTATTTATGTTTTAAAACTATTTGGATATAACTTGAGTTGGATTTCTCATGAATGTCTTCCACTTGTGGAGTTGACTTCTTCATGTACAAATACAAATAATATACTAGAAACTAAATTCTACAAAAGTGAAATAAAATAAAATAATTTGGGGGCATTATTAGCAAGTTTTTTGATAAATCAAAATGTATGAAGTATTGTAACTGCCACTATAAGTAAAATTATTTCATAAGGGTTAGATGGATTGTAAATCTCAATTTTACAAATTTACAAAGTTCCACTGCTATCTTCTATTGCAATGTTAATAATCTTCTAGTATGACTCTTCACTATCATGACTCTGATAGGTCCAAGTCAATAGTGTGGCATGAATATTCGTTTGTCTACTAGTCATACTATTTTATAGCTTATGAGCATCATCAGATATAGAATCCATGTATGCATACTTTAAACTTTAAAGTGGATAATCTTTCTTGTAGTTGTGTGACAAAATCATCTGTAAACTAACGAAACACTTGTTCTCAAGGAATTGATGTCATTACATCAAATGAGTATTTGAATTCTTATATCTGACTTTGGATGCCAGATAGTCAACGTTCCAGAAAAAGGGGCAAGGAAGCACCCTCGAGGTGATAACATTCAGGTATGTGGTTCTAACGGTCTTACGTCTTTCCTAAATGCCTATTTGTCAATTTCCATACTTGATCTTGAAGAAAAAAGAAGCTCCTATCACTCACATCTCTATAATGGAATTCTGGAAATACAAGCAGATCATTGAAAATCAGCTTTGACCATTCAATATCTGTTCTGTTGGACTAACAAGTTATGCATCTTATTTTAATCCAGATAGACACTAAAGACATCCTTTTCATATGTGGAGGTGCATTTATCGATTTAGATAAAACCATTTCTGAAAGGTAATGACCCTTTTCATTAGCTCCTCTGTCATGGGAGAAAAGAACTTGCAAGCTGTGCTGCTAGTTGTGTTTGTATGATGATCTGAACCACATATTTAATTGTATTCTGCAGAAGACAGGACTCATCAATTGGGTTTGGAGCCCCAGTGCGTGCTAACATGAGAGCAGGTGGAGTGATTGATGCTGTCGTGACTTCATCCCTACTCGAATCTGTAAGAATGCTGAAATTGGGATATTGAAGATATACTGTTGGCTTGCTCGAGATAGTGAGAATTATAATACTTTCCTCTAACATGTATATGAAGTCTGAAAAAGTGACCTTTTCTCAGGTAGAAAGTAGTGATCTTATTGCATATGGTCTAATTCCAGAATTTATTGGGCGTTTCCCCATTTTGGTTAGTCTATCAGCCCTTACAGAAGATCAACTTGTTCAGGTAATTCTCATTGCTCCATTTTACTTATTTGTTTTTTCTTCTGCTTCATTCCATGCATGCGACAAAGTCCGGATAAAAGAAGGTTACAGCTATATTTCATCAACGTAGCTACATCGTGTCGCAGCCGATGCACCTGGTAGATTGTTTTGGGCTCTCTTCCATAGGACTTGCAATGCTATCCTGAAAATACCACTGCACAGACAACTCATGTACTTTGTATAATATGTATCCCGACATTTTGACTACTTCATTGCTTTTGCAGGTCTTGACAGAGCCGAAAAAAGCTCTGGGCAAGCAGTACAAGAAGTTATTTGACATGAACAATGTAAGCCTTTATTTTCCCCGAAGCTTGAGCTCTTCTTGTCCACTGTCAAATTTGGAATTGAATGAAATAACATGTTTAATATACGTAAATCTCAGGTCAAGTTACACTTCACTAAGAAAGCATTACAGCTGATCGCCAATAAAGCAACGGCCAAAAATACAGGTGCTAGAGGATTAAGAGCCATACTGGAAGGCCTCCTTACGGATGCTATGTATGAGGTAACCTGGTTATTATCTATCGAAAAAAATTTCGTCTTCATTAAATTGGTATGTAGCAATGGATTCCTTCTGTTGTCCTGTATTCCTTATACATTGGTTCTTCCTTTTAGATTCCAGATGCCAAGACCGGAGAAGATAGAGTAGATGCTGTTGTGATTGACGAAGAGTCAATAGGCCTGACAGACGTACCTGGATGTGGGGGGAAATTACTTCGTGGTGATGGTGCTCTGGAAAGATACCAAGCAGAGGCCAGCACCAAAGAAAGCACGGTATGATGTAAATACTCATAATAGATTATGCCCCAGAGTTAGTTTCTCTAACGCTTGAGTGCGACGTTTTCTCCAGCAAGGAAAAGCCGCAGCTGACTTTGAGCTGCAGGAAGGTGATTTGGAAGTCTCATCGAGAGCAATGAGCATGTAGCTTTCTAGCTTAGCTTGTAAGAAGGATTTTGTTTATCCTCTCGTTTTTTCCGCCCTGATTATATTGTAACAGTCGATTCATTCACCATTTCTAGTTGACATTTTCTTATTATAGATAGGGATATCTGAGTTGACTGAGGATAGAAAATAAGAGTATAGTAGCATAAGCCTAGATGGCCAACATAGATACTTCCCATGCGACACAGGCAGTTTGTTGTACACTAAAAATGGTGTTTTACACTTCTGTATCTATTTATCAAAGAAATAGCTCATTTTACCATCTCTTCTTGACTTCATGGTCATATTTTGTGTTGTTTGTCATAGATTAGTGCACAGTTACAGCAACACATTGAATGATTTATGAGGGCAACTCTTTTTCACTTTCTTGCTATGATTTAGTAGTAGAATACTGTCAAGAATTCAGAAAGATTATTGTTACATTATTTCAGAAAATCATACTTACTATCAAATAATTGGAGATTTCCTGTAGCATTCATGAATGTGATAAATGGAGATTACTGTAAAACAAAACCAACACTGGTGGGATTGGTTTGTGGCTTAATATCGAATCAAGCTTGTCTTATTAATGAAGAAATATACACGAGTTGTTTCAACAGCATTCACCAGAAAACAGTTAGCAGTCATTCAAAGAGGTAATGCTTGTCAACAGCTTCAGAGACATCCCAGGTGCAGCTCATGCCTTTGGGGAAGACGACCAAATCACCGGCACCAATCTCGACCGCCTCCTTGGATCCATCGGGATACACTTTCACCTTTCCCTTCAAAAGATAGCACGTTTCTTTTGCAGAGTACGTCCATGGAAAGTTGCTTGGCGGGCATCCCCACCTATTTCAGATTAAACAAAACTGATGAAATTCAATGATACAAGGCCAATGCAGCAATAGGACAACAGTTTTCTACTTCTCCTCGTTTGGTTTTCTAGTTTTTTCAAGAAAAATGATCATTAGAAGCTCAAAACATGGTCATAAAATCTACACAAGAAGCTATACAAACCAAGACTAACTCAAATTAGATAAGCCAGTATAAGATCCAAGTGTTTCCTTTTATGATATAGGGCTCTGAAATTGAGTGGACAAAAATCCTATCTATGATTCAGATTCAAAGATTACAGCTAAGAAACATGATTAATAATGAGCCAAAGAGGAAAAAAAACAGAGGTGAGGATTCCTCATCCCATTCTATAAGCATGAATCAAAGAGGAATATGGAGAAAAGAAATAAGGAGGATCGATGAGATGGAGTTTACTTGGGCCAAGAGCGAACGCCGAGCTCGGAGAGTTTGGATTCAGGAGGATTTTTGACGATCTTAATCCCCAATTTCTGGGTTTCGGTTGCCATTGTCACTTTTAGCTGCCGTGGAAGTAGGCTTCGTCTTGACTCTCGACTCAACTGGAAGCAGACTGGGGCGTTGCTTGTTCTTGCTATTGCTAATCGATTAGGTTAGGGAATTGGGCGCCACCACTATTGTAAATCCCAATTCCAACACCTGCTACCAAGCCATTAATAAATTAACAAACTTTTTCTTTTCTTTTGTAGGGGTTTTTCTATTTCTTCTTCTTACTTACTGTACAGCTCTTTCTTGAGAACCACACATTTTCTTCCTTCTTCAACCATAGCCTCCCAAACAAATGTAGCATTATCAGTATCACTCATGTCATGTTAAATTCTAGAAAACTGTTTTATGACATTGCTAGTGTGCCTTCTATTGAGTAAAAAGTTAACTGCCCTTAAATATAGATGACAGAATGTACTAAAATGAAACATGAATGAAATGTTTTACTAGTATTATTTATACAAACTTTACACTTTTTAATAACAATATGAAATACTGAAACATTTTGTATGAATAGTTTAATTACCCCACATCTGTACAAATAAATATACTTTTACATACTACTACTAATAATGAACAAAGGAAAACCAATCAGCTTGTCCAGCTACTTATATATCTGCAAATAATTTCCAAGCTAAACTGGCAACTTTTGTATCTGTATTCATCATGCCCTCTATCTTGATCAAGGAGGTAGGAATGGCAGTTTTAGTCATCTGTTTTCCATCTCTCCATCACAACATTAAATTGTTCATCTCTGTTCCTTACCTGCAAACATTACAAACTTGTCGCCTCAGCTTTGTATACTCTCAAGTCAATTACACCTCCAAAATCGAAACCCAAATGTAAAGCATACAAGAACTACATGATTACCTCAACCAATGGCTTTTTCCCTTGAAGCAACGCATCCACACTCTTGTCAGTCTAATAAGGAAATACAAAGTGGCAACTACTTAGTCCAGTTGTAGCTATTAATCTAAACTCAAAGGACAAAAGATCTTGTCAAATTCAGGCTGTTATTTTTATGTTCCCAGTAACCATAAAGTAGGAACATAATAAACCAGTATGAGGACATCCGAGATTTCTAGACAAAACTGATGTGGTTGTCTAACAGAATTTGAACAATATTTATGCAAATGCGTAATGAAATATGGTTGACCAACTAACCCGATGTACCACCCAGTTATGTCTTTCCCTCATTTCAATAAGAAAAGGAAATGTTGGATCAGCTCTCCTCTCAATAACGCTTTTCTTACAATTTCTGGTCCTAGCTTCTTGATCGCCCAAAACCACTGTTTTCAGCCCTCCAATCTGCATGGCAACAATAAGTAAATAAACTATAAATGCCAAGTATAAAACTTATTTAACATATTTCTAATCTCCAGTAGCGAATACCAAGCAGTAAACTTTAGCAAACAAAATTTCCAGTAAGTATAATGTGGAATATGCTACATGGGGAAATATCATCTAGTGTTAAATAGGATGTTTAAAAAATATTGGATAAAACATACTTTTGTGCTTTCATATTAAAGAAACAATGGCACGAACCAAATCACAAAGAGTGGGATTTTTTATAACATCCTCGATTCGCTTCCCATGAGCACTACCGATAAGCATTACTCCTCTCTGTGCAATAGTACAACAAGCACGCACTTCAGCTTCTGTGCCAATCTCATCAACAACTATCACCTCAGGCATGTGATTTTCTACTGCCTCAATCATCACTTTGTGCTGCATGCATGGTTCAGAAACTTGCAATCTCCTTGCTCCCCCAATTGCTGGATGTGGAATATCTCCATCACCTCCAATTTCATTACTTGTATCAACAATAACCTAGCTGATTGGAAATGCGAAGATCACTCTTAAATGAAAGATCATATTATGTGGAAAGGGATGCACCATAGACACTAAAGCACAAACCACTCTCTTTAGATGCTCATCTGACAATACACGAGATATCCCTCGCATGACTGTAGTTTTTCCAGCACCAGGCCTGATGGAGTCAGATATTATCAATAAGAAAAATGCCATTCAGATGCTAATGCAAGAATTAGGTAAAAATTAAAACAAATCAGTTGTAGTGCCACTTATGGCTTCATGTGTTATACGAAACCGGAAACTTTTAGGATATATCGAAAGAAGTATTCCACATTAATAGCAGTATACATACTTCAGAAAATGGCTTCATCCCGAACATCTTTTCTAGAACTATAATGATGAAAACAGCAAATTATGCCATGAAAATTGGAAAAATCTGGCACGATAACTTTCTAATGATTACCAAACAGGACGACTAGCACAATACAGACAGAACATGGTCAATTCAAAGCATTTATTTTGTAAATTATGGCTGCTACAAAAAACAAAGGGTCTGAATGATTTGTATTGGTTAGAGGAATTTGAACTATTAATTTTGAGGCTTGTCTCTATATTCAAGTGAACTTTCAGATGAATTCATGCTTGTATATTCTTTAGCTTACATACAATAAATATGATATTTAGTTTGCTTTCCCACTTGAGCTGATCTCCTTGAATGAGATTTGATGAATCAGCTCCAAAAAGATGTAGCAGCTCAACCCATTCATTGATCTAAGGTATATGAACCATGCTATAATTATCAGATAATGTCTAAAGGTAAAAAGTCATCCTCCAGTTCACTGCATTCACCAACTAGAAAATGCTTTCTTTTACACTACACACACATCACACAGATAAAGATTTACTAATCACGTATCATAGAGTTATATAAGATGCAAGACAACATGCTTGCTTGCCTTCCCAGAAACAAGATGCTTTTACCATACTCAAGCAAATCCTTGACCATGTCCATATTTTCTCTATGTGGCCTTCCCACTCTGCAAGTTAGACCAATCACTTTCCCTTTCCTGTTCCTGATTGCAGATATCCGATGCAGAGTGCCTACAATTCCAGCTCTATTATCTCCACCTAGTTCTCCAATTACATTCTGCGCATATTCCAGTTCTTCCTCGGACACCTGCCCAAATTGTGTTACTAATGAATGATGACAAATTGATTATAGATAGCAGCAAATCATGTTTATACCCTCAGCTAATAGAATACGTGTTACTCCAATTCATAAGACCTACCTCCGTCTTCCTAAGACGCCGTCTGCCAAGATCTCCAAAATAACATGCATGTGGGGGACGACCCACATCCAATATCACCTGTCAATTGGCACAAAACTGAGAGAAGATGAAGATGGTAAACATGCTCCATTTATATACCAAAAAATGACTAATGGAAAGATTTTAAGTTTCAAGCATGTCAAATTATAACAATATATCTGGTTCAAGAGCATATCAGAATCTCAAATGACCTTGAAACTAGTCTATTGAGATTTGTGTCTTCAAAATTCTCAATCTAAATAGGAACGGCCATGAAGTTCTCATACGTAGAATGTGGCAGTCTCCAGTATAAAACTTTAATTATTGTGTTTATGAAGTGTGAGCAAATTGCCAAAATTTGAGATTTTTTTTTTCATCAATTAAAAGTGTCGTATTACCTCCATAAGGTCATGCCGATTAGAGTCATCCAAAAGATCGTGGCGCAAATCATGTGGAAGAATCTGCGAAAATGCGAGAAGGAAGTTCGATTGCAGAGGTATGGCTGCAACTATAGAATATAAATAAAATTCGCTACCTCACCTGCAACAGCGCATGTATATCGTCATCAATGAGCGCGTGAGAGTTCTCAATCCTTGAGCTCGTAACACCGCAGCAACGGTGACATTGCGGTCGAGCAAATCCAATCGTACTACAAAAAAGTGTGTTTTTGTGGAGTGCGTGTGAACTTAAACAATGAGATTGAGATGGAGGCGGAGGAGTTGCAGAGGGAAGAGATAGACTTGTGAAGCAAGCAGCCATCATCGCTCAACCGTAGTTAGTTGCTTCGTTTTCGGAATAATTTATCGGGGCGTTTTTATAATTAAACAAAGTTTGAACTGAATTTGGGCAAGAGTGAAATAAAGGAAGAGTCGAGGGGCGTCTCCACAAATTAAGCACTACCTTAAATCATCAAAGTGATCAGTGGAATTCTAGAACTGTTAAATTGAGGAGGATGAACGGAAGCAGAGACGCAGAGGAGAAGGGCTTATTATGGAAGCTGCCGCAGCTTAAATCGAATCAACTGGGAAAGCTCGGACCTGCTTTCGGCGTTGGCGCCGGCTGCGGCTTTGGTTTCGCCTTTGGTCTCGTTGGAGGTAAAATTAGGTTTCCATGTTGAGGTCTGTGGCTGTGAGTGACGGTGTTTCTTCAATCAGGTGCTGGTTTTGGTCCGGGAATCCCGGGCCTGCAGCTCGGATTCGGGCTCGGAGCTGGGTGCGGCGTTGGTGTGGGTTTTGGGTATGGCGTCGGCCGAGGGATCGCGTATGATGACAATCGGAAATACTCTAATGTTGACAAGGCTTTTCACAGCTTCCGAGCTCTCTCCGCACAGTAAGTTTCCAATTGCAATTGCTTCTCATTTTTCCATACCTTCAAAATTTCTTTATTTCTGATTTTTTTTTGTTTACCTTGCGTAGAAAATGTGATCATATTTTGGTTATGATTGTCTAGATTAGTCTCGAATATTTAATGACTATCCATCTGAAAAAAAAAAGATTAATCTTGATTGCTGAAAGGACACCAATTTGAAGCTACTCTCTGTTTCTTTCAACTGTCTTGCAAATAATAGATTGTCTAACAATTGAAATTTACTATACATTTTATGAAATTACTATGAAATTTACTATACATTTTGTGAAATCACTACTATGATTCTGGCTTTTACAATTTCTTCATTTCTTAACTTCATTCTTTCTTTTTGGTTTTAGAGATAATTTTCAAATGATTAGCAAATTACCGGGTGTATTAACTATTTGAGGGAAAGGCTAAATATGATGATGATTCCTTTTCTTTTATTGGTTTCTGGGTTGCTGGTTGCTTTATCTTGCTCTTGAAGATTAAAATTTTCATTGTGATCCAAAAGAAAATGAAAATAGTAGATGTAGTGCGTCTCCATGTGTTAGACTGTGAGTGGGGAGGGGGGGAAGTGCATTCCTTTTTATTTTAGTGTTTGGCCGGCCGCTAAGATTAGTTCTAGGGAGTATTGGGTCGATGAAGCATCTATTTTCATATTGGCAAGCTCTGAACAGTCTGAATTTACAATATATAGGGAACGGCTCCAAATTTGTGCGACAGAATTGATGTTATCGAACCAGCTTCTATCCATTAGACCCAAGTATTGATGATAAACTTAGTAATGAGTAATGACTGTTTATTGCTTTTAAACGAAGAGCCAGTAAAGCTTGCTTTTGACACGATAGAATTATTACAAATTTAAAATGTCTTACTTTGGAGAATGAACAGCATTTCAGCATGTCCATGGTTCAACATGTTATGTTGCAACTGCAGTGATTAGTTATTATTTCATTTGATCTTTCATTGGTGGCCGTATTTATTGTTTCAGAAGGTGAGCATTAACGACTATATTTTCACTCTAGAGATTGTGACTAAAGAAAAGTGGGAACATATGAATCGAATTCCATTGTCTCACATCCCTTGGAAAAATATTTCAACTTTACCCCGTATCACTAGGCTCGTGAGCTCTCAATATTTGTCTACAAACCTAATCTGCATTGTCATCCTTAGAATAACATAGAAACCACAGGGGGGCATGCGATTTGTGTTTGATGAGTGTTTATTGAATCTAGGTTACTTTTTGGCAAAATTGTATTTGTATTCTTGCTGAAATGTGCAGAAAGTTCTATAATGATGATATTGAAGGTCATGATGCTATGAGAGAATGTGTAGAAAGAAATGTATTAACTTTATAATCTGTAGGATGTGAGATATCCCTGAAATGTGCAAAAAAAAAAGAATTAAATAGCAGTTTTTGCGTGATGGCAAACCAAAATTGTCTTGGGCTTGTGAGCATGCTAGAAATCTTGTTCTCATGGTGTTTTGGCTTTGGCTAACGAATGTCGTGGTTGCTTATTGCAGGGATGAAATCAGCGGCCTTGTTGACGAGCTAGTAGTGAATACGAAAAAGCTAATTCGAGCAACTTCCAGGGAGGTGAACAAGTGGCGAGGACAGGGATATGATTAAGTTAAAGCACTAGTCGAGCTGATGAACTTGCTTCGAATGTATATATATAGGATTGTGTTATTTGGCCCCTTCACCTTGCCTTGGGCACTCTCATTTTATTCCATGTTTATCAAGGCAAAGTGGAAAATATATTTCAATTGAAGAAACTCTAAACCTCTTTACAACCTAATGGCAAGTTCCCTAAGGGAAACTAACATACATAAATACATGTAAGGAGGAAGGCCAAAGTTACTATTTTTATTCAAATGCGGTTAAGTTACTATTTTTATGTGACTTATATTGATGGTTAAAAGAAAAGGAGAGCAAGTTTGATGAGTAGAGAAGAAATGTGGATATATGGTTGGAAGGAGATGGGAAGGAGGATGTGGACAGCAGATGTTATCCAAGAATCCACGTGGGCATAACCAATCTGCAACCTAATCGTCTTCGCCCAATCAAAGAGCTCAATCAGATTGCTCACCACAAGAAATGAAAGCTTAGTTGGCATGTCTACATCCACAATTGCAACCTTTATAGTTAGTATTATCAGTCCTTGTTTCTTGCATTCTGATTGTAAACTGTTGTTGCCATTGGCCACACCACCACCACCAAAAACAGAAGAAGATGGCTTCTCTTGCATCCTCCCTTGGTGTGTCCGACATGCTCGGTAACAAACTGAGCCTCTCCGGTGGATCCCGGGCAGCCCCATCAGCATCGAGCCCCGCAACCTCCAAGACCGTGGCCCTTTTCTCGAAGAAGAAGGCAGCACCAAAGGCCAAAGCCGCTGCTGTGGCCCCCGCGGACGAGGAGCTCGCCAAGTGGTATGGTAAGTCAATTAACTCCACTCATAGTAATATCCAATCAATATACACAGGGCTGTTCGGTTTGGGAGATTGTAGAATCTAGATTAATCTTAGCATCAAATATATTCCAATCATTCCATGTCTGAGTAAATTAGTACTATATGTTTATATGTACGCAAACTATCATTCTAACCAAACATTTTTTTGTCACGATTAAATCTTTACATATCTCGTACTGTATCTCGCTATAATATCAGGACCCGACAGGAGAATTTTCTTGCCTGATGGCTTGTTGGACAGATCTGAAATCCCAGAGTACCTAAATGGAGAAGTTCCTGGAGAGTAAGTACTCTACTTTCCTTCCATCTCAATTCATATAATATTTCTCCATGCCTCCTAGCTTAATTAATTTGTCTATCTACAGCTATGGATATGATCCCTTCGGCCTCGGAAAGAAACCAGAAAACTTTGCCAAGTATGTGTATATAATCCTTGATTAGTAACTTAATAATTTATTCAATCATCATCAAATATATGTAATAACCATGCATGTTGGGGATAGATATCAAGCTTATGAGCTGATCCACGCCCGATGGGCCATGCTTGGCGCTGCCGGTTTCATCATTCCCGAGGCATTCAACAAATTTGGTGCCAACTGTGGCCCTGAGGCTGTTTGGTTCAAGGTATGTATGTATAGAAATATGCTTCTCTGATATCATTTGTTGTTGTTGATAATTATCTATGATATGGTAACGGTATGATGGTATGCAGACGGGCGCTCTGCTTCTTGACGGCAACACACTGAACTATTTCGGCAAAAACATCCCCATTAACCTTGTTGTAGCCGTGATTGCTGAGGTCGTACTTCTCGGTGGTGCTGAGTACTACAGAATTATTAATGGTTTGGTAAGTCCCATCATTTGTAGTTGTATTAGCTATATTAACTAAGATGTTGGAATTAATTGTTTTTAAATGGAAAACAGGAGCTGGAGGACAAGCTTCACCCGGGTGGTCCTTTCGACCCATTGGGTCTGGCTAAGGATCCGGACCAGGCTGCAATCTTGAAGGTGAAGGAGATCAAGAATGGTCGGCTAGCCATGTTCTCGATGCTTGGCTTCTTCATCCAAGCCTATGTGACCGGACAAGGTCCCGTTGAGAACCTTGCAGCGCACTTGAGCGATCCCTTTGGCAACAACTTGCTCACTGTGATTGCCGGAACAGCTGAAAGAGTTCCAACTCTCTAATTTCTCATTTTTCCCATCTCCCAACTTTGTACGTACATTTCATTAATCATCACATCCATCTTTCATCCCTTTTCACTCCATTTTGGATTATATGTTTCATTAATGTCTCAAAGATAAAAAAAATCACTCAAAACTAACAAACAACACTGTTATGATTCAAACAAGTATGAGACTTTTCATGAATGAGTAACAATATCAAAAGAATCAGAGTTACAAGTTGTTGACATATGAATTATATTCAATTACCAAGAGTGGAAATAAACAGAAAGTGGCATAGCTAATTAGCTACTTGCCATAAGCCCAAAAGTCCATCTCACTTCTGAGAGACAAGTGGTTGATTTGGGTGGGATTTGTGTGGGAAGAAGTGACCACAAGAGGATCCCATTGGGTCAAGGGTTGGGAGGTGTGATGGTCGCATTCGAGGGCCGGCTCACAAGATTGGAAACTAGGGGGGTGAGGAGTGGCAGTGCTCTCGCAGTCGTCTCTGGACATCAGGTCTTTGACCTGCATGTTGTTGATGAGCGGCGGTGGGTGGTGGTGCTCGTTATAGTCTTGATGATCGTAGTTGCTGGCGCTGGTGAGCATCAGTGGCTTGAGGTGGAAGTTGTGTGGCTCAACTTGTGAGTACTGATGATCAACTGGGATGTGTGAGTAGTTCAAATCAGCAGCATGTTGTGAATGTGAATGCAACATGTATTGATTCATGGAAGCTGCTGCATTGTATGAATTGTGATCAGCCATCACCCCTCCTCCGCTGCTGCTGCCTCCTCCTCCTCCTTCAACGCTTCTGCCACTAATCTTGAACAGATTCTTCTTCTTGAATACGCGGCAAACAACCCATCCATCCTCCTGAAATTAACAATCGTTTGATAATGAAGGCGAGATAAGACAAAATATGATAAAAAAAAACACAAATTTTAGGTTATCTACGCTAGCAAACAGACGGTTATAATTAATTAAGTGCAAGTAAAATATATATATGCTACATTTGGAGGAGGTTCGTTGTGGGAATCCTCGATCCTGTACTCGTGCATGATCCAATCGGACTTCTGGCCGTGGGGGGCTCGGCCGCGGTAGAAGACAAGGGTCTTCCTCATTCCGATCTTGTTGAAGCTGTTGCGTATGCATTTGTCTCTCCCGGTTGCTTTCCAGAATCCTGCACCCGTCGCTCTATTTGTCCGAGAACCCGTTGGGTACTTTCTGTCCTTGTGGCTGAAAAAGTACCATTCGTTCTGTGGAGTCGACCCGATCTTGCACTTCTCTGAAACCCCACAACAACAACAACAAGAATAGTACTTCAGTCTCCGCCTTTTCTAAAGTAGGTTTAATAATATTATGGAGTACTACTATACTTCGTTCATATTCCTCGTTAACAGAAACATTTCTTTTTAATAAAATATCAAGAAAAAAGTTTTTCTACTTTTTAGTGTCTTAAATGTGTTAATTTTTGCAAAAAAACAAATACGACTTTATTAACGCGGAACAGAGGGAGTATAGTACCTTGTAGGTCCCAGGGTTCGATCTTGTTGAGATCGACCTCCCTTATAACCTCCATCTCGAACTTCTGAAATGAAACCTTCTTCTTCAAGTAGAAGTGGAGAAGCTCCTCATCCGTGGGGTGAAACCGAAACCCCGGCGGAACACCTCCGCCGCCGCCAGATGACCCCGCCGCCATCTATATATCAACTCTCTCTTCTCAATTAATTGATTTTCTAAGTAGGTTTATAATACAACTGCCGACACAGCTAGGAAAGACGCATGGCATAGCGTGTGGTGTATATATATATATACATGAAGTATATGAATGGGAAATTAAAGTGTCAACTGTCAAGCATAGAGAGATACAGCTGATACAGTTGACGGCCGCCGCCGCCGCCGTTGGGACTGCTTAAAGCTAACGTCGAAGTTAAGTTAAAGCTATGGATGAAACGACCCACACGCTCCATGCAAATTAGTTCCTCTTATTTTTTTATTCCTCATCTCTATATTTACTCCACTCTTTTCAGCAAATTATCACGTCAAAAACCTCGTATTCAAACTCCTCAATATTTGCGTTAATTTTTAGAATAAAGCTATCCAATCATATTGTGGCTAACTATGACACGATATTTTTGTAAATTTTAATAAACTAATGATTTTATTTAATACTAAAAAATGTCTACATTATTACCCTTTCCTCGTAGATATGTTGGTGTGAATTGATCGATATAAAGCAATTGAGGAAACACATTGAAAGTGCATGCATGATCATCAACTTGGAAAATAAAAAATTAAGGGAAAAGGGAATTGAAGGTAATTTAATTGATAAATTATTTAATGAAAATAAAAGTCAAAGGCTAGTAGGACGCATATGATGGAATTTCATTCCGAAAAGAGGCATTGCAGTAATTAAGTGCAAGGAAACAATCCCAAGAAAATACTAACAAAGTGCAAGAGATATTGGATCGCTCGTAAAGCAAGCTAGGTCAAGAGATAAAAGAAAACGAATAAGTCTAGGGATTGCCCGCAAGGATGTAGCGCAGTTGGCAACGAAGGGGCAGATCTTGCTGCAATGCTATTAAATACACATTTACAACTCAATTTCAAACTCCATTATTGATTAAATTAATCATTACTAGTTTCCCCCTTCTGAAAAATAGAGTAATTAATTAATGGCCATATTGCCATAAAAATTATAAAGTTCAGTCAATTTCAAATATGTCCCGCAATTTTAATAAACTTAAAAATCATGACTTTTCCATTTTTCTCAATTTTTCCATTTTCGATTTCCTATTTGTAATGTGTTGTTGAGTAAGTGCACATGTATTTCAAATTGAAGTTGTAGTTGAATTATAGTATTTGTTAAGTGTGTTAAGAAAAATAATAAAATTCACAGGTGTTGTTGTCATCTTTATATTTTTTCGATGTTACATTAAATACATAATTTTACCCAAAGTAAACTATGTGGAATTCATAATTTTAACGATTGATTATAAAAAATTGCATGATAGATTAGAATTTGACCAAAATTCAGTATTTTTTTTAGCAATTTACTTTTAATTGAATAATTAGAAATAGGGATTAGGAGTGTTAATGATTAATAGTTGGAGACGCATTCGGCATAGGGATGTGCACATGCACGTTTGCGAAATTCCTCCTTTTTGATTCACAAACACGTCTCCCAATCTCATCTATATAGTGTCATTTACTCCTCATCTACATCAGACTACATGTATGTATTTTCTTGATTATTTTCCACGCTTCTCTTTTTTTAACCTTCCCATTATATAGTAATCGATACTGATTATAATTAATTGATCCATATTAATTTGATGCGTGTCCTCTGAATTCAGAGTGATATATATTCGCCATCTGCACTGATGACTAGCTAGTAACATATTTGGGCACAATATCTCACTATCACTTGTTATCTTAATCTGTAATATTTACTATTGTTATGTGTCTATAGAATCTAGATACACTTGCGTTCAAAAAAGGAGCAAAATAATGAATAGTGTGTAAATATATAAGACAAAGTATTAAGTATATATAGTACTACATGCTAGCTCTCCTTAGATATATAACTGTCTCAGCCTTATAAGCGAGACGTTTTATTTTTTGGACCAGTTTTGAAAAAAATGATGTAGTAACTACCTAATTAATAACTTAACGCCCATAATATTACTAACACTTATTAAAATATTGAAATCAAATTAAATATAAAAACTAACTGAATAACTCTAAATAAAGATTAAATATATAAAACAAAATAACTTTTAAGATTTTATAAAGAAATTAATTACTTTTCGCTTATCCCGGCAAATCAGTTCGCATATTCAAATTAACACAACCCACTTAGTGGTAAACTTCATACTATTTGATTGCAAGTATTCTTAATTGGTTGATTATGGACAATTTTTTGTCAGTTTTATCACCGCCCATGACCAAGAATAAAGTTATATAGCTGGCCATAAAAGACTGTTTTAATAAATTTTTACTTAGAAGAATAAAAAATTAATATAGTGTGTTCGATTTTTTTTGTTTTGTATTATTACTCTTTTTCTATTTCTTCTAGAAAGAGATGATGATTTGATTCCAATGAATAGAATAATATTTATGAGAAAAATTAAGTTGTTAAGCGTATTAAATATTTACTAAACTACTTGCAAATAAACCAATTTTATTTGAATCAAAATTATAACAAATCACATCGTGGCTTAAAAGCATCACTCGACATTTTAGGCACTTTAAATGCGAAAAAAAGGAATAACAAACAAATTTATGGCTATCAAAGAAAACAGTGAATAACAGTTGTAATTAATTTGTAGAACAAAAATAGAAATGAGAAATAAAGAAAGTGGGAGAAAGGTAGAGAGATTTAACTAATTTATTGATGAATAATGAAATGGAAAATGGTAAAATAATGGTGTGGTTAATTGGAGAGATGAAGGCTCCAAATAGCGGCATCACCTTCTCCACACGCACTATGCACCTTCTTCATTCTCTCTACTGATTTGCATATCCCACTGCATTGCCAATCAAATGACGCCACGCACACGCTCCCCGCGTGAGTTTTGAACTCGCAATCTGCATGCCATCGAGCAGTGTCGGACGCAGAAAAGACCGTTAGTAGGTGCTATTTTTTTCTAAATTTTCTTTGAAAGTGTATTTTACCAGAGAAAAAACATTAACAAAAAATATTAATAGGTCCGCCAGTGCTGTCGATAATAAAGTAAGACAGATTAAATATAATGTTTTGCCATAAAGCAAAAAACTCAACTACAATGAAACGAAGAGAGTATTATATATACCTGGAGGGGTTCCGCAGCACATAGAGTGATCGTCCACATGTTGCACTTCCAATCCGATCAGCCACGCTCCGAGCGATACATCCTCGTTCGCGAACCGATGCAATATCCCTCTGCAAATAAACCTCATCATCCACCTCTCAACAAAGCCATTACTCGAATATAAACATACATATAAGCTTACGAATTGATCGAAATATAATGGGCAAGGTCCTTAGAGATCGCGTAGATTTGTCCGGTAGCATGCCGGAAATACTTGTTCCCTTCTTCCCCGAATTTCCAGTACTCCGGCTCGTGATATTTCACTCCTCTGCATATACATACGTTTGAAATAAATAAGTACTATTATTAAACATGATAAGAGGAGCAAGTGTAGATGTGAAACAGACTTCTGAGAAAGGACCGGGCCGGACTTCATGCATCCAATGTAGGTCCGGGGCTTCGACCTATGGTTAGCCAGAGTGGTGACGAGCATCCCAAGGTTGAGGTGCACGTCGTCGTCAACCTTGACGTAGAACTCAGCGTCCCACTTGGCAACAGCCGTGGAGAAAAACAAGCGCGTCTTGGTAGACAGCTGGTGGTAGCCCTCCACATGATTGAGGCGCAGGAAGTCTCCGTACTCGGCTTCCTCTGCATCAATACCCCGGTCCAGGATCCCTCCCCGCGTCACGCTGTGGCCTATCACGAACCTTATCACCACTCCCTTCTCCCTCTCCGCCTTCCTCAGCTGCTCCCCTTTCAGCATCCACGTCTCTCTCACCGACTCCCTCCTCCGCTTGCTGCTGAAAGCCGTGTTTATCCCTATCACCACGAATGCTCTGCTCCCGTTCGCAGCCACTTCCCCAGTCATGCTTTTCTCCCCTAGTTTCTGTTTCAGCACGCGTAGATTTTATAACTGTGTTCTGAGCTTATAAGAAATGTTTTTCTAGAAACAAACCCGTTGCGTGTTATGATCACATTCGTCGACGTCTACTAGATGTTGGGGGCCGTCGTCGGAAGATTGTGTTCTTGTAGTGAAAAGGGAGCCTGCAAGAAAGCATGCTATGCAAAGGCCAATGATAACCTTCAATGGAACTGATTTTCCTCTCATCTTCTTGCTGATTGAAGCCACCTTATTCTTCCCAGCCTCACCCCTTTTTTGCTGGATTCTGATTTCCTGCATCAACATAACTAATGCTTCTGATTTCCTGCTTCATTATGCAAATTTATAGTATCTAATACTACAAAAAAAGGGGTGGAAAAATGGAAAATGAAAAAGGCAAGCTAGCTGTGTCTATAACCATTAATGAATATGAAAGCATGTCATGTTTGAGGATGTGTGATGTTGGCTACATAAGATCATGCAATCACAATTTCCATAAGGAGGGAAGCATGTTGCAGTTGGAATCACTACAAAAGAAAAAAAGTGTGCTAATTTGCTATCAAAATTTAAGTTTCCTTATGCAATGTAAGTGTAGCTAGATTACAAAAAAAGTAGCTAGGTGGAAAAATTTAAAACCAAATTGCACAAAGAAACATAATATGAGTGCATTTTAGTACCTGTTATGATGATATGAGAAATCATTAGAATCTGCAACAAGTTTTGGTTTGAAATATCACTAAATTGAAGATTGAAGAAAAATTTTTAGAGCTAGTTGGATGGCGTGGCGGCTTTTTATTGGATGGTGCTTTGTATGGCAGTTTGATCATGAAGTTCTCATGTTTCAACAAACTCTTTGATTAAAACTCCAGATTGAGAGTGTGATTCCAAATTGCCCCATTTCTTGTACACTCAAATCATACTTGCCTTTTGGTATTTTAAATTAGAAGAAATAGTCATGATAAATGGAAAAATTATGACTCATGAATCCTCCTCTTTGTCATATGTTAAGACTAAGAAAAATGGGAAAAGATAAAACATTATCTGAGTTGAGAAGGTGGGAGGAACATGTGTGAGACATGTTTGATTGTGGAGGTAGGGAGTGATGGTGAAAGAGTGAAATGAAGGGGGGACAACACAATAACATATTCATTCCCCTGTCATTTTCTTTTACCACCATTACCATTACCATTACCCCAAGGGGGGTGGGGTGGTTAAAAAGCAACAACATGTTTTCATTACAAATGCTTTACAAAATGAAGACTCTGCTTTTATGTAAAGCAGAGTTACCCCACCACTCACATAGTAGCTCAAATTAGAAGAGATTATTGTTCTGGACCTAACTTCCCTGTAATCTTGGGACCCCTACCTTCATGTCCAATTCAACAGTATCCCATCCACACAAACAAGAGATAGGAACAAGATACAGTATTCATAAAGCAGCTTTGGCCTAGTAGGGATTACAATACATGGTATTCTGAGTTCTTTTCCTAGTCCACTAGTCAATGGCACAAAAATAAAAGAAAGACAAGAAATGGATCAACTATTGTAGTTTGCTAAACTCTTCTGCTTTTCTATCTCTTGCTCAAGTTGGGTATTAGTATTACTACTATTACTGAGTGCTGGAGATTGACCAGAAGAATACCATCTTGACCAGAAGAGAAAGTTGAAGAAATTGATAAGGCTGAGTGCAGCCAGCATCCAATAGAAGAGATCAAGCCTATCCTTGTTCAAATCATTGTTGCTGAGCCACCCGCCTCCCGAGGAGCCGGTTGAGGTCACTCTGTTCACTAAAGAGACCAAAAGGGAGCTCAGATAAAACCCGAATGAGTAAGAGCAGTATGTCATGGCCGTCAAGAACGACTGCATCCCTTGTATCGACTGCATATAGAAGAACTCGATCAGCCCCACGGCCGTGAACATCTCTGAGAGGCCGAAAATGAGGAACTGCGGAGCTATCCAGAAAATGGAGAGCGTCTGGCTCGACACTCTCCTCTTATGCTCAATGATGGCTGCAGCAACCATGGAGAAAGTGGCTACGAAGAGCCCTGTCCCGACTCTCTGCAGGGGAGATATCCCGGAGTCTTTTCCAGTGATCCGCCTGGCGAGGGGGACGAATGCAGTCTCGTATAAAGGGACGACGAAGATGAGCATCATGTAGGGAATGGACTGGAGGGAGGCTGGAGGGATGTGGAAATTTGGAGTGAGATGAGTGTTCATGGAAGTCCCCTGTTGGACTGAGAAGGTCTGGAGCTGAGCGAGGATGGTGTTGAAGATGATCGTGCACGCGAATATTGGGACGACGGAGAGCAAGATCTTGACCTGCTCCACTTGAGAAACGGTGCAGAGTCGCCATGGGCTCTCGTCGCTTCCGTTGATGCAAGCCGCTTTGTCGAGAAATTTGAACTTGTGTGTGCGGATGGAGAGGTGGCTTTGGAGCATGTTTGGATTTGATGGACATATCTGTTTCCTCTTGCAAATAGCTGCAACAAACACCTGAGCAATGGGGGTGAATATGCTTCCTTTAGGGGGGGTGTTTTTGTACGCGAACGAGCCGGAGATCAAGCAGATGAGGCCAACAGCCATTGCGGCAGCAGAGACTCCAAACCCGACGTCCATCCCGGAGTGCGTCTGGACCCACACAAGCACAGTGAGGGCTACAAGCTCTCCACTGCAAAAGGCGAAATACGCGCAGTTGAAGAAAGTGGAGAGCTTTTTAGCTTGGTGCTTTCCCAACTGATCAGCTCCGTGGGAGATGATGTTGGGCTTCAAGCAGCCGCTGCCGAGGGCCACCAGGTACAAGGCCCCGTAGAAAATGAGGGCCTTGTACCCAGAGGCCTGGACTCCGGGCTCTGGCCGGAGTCCAGGAACATGGGCTTGGACCGAGAGGAGGATGAAGCCGGAGAGCTCGACGAAGCCGAATACGAGCATGGTCCAGAAGCTGCCGAGGTAGGAGTCGGAGAGGAATCCTCCCAGCAAGGAGAGAAGGAAAATGGTGCCGACGAAGTTGGTGACGGTGTTGGCCGCTTTGGGGAGAGGGAAATGCATCTCGTTGAAAACATAGGTGATCAAGTTGTTGCCCACTGCGGCCACTGCCATCATCTCGAAGCCTTGAAGCCCTGCGCAATTTTCGGGCGTCAGTCATAAAATCGTTTTAACTTGTTGTGTCAAAAGGAACGAGATAGCATACCTAAGACGAAGAGAGCAGCAGTCATGCCGCCGTGGCGAATGGGCTTGGAAGGTCTCCCTCTCCAGTCAACAGATTCAGGCTCTTCTTCCCTATCCATGCAAATAATTTGTTGCACTTTTTGATCAATGGAATAGATATGTGATTAACTTGAGGAGCCTTGGTTTGTTGTGACTATTTATAATGTGGGCTGGTGGGAAGGGCCCAGTGCCCACAATATTCAGCTGAGGCCCCACCACACCACCATTCCAGAAATTCAAGATTGTTTCTCTATATTGCATAACAACACAACTAATGTATGTAAATGTTCATATTTCTCAATTCTCATCAATCTCAATCTGAAAATATAAAGTTGAGGGAACCATCAAACCGAACTTGTCACTGTCCCCCAATTCCTAGACCTCTACCACCACTCCACCACCATCACCCCGAGTGAGCATATTCCCTACATCCATGAATAATACGGTAAGTTTAACTTAGCAAGCATTTTTTAAAATGTAATGAAAGTGAATGAAAAAAATATTAGAAAGTGGGTCCTACTTTTATGTACTCACTCAATCCACGTAAGAATAATTTTATTTTTCCATTTTGGAATGTCCACGAAAAATAAAAATTAGAAAACTTCTCTCCTACTTTATCCATTTTTTTCCTTCTCTCTTACTATTGATCCTCACTCTACTTTATCCATTTTTATTGTGTCGTCCATAAATAAGACTATTTTTTATAGACGGATGAAGTACTAATTTTATATTAAAATTTGAGTGAGATAAAATTAATAGAATGTGAAATCTAAGATAAAAAATATAAATAAGTCATTTATTGGTGGACAGACGAAAATGCATATGCAGTAGTATAAAGAAGGAGTATAATCAATCAATTGTGGAGACTAGAGCGTCAACAGTCACCACCCAATACTGCTTCCATTTCCCATGAATACGTCATTTTCATGCATATCTATCCTTAATTTCTCATGCACCTTTAAATTCCATCATTTTTCAATTTTTTTATTAGCTACTTAAGTTCTTGTATGAACTAGCTCAAACCAAATATAAATATGGAATTGGAAATCATGCATATAACTGCCCATATATAATGATTTTGTTATTTTTACTGTTTATTTGTAATTATTTATGGACAGAAATACGTACATCACTTCCTTAATTGGTAAGGTAATAGAATGCACTCGAGAGTGGGAGTAGTAACTGGTAATATACAATGAATCAAAGCAATCCACGTTTTAATAATTAATTAATTTCCATTACCCCCACCCATCTTTTGACTTTAATTAGTCAGAAAGATGTCAATTACTTCTCCTCCTTGACCTTCGTGGAATAAGTAAGTGGGTCATGACTTTCAACCTAGCAAATAAAACCTAAATATTATTGGAACAACAAAACTTAACAAATACTATTAATTAGTCGAACTTAAATCAAATAATATTTATTGATAAATTGCATGGTATCTCAAAAGTTATATTGCATATAGGGGTGGGTCGACAGTGGGAGGTCCCATTAAGGACAAGGGGGTACAATTGTATCGCCAGAATTGTGAGTAGCTTAGTGGTAAAATTTTCATTTTCCTAGTCTTAGACCCAAGTTCGAATCCCCTTGTGCGCAATTTTTTGGCTATGCATACTTATATTTATGATTTGTGTGATTGGCTATAATCAGTTAAGTGGCTAGTACTCCTATTATTTATGTTTCTAACTAATGTATCATTAAATATAATAATTTATTATTATCTTTTTATTTGTTTCAGTTTTTTTTACGTATGAATGTATTATAGGTTGTAATCATTCAAGTATTATTTATGTGTCTAACTAATATATATATTAAATATAATACTAATATATTATTTGACTTTTCATTAAACGGGGTTGGATATAATCTAGACTACTATTTACGTTTTTTAATTATGATCATATACTATACATTCTGTTTTATTCAAAAATTTTAAAACCTTTTCCTGAACTTCTAAAATAAATTCTCCATTATATAATAATAATAATAATCTTTTTAAAATAGTGAAAATTTTTCAAGTAATAAAACACAAAAAATTATGTTTTATACTATATAATAATTTAACTCACTTGAAAATAAATAATTGAGGTAATAGAAAAAAATAATAATTAAGATAATAGAAAAAAATCTTTTGAATATTAATTCTCTAAGTTAATGTAATTATTTATCGCACCCCAATCTAAAATTTCTGGATCCGCCACTGTGGGTCGATACGATATATCGTATCGAAAACGTTGTATCGTGTATCGTATCGAAAATATCAGTATGAAAGAATTTCATATCGTTACCATATCGAAAGTTTCGATATATCGAACTTTCGATGTGGATAATATCAATATCATTACCGTATCGATATTTTGATATATCGTACCGAAATTCGGTATACCGTTCATAACGATATATCAAAGATTGATACTTCAATATCGTATCGAAATTTGAATATATTTCGATATATACGGTATATATCGATAATTCAATATGTATTGATTTTCAATATAATTCGGTATACCGAAAATATCGATATGTATCGTATATTCGATATAAAACGATATATTGCGGTATAAGGAAATTAATATCGTCATCGTATCGAAAACTTACGATACGGTATTGTATCGTATCAAAAATTACTATATACCGAAAATTCGATAATTTTTCAATATTTTTCAATACGATACGAGCGATATATCATTTTTTCGGTATTTTTCCCCAAGCCTAAATGGCATATGCTTAATTTGCTCAAACTACTTAATTAGACAAACTAGCCAGATCGCAAGAGATAACGGTTATTTAAATTAACTTTTTGCTGGCTTCAAACTTTCTTAATTGTCTATAATGATCAAAATTAAAACTAATAATATATTAGAACCAAATATAATATGCCAACAAAACCATATCGTTTTGAGTATGTAACATATTTTAATTACTAGCACTTAAAACATAATATCGTCGTTTTATAAAAACAACGTTATTTTATTGTCATATCATATTTGAAATTTCATACTATTAGTTAAATTTTTTAAACATTATGGGTTGATTGAAAAAAAAATTATAATTATAATTTTGTAAACTGATATAAAAAGTTTTGATCATTTTGAGTGTGAACAAAAGTTAACCGTAAGTTATGATTTAAATTTTATATTCCTTTGATATACACATTAGATTAATTTCTCAAACAGTGGTGTAGGTAATGATGATCGATGAGTGACCAAATTTTAATCCAAAAAATCATGATTGAAACTCCGTGAGTGGCGAGGGTTGACTATACTCCTCTACAAGTTTTTATATCTAATGAATTCTCATATATTATCATGTGAAAGTGGCGTATAATTACTCGACCAACCTCTAAAAGTAATTTAATTCACTAGCACATTGGAAATAGATCAAACTATATATAGAATTAATCTATTGGCTTTCTAAACTGTTGCACGTAATAATATTTAATTTGACTGTTATGGAGTAATACTATCTTAGTAATTAAGGCTTGTTAATTACCTCATAATTCGGGATTATAATTTCAAAGATACGCGGAGAACTAATCTTCTTGTATACAATATAACACGTAAATATAGTATAAATATATCGATAGTGGCAATCTAGCTAGATAGGAATGGGATCTGTATAAATTGCTCAAATAATGATTAAGTTGTGTAATAGTCCTTTTTTGTTTTTGTTTGTGACATGTTAATTGGAGACAAGAAGCTAATTAAAGTACGAAAAGATTAAATATAAAAAGACGAAAAATGCATAGCCTAGCTAGGAATGATATCTCCATAATTTAAAAAGGCTTTAATTTGATAATGGCTTCTTCAATTCCATATTTGACCAGATACCAATATTAAAGAAAGGACTGGCTAATGCTGCTTACAAGTGGAAACGCAAATCACCAATTAACTTCTAATTAATTTAACTTAAGATACGTGTATTCTATTTACAATCTAGCTCAAGATATAATATAGTATTTGGGAAATTAGCCGGCAATTATACAGGGCAATAAGTGATGTAGTGGCTGCAAAAAAGCAAGTATATTATATATATGTACATTAGTAAATTAAACACGCAAGAAAATAATAATACTAATAATATATTAAAGATTAGATTGGGACGAAAGGTTCACATGAATTTTGATGGTGGGGACAAGAAATGCATGCATCCGAATGCTAAACAACGTGGGAGTACTAAAATTGGGTAAAAAGTTGGGAGAAAAGGAGGAATTCAATCTCCAGCCGTTGCAAAAGGATATATATATATATATATATATATAGGGGAGCATTATTCTCCTTTTCAATTCTAACATCCTTTGTTCTTCTCATTGCTAGGCGTTAGATCAACTGCATCAACGGTCCAGATTGACAATTTAAATATGAATCCGTGTTGCATTATGGAACCTGTGTGTCTGCATTATAAGGCTAAAATAGTCATTTTACATAAATAAAACTGCCAGAATTTGGAAAGGGCGAAATTGTTGGGATTTGAAACGTCCGAATCTTCATTCTCGCTCATTAAACGTTGTACACCCAATCTACACTCTCTAAACCCTATCTCCGTTCGCAGCGCTCAATTCTTTGAAGTAATCGACAGCAATTGTCCAATATTTCAGCACACATCCTCCGCCGTTGCTAACACCGAAACGCTACCGGCGACATGGTACGTGACTGTACTTCAAATATTGTGTAGGCACGAAAACTATAAATTGTAACAGCGACAATTCTCGCGGAACAATAAATTCACACCGATTTTTGTTGTTTTGTGTATAAAAGCATGCATTTTGATGGCCGACTGGGTTTTATTGTGTGTTCTGATATTTCTCTGTATTCGACGGGGTTTTATGTATTCTGGTTCTCAGAGCATTGTTTGATTTGGTTATTTACAGACAGATATAATATGCCTAAGCGAGGACGTCCACGCTCACAACCATCCCAAGTTGCAGGTAAATTTGCGGCGCTGTTGGTGGAATTCAATATCATATCTGTCGATTTTGTGGAAGGATAATTGCATGTTTGATTAATGCATTATGTATATATGTAAGTGACATTATGTGCAGTATATGATGGGGTAATGTAGGGTGCTGTGATTTTAACTTACTAGACTCAGCAAAATTATGTTTATGCATTATTTATGTTGTACTATGCATTATGTGAAATAATATTTGCATTATGCTGGCTACATTATGCATTAATACGGGTACTGACTCCGGGTGTTAAGCAACTCTGTCAAAGTTTAAATATGGTTATTGTTTGGTGTGGAAAGTGCATTATGAATCTGTAATTATGCATTTGTTGGAGTGTATGGGCTCCGCATGAGTTGTCTTCTTGATATTGTATACTAGTCTTTGTGTGTAATACATGTGCATTTTTTGGGTGTAGACAATGCATTATGTATATATGTAAATGTCATTATGTGCAATAAATGATGCATTATGTAGGGTGTTGTTTTTTGTTAAACACTACACTCAGACACAATTATTTTTATGCATTATTTATTTTGGACTATGCAGTATGTAACATGATATGTGCATTATGTTGGCTATATTATGCAACTCCGTCAAAGTTTAAATGTGGTTATTGTTTGGTGTGGGAAGTGCATTATGAATATGTAATTATGCATATGTTGGAGTGCATGGTTGAGCCTGAGTTGCATTCTTGATATTGTATACTAGTCTTTAGGAGTAATACATGTACATTTTTTTGTTTGAGACAATGCAATATGTTCTATTTTTTCTGAATAAACTCAGGCAATATTGTATACTTGCATTATTTATTTTGGACTGTGCATTATGTAACATGATTTATGCATTATTCTGTCTATATTAGGCATTAATACTGGAATTGTCTGTGATGGTTAAGCAACTCAGTCAAGATTCATATGGTTATTATCTGGTGTGGAAGTGCAATATAAATCTGTAATTATGCATTTGTTGTAGTTTTTGGTTCAGACTGAGTTGTATTCTTGATATTGGTTACTAGTCTTTGTGTGTAATACATGTGCATTTTTGGGTTTAGACAATGCATTATGTCCTATGTTTTTACTAAATAAAATCAGGCAAAATTGTAAACGTGGATTGTTTATTTTGGATTGTGCATTATGAACCATGATTTTTGCATTATGTTGTCTATATTAGGCATTAATACGGGTATTGTCTATGATGTTTAAGCAACTCAGTCAAGATTCAATATAGTTATTATTTGGTGTGGGAAGTGCATTATGAATCTGTAAGTATGCATATGTTTGATTTTATGGTTCATTATGAGTTGTATTCTTGATATTTGTTACTAGTATTTGGGTGTAATACATGTGCATTTTTTTTAAGACAATGCATTATGTCCTATGAAATTTACATTATGTGAAGTGTATTATGCATTATCAAACGGTATTATAAGTATCTGTCATACAATTGTGCAGCCGGTTTAGGTAAATATTAGGAGTATAGTAAGCATATCATAGGTATTGATTGTATTTGTTAATGGCCTCAGATTAGAAACTAAGTTTCAACTTGTTGATTAAATTGACAAATACTTTATGTGATGGTAATAAGTGCATTATTTACTTTGTCCAATGCATTATGGGTAGAGTTTTATGCATTATTTGTTCTGACTGAAGCATTATTTATTGTGATAATTTTCTGATGTGTTGTGTTGTTTGGTCCATATCAGAGAAACAGCTTAGAGACGATATAGACGACAGCGGACGACAGTATACCAGTTGCGTTGGATAAAAAATTCAGAGCCATGTTGGTTGATGTAGGCCCGAGTACTTCTAAAAGTGAGGGTGAGCCGAAGCAACCTACTAGTCGAAAATGTGAACGACTCTATTGTCGGCGAACTGCTTAGGTATTGGAGGGAGAGACCTGCCAAGTTCAACTTTGAACTGTGGGTCGAGAATTATGGTCTGTAGCGAGTGATGGTTTCGACTATAGGTTGATGGAGGTTAATGAATTCCTTGATTGCTTGGTTGACTTTTCGCTTTGAAACTAAAAGTTTTCACAACTCTTTAGTAGATTGTTGATATTGGACAATATTTTTGGGAATATGAATTATGAATGGAGTACATTCCAATATTCAGCCATATACTTTGTGTCTTACGTTTATGATGTTGTGCATTTATTTAAAAAGATGTTGACATTATTATGCTATAATGCTTATCATATTCCACATAATGTAAATGACACATTAAATAATGCAATGTGTAAACCAAATAATGCACTTATTCAGAAACGTGTTATGTGCATTACGTTTATTTACTGCAGCTCGTGTATTTGAACAACGTTTGTTAGACTTAGAACATACTACACCCTAGCCCCTAGGCTTGTTAAACCCTTAGGGAAAACAAGAAACGTGCGCCAAACATCGAAACACGGCACGACTTAAATTAAACGGGGCAGGATAAATGTTCATTACATATCACAAAAAATGCATTACACAAACTAAAGTACGCAGTATACTATACAAAAATGTACATTGTGTATATCTATTTTAAAAAATACCTACGCGCTATGCATCTGCAACCCGAGATGAATTGCTGCAGCTCGTGTATTTGACAACGTTTTTTAGACTTAGAACATACTACACCCTAGCCCCTGGGCTTGACGTGCGCCAAACATCGAAACACGACACAACATAAATTAAACGGGTCAGGATAAATGTTCATTACATAACACAAATAATGCTTTACAGAAACTAAAACTACGCATTATATTACACAATATGTACATTATGTATATCTGTTTTTAAAAATGCCTACGCACCATGCATGTGCAACCCCAGACGAATTACTGCAGCTCGTGTATTTGGACAACGTTTGTTAGACTTAGAACATACTACACCCTAGCCACTAGGCTTGTTAAACCCTTCGGGACAACAAGAAACGTGAACCAAACATCGAAACCCGGCACAACTTAAATTAAACGGGTCAGGATAAATGTTCATTACATATCACAAATAATGCATTACATAAACTAAACTGCGCATTATACTATATAATATGTACATTATGTATATCAGTAAAAAAAAACATACGCGCTATGAATGTGCAACCCAGATGAATTACTACAGCTCGTGTATTTGGACAACATTATTTAGACTTAGCACATACTACACCCTTACCCCTAGGCTTGTTAAACCCTTATGGAAAACAAGAACCGTGCGCCAAACATCGAAACACGACATAAATTAAACGGGTCAAGAGTAATGTTCATTACATATCACATATAATGCATTACAGAAACTAAACTACGCATTATACTATACAATATGCAGATTATGTATATCAGTTAAAAAACTCCAACGCAATTAAACTCCAACGCGATTGACGATCTCCACTAAGTCGTTCATAATTACTCCTCGTCGATTGGCCACTACAATCCGGCTAATGCGCCGAATCTGGTCGCTCGAGGACTCCGATTTCATATTCCTAAACAATGAATGAACTAGATTCAGAATAAAGAATACTTCTTCACATTCTAATTCTCACTAAGTTCGAAACAAAGCATCACCAAACTAGTATTAAATCACCACAGCAAACTCAAAAGCAGTATAATAAGCTACGATTAAGCAATAAACTCGGTAAGTGAATGCTGAATATATCAGCACTGACAATAACTAGTAATTGCAAATCTAAAACTGCTCTGATTTGAAAAGTAGTACCTGATTAGGTTTTTGGAGTTAATGCGGGAAGATTTGATGGCAGCACCAATCAAACTACTTCCAGTTATATATATTCCCCTAAATCCGAAGTTAAGCAAAATCAGACGAAAAATTCACAAGCAAGAGACGCAGAGGGGTATATCACAATGTGCGAGAAATACCAGGCGGCGCCGAGAACCGAAACGCCGATGGATATGGCGATTCCGATGTTATATATATTTCCCTAAATCCGCAGTTAAGCAAAATCAGACGAAAAATTCACAAGCAAGAGACGCAGAGGGGGTATATCACAATGTGCGAGAAATACCAGGCGGCGCCGAGAACCGAAACGCCGATGGATATGGCGATTCCGATTGCAGAGAATGTGTACGGAGAGATCTGAAGCAAAGCTCGCACCCATGAACTTGATGAAGTCACCATCTCTCCTTCCGAGAACTGGAAAAATCAGTTATGTGTTTAATAAAAATCAATCATGGGAATATCTTCATAAGCGTAAATTAAGAATTTTCCATAACCAACCAACATATTGCTTTCCAAATTAGCCCTTTTCGGGTTTTTTAAACATTAAATTTAATGATTATACAAACAAATTTCAGCCTTAAGATTTCGAAAATCAACGGCTAAGATCAAGAAGGAAATAGGAGGAAATATGAGAAAAGGAAATGAATACATCCCTATATATATATATATATATATATATATATATATATATATATATATATATGTTTATTTAATATGTGATTCTTAATATACTAATACATTAGCATCAACATGAAAATATTAAGGGGAAAAATGTTGGGAGTACTTGTGTTGATTTTGAGCTTAATGGACAATGGGAACAACAATTTCTTGAGGTCTATTGCCAAATCAAATTACTACCCCTACGGTGTTGATTCCAGTAGGGGCGCCACCGGAAAATTCTCCAATGGCGACACCTTCGTCGATTACTTAGGTACCTACGTATTTATTCATTTATTCATTCATTAATAACCTCTAATTCCTAATTAATATATTCAGGAGGCTGGTTGGGTCTTCCGGCGCCGCCTCCCTTTGCCGATCCCACCACCACCGGACAAAATATGCTTCTGCAGCTGCCGGCATCCTCGACGAAAGCGGCCAACAGTATGTATGTGAAGGGATAATTAAATCAATTAATTGATATGTATAAATTTTAGTAGGAGTAGTTTTTAACAATAGTCTATTTTAACCGTCATAAAATACATAAATTTAACCAATAGTATCTTTCTAATGATACCTACAACATGAGGTTTTGTCACTAAACGTAGCTATAATCTATATACATGGTGGGGACTGGGGAGCCATGCATCCCCAACAATTTTAAAATTGTTTAAGAATATTTTATTGTTTATTTTAAATATTATAATCTTTTAAAAATATCACTAATTGAAATTAAGAATTGAATCTGTCCCAAGCCGAAATATTAAGAATATTCTCCATATATGTTGTTCTTGTGCCTCAATCCCAGTTTCTGAAAGGTCAGCAAATTTAACTCCAAATTTTGAAATATTAGCGAATTTGATTTCTTTTTTTGAAATTTCTCATTTACAATAGTGGATTTAAAAAAAAATTTGAGTAAGTAATATGGAATTAATGAACCTTAAAATTGGTATTTCAAGATTCTATTTCAGTCCTCTAAAAGATTGTAATCGTAATTATACAAAAAAAAAAATCAAAGAAATATAACTCCACGGGCTTGCTTGTAACCCGTAAGGAAGGAGTTAGTTTGACAATTGGGCTCTTACCGTAAACAAAATATTTGGCCCAATTTACAAATGAGACTTTCACCTATCATATCTTCTTCTTAATGGTAATAATAGAAATATTTTGAAAAGGGAAAATGTTGATGCGAGTGCTCTTATCTTGTAAGCGTCATATAATCATCAAAAAAATTAAACTTAGTCGATAATAGAAATTAAACTTACTAATTAGCAGGGCTAAAAGTTTTAGAATTGTTGTTAAATTAAGTTAGTAGTAGTATGATTTAAGTTGAAAATTTTCCATGACAAAATTGTTCTTCCCAGCCCCTTTGGCGCTTCAAAATAGCCCGAAAGAAAAGAAACATGGCGAGCAGAGGATCCATCTCAAAACAGCTCCGGCTTACTGACAACGCCGTCGTTTCTCCTCGAAAACGTCTTACTTCTTCTGCAAAAGCGCGGCGGCAAATCGGTACCGACGGTGATGACGCCGAGCGCGGGAATAAGCAGATTACTTTCCGAAATTCCCACGCAGAATCCTTTTATTTGTCTCTTATATTTGCTCTGTCTCAGGAATTTGTTTATCTACATCATCAATTCCAAAGTTTTCACTTGATTGATTTGTCTCAGAACTTTCAGGCACAGATTGAATCGGATTGATGCACCAGGTATCACATGCAATTTCGTTTAACTGATTAATCTGATTGCAATTGAGGCCGAAATCATGTATTTTGTAAAATTATCTGCTTATCATAGTTTATGGAACTGCTGCAGAGGTATTGCCACTGCCAATTGCCATGCCTTTCTTAGATCCATGTGTTTATATCTTTCACCTAACCATTATTCTTTTTGTTCTCAGTATATATTGAATCATAACAATTTGGATATGAAAAATTGGATTGCTCTAAGTCTAGACTTCAGTGCCAAAGAGTGTGCACTCCTTTTGATCTTGTTCTCACCTTACTTTTCTGGCTCCAATTAGCTGAGGACTGTGCATTTACTGTTGGTGTCCAAGTTTATGACATACAGTATCTTTTTACTCAGTCATTCCAATCTGTTTGAGT
The DNA here is from genome assembly GCF_004379255.2 of Salvia splendens. Classification (NCBI taxonomy): domain Eukaryota; kingdom Viridiplantae; phylum Streptophyta; class Magnoliopsida; order Lamiales; family Lamiaceae; genus Salvia; species Salvia splendens. Next base: position 673,109 of record NC_056032.1, read on the forward strand.
TTATAATGATTTGTTTGCAAAATCTGTGTTTCAAGTCTAATGTTTAGAGCAATTGCTCCATCACTGATCAGTTCCAGTTGCTTGAGTGTGCTTATAGCTTTCACTTAACCATTACTTTCAAGCTCTCAATATATATAGAATCATTAAAATTTGGATATGAAATATTGGATTGCTCTAAGTCTAGACCATAGTGCCAAAGAATGTGCACTCCTTTGATCTTGCTGTCATCTTACTCGTAATTTTCCGGCTCCAAGACTTCAAAGTCTGGTGATTGTTCATATACTAATGGAGTCCAATTTTATGAAATACTAGTATCTTTTTTACTCAGTCATAACAATCAGGTTGAGTTTATCATGGCATGTTCAAAATCTGTGTTTCTAGTCTAATGTTTTGAGCAATTGTACCATCAGTGATCGGTTCCATTTGCTTGAGTGTGTCGTCTTTGATCGGTTCCATGTGCCTGATTGATGAGCAGGGTTATATGTGTTGATCTTGAGCTGGGCCGCTAAATTTTTGCATCAGTAAGTAGCCTGGTCTTGGTCTATCCTCACTGTGAATCTTACATGGATTAACCAACTGCTTGATGCTTCTTTGATGTATTTCAACTACTTGCTTTTGTATGTAAACCATTATCAGCAAGTTTTATTTTGTTGCAAGTTGTGTGTTAATTTAAATTAATTATATTGTCATATAAATGTATGAATAGATACATGTGTGTAAAAGTGCTTGAAAATAAATAAATACTACTCCTATATAAAGGTGTTTTAGCAAATGTGGAAGAGAAGAATATAGAAATGATGGCAATGGGATGGAGTGACTTTATGGTCAAAGGAACACACATGTTGGAGGCAGCTTTGGGCTGTATGATACAATTATTTATACCTCAATTCATTAGTGCTGCTGCTGCTGCTCCTGCTCTAACTAAATAACTGCTTTTCAATTTGAATATTCAATTATGCTGCTTTGCTAATTTCAATTTTTTCTCCCATCCTTTTCTGTGTCTAAACACCACCACCCAATCACATTTATTGACTAGAAATTATTGGTTATATAATCTTGAATATATTGATTTTCTAGCATGTGTTTTCTTATACTTTAATTTCTTCTAATCGCACAGGGAAATGAATATTAACAATTAGAATCAAGCTTATGTATGTCAACAAAATTGCCCGAATTCAAGATTGCGAAATATTCCCTCTCCCTCTTAATTTTGGAATGTTGGACCAATAAGAATGAAGCATCAAATAAAGTGGGACAGCAGGAATGAGTATTAGATTGAGTTTTGAAGAATATAGAAAATCAATTGTAACCTGGAAAATAGTTACAATTGGTTAGTACTCCATATAGTAATGGAAACTGAAGTTACAGTGAATAATTTAACTGACTGTGTGTGAGTGACGTGGCAATGACAGCACGCCTACCACACAATGCCACTCTAAAAAGCAAATAAAGATGCATAAAAGTATAATAAACCATATGGAATATATCATCTGTCCCACCATTTTATATTCAAATTTATTGTCTCCATAAGCACCCTCTACTTAATATTTCACTTTTAGGCTATGTTTAGTTCATATTTAGCAACTAACAAGGTTTAACTGATAATATTATTTTCAAGATTTTGTGGTTAAGAAATTTAACCGGTGGTTGCATGTCATTTCATGTAGTGAACGTGTGAGATGGATTTGTAAATGACAAGCAACCATTCATAAAATTCTCATACTTACCCATGTATGTGTGTTGCCCATAGAAAACATTCATTAAATACATTGTTATACATGTTCATAATTGTAGATTAACCGAATCCAAACAAGTGAGAAATAACTGACTATGTATTTGCTTCGTAAAAACGTGAGGTTGTCGTGTGATACCGTCGGATATGGTGGATGTTAGGAGTTTTGTGATGATAACAACGAGTGAGGGTGCATCGGAACCGAGCGTGGAGTGTGCGACACATGGTCAAGAGGTTTGAGTTCAAAACTCTGTTATGCAACGGCTATTAAAGCTGTTACACATTCATGGCAGTTTCAACTGCATGATACAATCCCTATAAATATTGCTGCAATCCAAGGAGTTCATTTGAGAAGAAACGAGAGAGAGAGAAATCAGCTGAGAGATCATAACAATAACCAATAGCTAGAGTGAGAGATACACACTATCTTTGTGAGGAATTAGCTTGTATAGTCTTCGGTTTGATGTGAGTTCATATGCGAAGAAGAGAGTAGCTTATTCTTGAGTGTGTGATCTTGTTGTATGATTGTAGTTCTTGATCGTGATTGAAGTAAATCGATTCGTTATTCTCCCGTGGACGTAGGCTTACGCCGAACCACGTATATCCTCGTGTTCTTGTTGTTCCATTTCATTTTTGCTCCGATCTCGATTTCCAACAGTGGAGGGATATTGTGAACTCTGTGTGTACTTTTCTCCTAGATGTGGAGGTTTTAAAGCGCCGAAATTGTGGAACACGTGGTGGGAGTAGATGGATTTCGCCCTTGCCACCCTAATTTTTCACAAATCCAAATAAGGGCATTTTAGTCAATAGAATAGCAATACGGGGTAGAATTATCATATTTTGGTGTATCCAAACAACTTAAACAGCATTTTCATGGTTTAAGAATATGCTGCCAAACACTATTTAGTGGACAAATTTCATAACCACATAACCTTGAAACATCATTATCAGCTAAACCTTGTTAGTGGCTAAATGTAAACCAAACATAACAATATATGCCCATAATTAAGCTCTATTAGTATTCTTAAACTACAAACGGTTTATATATTAATCAATTAAAAGTTGGCCTTATTCATCATTTATATTCCTCCAATCACTCTCGTATTATATAATTAGTTAATAGTTAATTTAGGCTCGTATATTAGAGTTTAATGTTTAAAAATATAATTTGTAGTTTAATATTTGATTGATTTTGTGGAAACAGTAGCACACAAGCAAGTATATATTTTTATTATCATTCGTATTTCTTCATAACCTTATCTACATTAACATCGTGTTTTCCATGTTTTATAATACTATATGATTGTCAACATATATCAAGTGGTTAGATAATTAAAAAAATATATTATTTGTGAGATGAGAAGGATTGAATTGACTTCTTTTACTTGCAACTTGCTTAGTTTGATGTATGTTTTCCAACCTCAACAACTCTCGAACAACACCCTCCATCATATACTATATAGCTACATATTAACCATGTCAAAATTCAGATATGAAACATAGACTTTTAAGGGGGTTGGGTTTGCAAGATTGTATCCGAGATTAAATTTATAGTGTACTTGGTTCATGAGATTCAACCCCACAACTCAATTCTAGATGAATAATCATTGGATAATTAGTTATAGCTAACCCCATATGACTAAAATAATCTCATAACTCAATCCTAGATTGTATCTTGGTATTATTTTATATTACAAATCGAACCTCACCTTAATTTGGTATAAGACTGCGAGCATGATATTAATTTTCAATCCATTAATATGATACCATAAATCATGTTAGGAAGAAATACTTTGGCTTTGGATAAACTCATTTTTTTCCAAAGGTAGCGTGACACATTGTTAGTTGGAAATTTATTCATGTATTACATTACTATTAACACTAATGAGTACTAAACCCCAGAGTCAAGTCTCGAAGCCAAGATCATAATTAATGACATAAACCATCAAAATACTTGCTACATGTGGCTGGGAAAGTATAATACATGTGACAATCAAAACACAAGTAAATTTATATGTAGATGAGTGTGATCAAATCATTACTTAAATTTAGTCCATAATAAATATAACAAATTTTAAACTATTACATTTGCAAATCTGTGTATTACTCCCTCCGTCCCGGGTAATTTGTCCCATTTTTTCATTTCGGTCCGTCCCACATAATTTGTCCCATTTCACTTTTACCATTTTTGGTAATGGACCTCATATTCCATTAACTCATTCATACTCACATTTTACTATAAAACTAATATATAAAAGTATGACCCACGTTTCACTAACTTTTTCAACTCACTTTTCATTACATTTCTTAAAACTCGTGTCCAGTCAAAGTGAGACGAATTATCCGGGACGGAGGGAGTATATAATTAATTACTATTAAATTCAAAGTAAAAGGTTCAAAATGCATGTAAGTCAATTTCGATTATTCCAATTTTTTGCCATTATTGATTTGATTTGATTTCCTTAATTATTTAAAATTTTAAAATCTTTTTTTCCTATTAAGTTGATAGTGATGTTATGCGTTTGTAGGCGTCCCTTCAATACCCCTCTATATATACATGGAAAAAATGAAATAATTTGAAATTTCGATCTAAATGTTCATGATCCAACTATACTAAATAGTATACTACTCCATTCAATATAAATTTAGATTGAGATTTGAAATATGCTACGTATATAATAGAATGTGATATGGTTTGCTTGCAAATACTACTCCTAGGAGTATTGATGGCAATGTTTGATAATTGAGCCATGGCAAACACAATTATAGCCGCCCTCAAAACTCCCCAACCGCCTTCTTCAGCGCGTCCCAAACAAACATTTGCAAACATGCAATTACGTTACAGCCGCCATTTAATCACTGTATAATGTTTTTAATTAACTCAAAATCCAAATAGAATTAATAATCATTTTATTTATTCTTCCTCTACTAATAATTTGTCAGATACTGTAAAAAATAAACAACTTCTGTTACAGTCATTTAAGACTGTTCAAACTCGTAACTCTTCAGATTTTACAAAGATTAGTTATGTACTAAATGTAAAATAAATAAAAAAAATTGAAGGCATTGATGTCAACTAACTAGATATGAGTAAGTAGTTTGGGGGAAGGTGCACTCCAAAGTTTTATGTTGTGTGTAATTAAGTTCTGTCTTTATGAAGCTCCGTTGAATTAACTATTTCTCCAATATAGGAGTATTATTTTTTGATATAATCTATAAAATGAAAACATTAAAGTAATATAAATGGTTTTGCCTAGTAGCCTCGACATAAAAAAACACTCATGAAAGTGTGTCCCAAGTGGCATCATAAATTTATAGCACTATAATTTTATTTCAATTGCATTATTTATGAAAATTTTCACACCTATCATGAGTACTAAAATTTTCTTGCCCTTACTATTTATGCACTATATTTCGTGTTTGTTTAAATACTGTCTTATTTTATAATTTTCTATGTCAGTATATCCTAATTTAATGCATCTAGCAAATCATCTAAAAATACGAATTTCATTAAAAAAAATTAAAATAGCATAATTGAATTTTTGTATATAATTGATAAAAAAATCATAAATAAACATAAAATGATCATTCATTGAGGGTATTGACCCACGCTCATATTTCCTCAATTAAATATATTTAGAGTTGGGTGTGGACATCATGGTCATATACCGATCGACTTCACTTTTGGTAATCCCAGAATGTCGTGGGCGCACCTTGCAATAGGTTTTCGCTTGCCAAATCCAACCACCGCTTCTTGCATGATGGTCGGACGAGAGACGCAATGGTTGTTGGTGTACGCACACATACATCTCGATGGATAACTTTTATACTCTAATGCATGCAATCTATGTTGCTAGGCATGCCGAGAGTTGTATCTTGCCTCATGCATACATAGTATAGTAATTATTAGAAGTTGAGAGTCGTTATCGATCTCAAATATTCATGCCAGATGCATCTTGAATGGCATGGAAGAATCCTCTCAAGCATTTATGCCCCTTCGATTAGGCAACGTGAGATACACGTAGAAAAATAGCGCATTCTCCGGTCACGAATTGTTAGATCACCTATATGCATTTATGAATCATTGCAAACTCTTGCTTCTCAAGCCCACCTAGTTGTTGTTGCAAAAAACTCTTGTTGAATCCCTAGAACTCTACAAGCATGTCTAGAAACAAAGTATACAAAACTTTTTTCAAATTTTGAATATTAGTGAAGACTTTATAGATTCCTTATATTCTTGATGATAATTAGAGGGTAGTTGGCATTTGATTGACATAAAAATTGAATGAGAAGGGAGGGAGAAGTTAGACAAGTTGTGCGAGTGGGAAATGGATGTTAAAAAAGGGTGGGGACTCATTTCAATATTATCACTCCCCCTTTTCTTCCTTTTTCCCAATTCCACCCTTTTTTTCAATTTTATTTTATTTTATTTTATTTTATTTTATTTTATTTTATTTTATTTTCCTTCCCTCCATTTCTCTCTCCCCTCATCTCTTTTTTTCCCTCCTTCCCTGCTGTCTCTGACCTAATTGTCTCTCCTCCCAACCCCTCCACCACCACCACCCCCAGCCTGCCTTCCTTCAACGCTTCATAATCCACCCACCATCTCTCTCTCCTATCATCCTCGTCCATTTCTAGATCCGCACTCTTCGAATTACATCCGCAGCATCGGATTAAAAAATCCGAGATCATCGCCGGAGAAATTGAGACGATGACAGCCGTAGCAAACATCGCCGGACAGTTCGGAGACACTACCTACACCAAGGTGTTTGTTGGCGGCTTGGCCTGGGAGACTCAGAAGGATACCATGAAGAAGTACTTCGAGCAGTTCGGTGAGATTTTGGAGGCCGTCGTCATCACCGACAAGACCAGCGGAAGATCCAAGGGCTACGGATTTGTATGTCACTTCTTCTTCTTCGCTTTATTCTATTTACTGGAATATACTATTAGAGAGAGGGAGAGAGAGAGATCTAGAGTGAGAGGATCTAATTGATTCTAGATCGTGAGAGGATTACATCGAATTGGGTGGATGTGTATCTAATTGAGGTAGCTGTGTGATTCAGGTGACTTTCCGGGAACCAGATGCGGCAATGAGAGCTTGTGTTGATGCAGCTCCAGTCATTGATGGAAGGAGGGCTAACTGCAATCTCGCTTCATTGGGCGTTCAGAGATCTAAGCCTTCTACTCCTAAGCATGGTATATACTTTTTTTTGTCTTTTACTTGTTTTGATCCATCTTACTTTCCTTCATTCTATGCATATACGAGATTTATTGGGCAAAACTTGTTATTTTATGTATGTGACTTACCCTAATTAAATACTCCAAATCAGATAGTTAAAGAGATTGAATTGGAGATAACTCCATATCTTCAACATTTTGGACTTGGGGAAATTATGAGTTATTGACCACAAACACACAGAAGCCCACACACTGGCCAAGATATGTTTAGAAAAGCATGACAGCTCATTTCTTCTGTGAAAGACACTCAACATGCCTTTAGCTTTTGTGATTATAATTTCTTTACCTTTGCTTTCGACTGACATGCCCAGCTGTATTATTTCCATTTATCCAATTAAAGATTAACCTCTACATGCATGCCTTCACTCTTCATTTTCAATCTTACTTTCTTTTTTCTTTAATAAACCAAGAACTAATTATGTATCCAATGTTTATATGGCAGGTGGAGGGAGGAACATAAGAGTGATGGGGGGTTTTCATCAAGGAGGATTTCAGGGAGCAGCGGCGACGGCTGGTGGTGTGAGCGCCGCGGCTGCGGCGGCTGCATTCGCTTCCGCTGCAACCTTCCCTCATTATTCCATTCAACAAGGCATTCCTTACAATCTCTATGGGTGTGTATGCTCTCTATCATTACTACTATTTCGAGGACATTTCCACGTGCATTGCCAACTCACGCCCAGAATAATACCATATGCATGTGCATTTATATAATCATCAGTTTGGGTTTTAAGGTTTATCTCTCTCTCTCTCTCACACACACACACACATGGTGAAACCAAATGACTACCGTCCAATAATGGCCGTTCCTTTTATCTTTAATTTCTTGTGCAAGACACTTGTCTTGCATCATTCTGCGATTGGCGTATAAGGTTGGACCACACACATTATATGCTGCATCCACTGTTATTATACTAGGCCAACGCATGCTCAGTCTCTCTATCATAATCTTCATCCTCTCTCTCTAAACTCACACCACATTAGATGAACATGAAATGATTGATAGTTATTGATTTATGTTTGGGTTATGGTTTTTTAATTAACTCTAGCAACTGTTACTAAAATACTGATAACAGCATGAGATCCTAATACCTTGTTTTGTTTGGCTAAATTCTCAGGTTCTCTCCATACTCGGCTGAATATGCTTACCCCACGGTTTGTACATAACTCTTCGGACCATTTTTATTTCTCTTCATTACTCTACAACATTTTTTCCTAGTTCATTAGTTTTATTAATTACTCCTAATAAGTAAACATTGCATTGCTTCATGTATACTATATAAATTTTTGTCATTGGAAATCTCTTCCTCGCAAGTTGGAATTCGACACATTCTCTGGTTCCTATCACAATGAAATTACATGCCATGCAACGAAATGGCACGCATATATTCTCGACAGAGTTTTACTTGCAAGATTGTATTTTAAATGAACAAGATTGTATTTTGAGTACAATCTTCACTGCTTGACTGATGGTTACTGGAATGATGTAATGTTTGAAAATTATGCTGAAGATGCATGCGAAAAACTTTCTTTACTAGAAAATGATTATATAAATGATTTCTTGATCTAGAGCTACTATGGTGTGTATGGAGGAGCAAGTGCACAGTATCCACTGTATGGATCTGGGAGCAGCGGGCTTGTCTCAGGAGCCGCAGCAGCTGCGGCTGCAGCTTACTACCCTTATCTGAACTTCAGCGAGGGGAGCGGAGGAGCAACGGGGTACACTGGCAACCAGGGGTACGGCGTTCAGTATCCCCACCACCTCTTCCAGTATTCAACGATCAACTCAAGTGGCATTTACCCGCCACATTATGGGACGCCTGTATCCCTTGCGCCACAAACTCCACTTCAATCAGGTAATTTGGTGTTGCAAATATCACAGTTTTGATGATGATGATGATGTTGTGTAGTGTACTAATATCTTTGATAGTCTGCTTTGCTGTGCCGCAGGCGTGACCGTGAGTCTGCACGCACCAATACCTCATCGTTGAGAGATGCGGATCATGTTCGTTCTTTCACTTCATCCTACCTTTGGCCTAACCATGGTTATCTTTCTACATTTCTCTCTCCCTCTATCATGGACGAGCCCCCCATAGGGGTTAGTTACATTGATCCAGAAATGGAGCACACTTCTCTCACTAGGAAAGGTGAGAGAGTGCAAAATCACATGCATGTGCATCGATCGATCTCAGCTCTCGCCTCACTTGGGAAGGAAGGCAGAGTTGGTGGGTCGGCAAAGACCAAAACATTTTCAATTCCATCAATGCCCCTCAAGGAGAGGGGCCGAACAAACAGTCTTTTTATTCATGTTTGTCAGATCATATCATATATTAATAACTTTTAAGTCGACTATCATTTTCAAAAATGTTGATCTTGAAATGAATGGCTCATATATCTTTCAAAAATGAAATCTCTTTTTTTTTTTTCTTCTAAATTGTAGATGGCACTAGTAGATAATTAGGAAAATGGGGCAGGGTATGCCCCAGATTTTGTTGTTTTTTTAACACTAGCTAGTCTCAGGATTTGAAAAACTCTGACTAGTAATAGTTTTGTTGTGGTGAAAAACTGTGTTGTTTGTTTTTATAAAAAAAGTAGTGGATCTTGTCTTCTTTTGGGAAAGGGAGGTGGGTCTGAGTGTTGTGTTTTTATGTAAAAAAAAATGGGGGCAAACTATTGGAGTTGAAGCCCTTGTGACAGTAGTATTTTGTTTTTGGTAGGTAGCTTAGTTTGTAAGAAACTCTATCAATGGGGTAGGAGTTTCAGTGCATTGGAAGTTACCCTCAGATATTTTTGGTCTCTTTGGGTTCTTCTACCCTAACAGACACCAACCATGGTTAGGACTCTGGTCATCTTCATCCTTCTTCTTCTTCTCTCTCCACCTCTTTCTCTCTCTCTGAACTTTGACGCACTTTGAAATTTGAATTCAAGACTTGGGTTTGTAATTGTAAGCTAGGGAAGACATGTTATGTCATTTGTGTTTGAGTAATCTAGTGACTACTGCTTGTTAATTCGACTACTGATGGATTATGTAACATAATGCATATGGTTGAGACAATATTGCTCATATTTTCATTCAGTGCTGTTGTACGCATCCTATTTTATGTTTTTCTCTTTAACGGTAACAACACGGTTCCAACTTCCAACATACTTTTTAATGTAGATATAGTATATAGTTGAGTGAAATTATTGATATAAAGTCTCCGCCAACTTTGAAGACTTGGGGTTGAGCCACAGGCCACAATTGACAGGATTATAAAAATTAAGTAGTGTATGTAATACATATAAATAAATTTAAAATTGTTAATGCGTGTCCAAATTGCTTCAATGAGATCGGCTTGGAGGTAGTAATGGGCTTATTCTTTACTCATATAAGCCCATTGACTTGGGACTTCCCGAAATTCTACAGACCCACCTTGAGTTTTGGGCTCACTTGGACTTCTCGGTAAACATATGCTCTTGGTTGGTGAATACTTGCCGTAGCCCTCCGTAAAGCAACCTTATGTTCTATCTGTTGTCGCACTTAGTTTAGCTGCGAATATTATATTAATAATAATATTATAGAGAGATACTATTTATTATGGGAGGAATTATGAAAATTGTGATGTTATATGTTGTATATATAGATAGAAAATACTATGTTATTTCATACTAATAAAAAAAAATTGAAAGAGGCATGCGGTCCATCCTGGTGCTCCGCAACGCATCCATGTTCCCGTGCCAGACCCCTCTCCCCACCCAATCCCCAGAGACCGTAGCCCTCCAAGCAATACTACTAGGGGCGGAGCCAGGATTTGATGTGAGGAGGGGCAAAAATAGTATTTATAAACAAATTTTGTAGTAATGAGAAGGGACATTTAATATAGAATTTAAAAATAAATTTTTAAGTTTAAAGAAAAATATCATTGGTATAAACTTTTGTGGAGGACCAAATGTCCTTAAAGTTTTGGCATATGGTTTTATATACTTTTATGCATTATTATTTTCTTTTTTTTAACCACTAATCCTGCTCGACCGGGTTTGCGAATTAAGGCCGAAAGTCTCCCAACGGGTGGTGGGGTTTGAACCCGTGACTTCAAGGTCTCCACAGCTCCGTGCTGCCAATTGTGCTACACCCCGTTGGTTGCATCTTTATTTTCTGCCAATTGTACTACACCCCGTTGGTTGCATCATTATTTTCTAATAGCGTGGGTTGTGCATGCTCTTAAAGTTGGCGTTATAGTGAGAGAATAAATTTAAAAAATTAAAGAAGCGATATGTCCGGCCCAACTAAAATAGGGGTAGATGGGCTTTGGGCCTTGAAAGCCTAGATTAACGTGAAAGGAGCGGGAAATCACACTCGGATGTTTCATGTAGGTTTATTTCCTCTAGAAACCCGCGTTCACACTGCTACTGCTACTGCTACTCCACCTCCACCTCCGCCTCCACCTGCTGAACTCTCTCTCTCCGATTTCGTGAAGAAAGATGTTGAAGCTGTCAAGGCAACTCCTACGCTCCTCAAGGTAAACCCTGCGTTATTGTAATTGATGGATCCGCGAATTTCTGATGTTAGTAAAAACTGGTAGAGAATGAAAACTACAACACACAGAATTTACGTGGTTCGATTTACTGAAGTAAATCTACGTCCACGGGAAGAAGGGAGGGCAAGATTGTATTGCTTGATCTGGGATTACAGCTTACAACACAGACTTGCTATATGATTTTATCTCTAGAGAGCTTAACCCCCTTCTATCTGATCTAAGTTCTATTTATATCTTGAACTAAGATCGTGGCTTGCATCACCACCCTAAGTCGTGGATGTCGTGTAGGTCATGGCCTAAGATCGTGGATGTAGCGTAGGTCATGGCCTACGATCGTGGCCTGAGTTGACACCACGTGGTAGTGGGTGTGTTGGACATCCTGTATGGGTCCACTAACTCCTTGTTCGGTCGAATACTGAGACCGAACTGCTTTGGTTGCCGATCTGAGAGTAGAGCTTGATGCCGACCTGAGAGCAGAGCTTGATTGGATGGCTTTTACCGAGCTGTAGGCTGAGGCCGAACTCTTTGGTAATGCCGAACTCATACTCCTGCTTTGGTTGCCGATCTGAGAGTAGAGCTTGATGCCGACCTGAGAGCAGAGCTTGATAGGTTGGCTTTTACCGAGCTGTAGGCTGAGGCCGAACTCTTTGGTAATGCCGAACTCATACTCTTCCTTGGGCTTTGGGCTGATGGGCCGTCATTGCTGTTGGGCTTGTTTAGTACGCACCCCATCACTACCCCCCCCGAAAAGCGAAGTGAATCACTTCGGCGAAGCGAGTCACTTCGGCATTCTGGAAAAGGGTACGGGGGAGGCTGAAGTCAGGGGACGTGCCCTGCGCGTGACTGCATTAAATGCGGCATTAAATGCGACAGTAAAATCCGGCCGTCGAATCCTGAAAAGGTGGAATATGAAACGGTGCGATGATTTGAAATCTTTTCCAAATCTGATAAATACCGCCTTTCTTCATCATTTGAACACCTTTGCTATTGGCTTCTTCTGCACTCTCTATCTTTTGCGTGAAAAATTTCCTTCCGCTTTCAAAAATTTCCTCAGGATTTCTTCAAACTTTCAAAGAGTAAGAACCATGTCTGCTTCTTCTTCGTCTGAGTCTGGTAGCGGTAGAAAAAGGGGGTAAGGGGTCTTCTAGCCGGAAAGAATCCGGGGAGAAGACCGTAGAGTATTTTCACAGTATCTTGAGTAAGGATACTGTGATATCCCTTTACGAAAAATACTCTTTTCCTGGGGGGAAGGCGGTGGTTCCCGACGATGATCATAGGGCTAACGACCCGCCGGAGGGTTATGCCACCGTTTACGAAGCCTGCTTAGAATGCGGGCTTCGTTTCCCTCTTCCCCCACCTTTTGTAGAGCTTCTTGATTTTTTTCAACTCCCTTTAGGTCAGGTGACTCCGAATTCTTGGAGGCACTTGTCGGCTTTTGCTGCCGAACTCCGTAGGTTAGATAAGGATCTGTCTCTGCGGGCAATCCTTAATTTTTTCCAATTTAAAAGGAAGGGATCTTGGTTTTACTTGATCCCCTTACAGCCTTTTAGGGCATTCTGCAAAACCAAGTGGCCGAAATGGCAAAACCGCTTCTTTTTTTATAATAGGACAGCGGCTCCGGGCTTCCCCTGGAGAGGGCCGAAGTCCGTGATTCCTCATCCTCGGTTAGAACCATTGGCCGAGCTCGATGGCGAGCTCAACAAGATTCCCATAGTTAGGAAACAATACACGGAGTCTGAGCTCGTCAAGGGCGACGTCGTGTTCGACATCTCGTCTTCGGACGAAGAGGCCGAGGGTGAGGATTTCTCTTTATGTTCTACTGCTTTAACGAAGAAAACTAACCTTGCTTTCTTGCTTTTTGGCAGTGTACATGCTGAACAAGGCTACCCGAAAATCTTCGGAGTCCAAGGAGCCGGAGAGGCCGAAAACCACCAGCTCGGCGTCTGATGCCGAGAGGACTCCGAAAAGGCAAAAAACCTCTTCGGATCCGAAGAAGCCGGAGTCAACTTCGGCAAAGGGGAGGGGGAAGGCCCAGAAGCCCCCGAGAGCGCCAGAGAAAGACGTGGTCTTGGCGCCTCCTTCGGAACATATCTGTGAGCCGTTTTTATGGCCCACGGACTTCGCCGAGGTGAATTCTCTTCTTGATTTTCTGGCCTTGCTTTTTTCCTGTATTTTTTGTGGTCCCTTTGTTGACTTTTTTCTTTATTCATTTTCAGAGGAACGATATGCTCTCCAAGCTCGTCGCCGTCGAACTCTCCAAAGCGTCCAATGACTATGCTGAGATGCAGAGGAAGTTGGCGGCTGCTTGTCATCGGGCCGAACAGGCTGAGGCTAACTTTGAGAAGGCCAGAGCTGCTAGGATTTCGGCCCAGGATGAAGCTCAGTTTGCCAAAAACCAGCTCGTCATCCAGCGGGAGCAGACGAAACGGAGGGATGCTGCTGCCGTGGTTGCCCAAGGGGAGGCTCTCCGTGTTTACACGGAGAAACTCTTTTTGAGCAGCCAGTTCTCGGCCTTTGTCGGTAGTCTGGTAAGGCTAATTGCCGATAAGGGCGAGCAGGGGGCCGACGTCGTGCTGCCTCTGTACAGCCGAGAGATAGCGGCTCGGCTTCAGAATCTGCCGCTCCTTGAGGAGCTCGCTTCATCTTCGGTCCTGCTTTCTGCAGACCGAGTCCGGAGTTGTCGAGCTGATCGGGACGAGAACCTGGAGGCTATCTTTGTCTCCGTGGGACCCGTTTCACCCGCTTCGACTTACC